>NC_082732.1:26765977-27107600 GCF_030144855.1 Hypanus sabinus
ATTCCCAGGTGCAAACAAGAAAAAAAACTAAATGTTGTTTTAATTTCTCTGCTTTCTTCTTAGCAAAGGACTGGCAGAAGGATGTGAAAGTGAAATGCTGGTTTCAGGAATGAATTGAGCATGGTGGTTTTGTTCCTCTAACAGCTTCTTATTGTTATGAAAATGACAAGCTGCTTCAGCAGTGAGATTAGAAAACAGGCTATTTGCATGGATAATTAATTCTGTTCTGATGTGTGCCTCTTCAGAGAGCATGATGCATCAAGATAAATTTTAATTTGGAAAATTATATAAAATTGCTCTGGCATCATGATTGCGGCAATTATTGTCCAGAGAATGAATCCAACTCAGATTAGCTCAGAGCAAACAAGTATCTGTGTATTTACCAACACTTAGTTATTATTAACTCTTCATATAACTGGTAACCACAACAAATGCCCCCTCATTTCAGTGTTTGATCTTAAATGGATAGATACTTGCGATGGCAGCCAACGTCCAGATGAGTAGAAAGCCCAGTGCAGCTCATTAACAATGTTCAAGTCAGGCTCTTGGAAAGGATTCTCACCTGGATTCTCACTTGTACCTTCTCACTTGGATTGTATGTTCTTACCTGTAGGCTTTCACTTGTACTTGGACTCTCACCTGTAGACACTCACCTGAACATTCTCACCTGTAAGTTCTTACCTGTAGACTCTCACCTGTAGACTCTCTGTATCCATTTTTTTTTTTGCATATTGCGGAGACTTTCCCTGTAATTGGATCACCAAATGGGGACTCCACTTGGTAATAATTATGATCAAGAATCATAGTTGCAACCTTTCACATGCTGCACACAGGCTGAAGGTATGTAGTACAGGCTTTTGGTGACGTCAGCCATTGTGTCATGCTGAACTGGGCCATATAAGTGCACTTAACTCATTATAAGAATCGTGCTCTGGAAAACCAGGTCAATGCAAAAGGAATAATTTTCGGACACAGTGCCACTATCTTTCACCCCCAAATCCCTTCTCCAAACCTGTTGTTTAAAGGAATTTTCAGTTACATATGGACTTGTTTGGGTATTGAATTGGGAGAGAGCTCAACCCTCCACAAACAAAAAATAAAGAACAAAACAGAATTCTTGGTAGTTAACCTTTCGTGTTAGTTCCAAAAGGTTCGTATGTCCTCGTTGCAGAGAGCTGCAGGGGCTCTGTACACTACACCCAGGCTGAGCTAGATAAATTCCCCATCAGTAAGGGAATGAAGGGTTATGGAGAAAGGGAATGTAGTAGCACTTTATTGAAAGGGCATGCACGGCCTCCTCCTGCTCCTATTTCTTACAGACTTAAAGGCCGTTCAGTAACCTGCACTCTTTCCTTTGTGTGATGTGCGTTGGTTACAAAACACTTGCTGCCGGTCGTTTTTCAAAAGAAAATTGTTGTCACGGTGTGTGCTTGCAGGACTGGACCCCAGTGCGGAGCAACGCCCGACTCTCTGTGTCACTGACGCAGCCCCGGGCTGGAGGACGGCAGGCTCCCCAGGAAGAGACGGAAACAAAAGTTTAGACATAGGAATACCCGCAAAGCTAGGCGACGCCATGAGGCAGCACTCTAGTGAGAGTCCCCTTTAAACAGTCATAGAATGCAGGAAACACGTGCCAGTCACAATCCACCCGACAAGACCAAACAGAAATCACCGGGGCTCTCACAGGTGCTGAAGAAACCCAGAAGTCCAAAGTTCCACAGCAAACCACAGAGGCCCGAAGGGCTCATGACAATTGTAGGTGATTGTTTGGTCCACATTATTGGAAATTTTACAGAAACAGTTCATTGGGGGTTCTTGACTAGAGGAACAGGAAGCTGGTGATAATGCAAAACAGATTTAATTATATTACAATAATTTATTGTTTCTAAGTGTTTAATGTGTTTGTAATTCTTGTTTATAAAGATTATTTAAATCAGTTGTGATAGTTTGTAGATAAATTATTAAACTTAGTTACCGGCTTTGCTTTCGGTGAAGGTCTGTCATGGCGATCCATAGGCCTGAGGTTTAGTAACAGCTGAGAACTTACCAGGCAACTCCAAGCACAGAGGGAGTGGGATCAGGGTTCCGCACCCAGCCCAGGTGAATGTAAGCAAGCTGTGAGCCAGATTTAGGAAGATCCAGCCCACAATTAATCTGTTTCAGCTTTGAACTAAGTTGGTTCCTTTGCTATTCTAAAGGGAGGTTAAGAGTCGAACACCTATTGGCCAAACAACTAGGGCAGATTTCTTTTGCCCAAAAAGACAATTGTAAATGGAATCAGGTAATATGACAAGCTGACAATTTCCTGGTTACCAGACTGAGTGAATTAATAAACTAGTTTCTTAATCCACCCCTTCTTTTCACACTTCTCAGACAGCTGTACAGATGAAGGTCTTGCCCTGAAATGTCAGCTGTTCCTTTCCCTCCACAGATGCTGCCTGACCCACTGACTTCCTTCAGCACACTGATTTGTTACTGCAGTTTCCATCATCTGCATCTGGCAAGGCATCACTTTGTTTCTCTAAATTTAATTTCCTCAGTAAGTAAACTGCATATCCAGCTTTTTAGTCAGACTCTGCACTGTTAATCCAGTTTTGTCATCTCCACAAAGTTACCTTCGCAATTTTCTGTGTAACACTGAGGGCATTCCTTCACCACTTGGTAGATTTTTCTTTCTATTATTGTACAAGTCTGTCTCCTACCTTTCAGAAGTCACTGCCCATCTCACAATAACATAGATTTGCATTCAGAATGCTCCTTTTATTTTGTCTAAAGAAATTCAACATATTTGAAGAAAGTCTGTGAAATAAAGGTGAATTAACAATTACGGTATACCATTTTTGGTAATTAATAAAATTGTACATTGTGAGCATTTCACAGTTATTAAAGAGAAAACGCTTACATAAACACAGGGTTCGTAGGACATGAAGTTTTAGTTTTGAAAATGAAGCTTCAGTAATTGTTTTACACCATATGTAGACTTAAATATCTCTAAATAATGAGCCCATGAAAGACGAAAGACGCTGAATACAGAACAAAGAAACAAATAATTCAGCTTCACAAAATATGCAGGTTCATATCAAAGGACTGTATAATTAGCTGTTGACTTGCAAAGAGAATTATTTTTATAGTTTATTTTGTAATCGAAAGCATCTATTCAACTACAAAGGATTTAAATGCAAAGCTCGGCCAGATTCAGAGGCGTGAAAAGTTTAAGGCAACCACGGGTATATTGGTCATTCCCCATCCTGGAGTAATAAAAGTGTTGTACTATCGACACACCCCATATTGTTAAAGATGGAATAATGTCTTTCCCTCCCAAAGACAGAAAATTTGAATTCCTCTAAATACCTCTGAACAGACTCAGGGTAAACCTGAAACTTATCAGTCTAGGTTAACTATTGTAAAGGTATTTATTGAGATACAAAAGGCCCTCTGGCCCTTCAAATTGCACCCCAATTTAACCCTGGCCTAATCACAGGGCAATATGCAATAGCCTATTAACCTCCCGCAAATCCACGCAAATGTACAAACTCCTTACAGGCAGTATTGGGAATTGAACCCCGAGTCGCCTGTACTGTAAACCATTGTGCTAACCACTAGACTACCGTGTTCACTGGTAAGCTAACCAACCACAGGTTTTTTAGTTTATATAAAATTAAACCATATATCTAGTCATTTAATGTCAGTTTTACAGAAGATTTCTCCCGAACCAATACTTTTATAAAATTAGGAAGTGCTCTCTGAGACTGGCTTACACCTGTCAGTTCTATTCATCCTAGTGGTCAGAGATTGGTAGAGGGTGGAAATGTGGCGATCAGCACTGCCACCTGCTGGCCAGGATTCACCTGCTATGGTGTGCTCGCCTTTTCATCCAACACTTGACATGAACAGTGAAGGACAGACCAAATGTGCTGTTTTAAAGGAGATGCATGAACTGACAGTCACAGGTGTTCACTTGCACTGAGATTAAGGGTTGAAAGGAAACATTTTTAAAGTTTCTAGGAAAAACTGTGTTATAGATAGAAGAGTCAAAGTGTAGAGGAGCCACTGTAAACGGATAAATTCACATTTATTGTCACAAGGTGTAAGTGTCTTCAAAGTTTGCTTTTTTGCAGAAGCAGCACTGTATGTTACAAGACAAGGACAAGCATGAATTGACCTAAACTCAAATTATACAGAATTTAAGAGTGCAAGTAAACAAACATAACAGAACTAGGACAGCAGTGAGAGAGAGAACAAAGAACAGAAATATTGCCTTAAGTAGCACTGACATTTTTCAGGTGGGAGAAAAGTATTGTGCACAGAGGAGACAAATTTGGCAAAAAAAAATAAGAGAGGAGATGAGACTATATTTTGCAGAGGGATATGGTCTGTTGCTAGAAAGACTAACCTTGAAAAGTTAATTTGGAGAGATACTGGATGAGAAATCTTTTAGGAGCGAGACCTGGGGAGTGTGGTTAATTTGATTTTTTTCTCAATGAATTGGACCAGAGGAAAAATGGGCTGAATGGCTTTCTGATGCTTGTCAGTTGGGAATGTTTCTCATTGAATTTCACATAGGAAAAACTTTGTTCTGAAAATCTTGTTTATTGGCCATGGTTTGAAACTGTAGTAAAGGGCAGATCTAATCCAGGATTTTTTAAACATAGAACAGTACAGCTCAGGAACAGGCCCTTTAGCCCACAGTGTTGTGCTGATCCAGCTAAAAAGCTAATTCTACCTACCTACACAATGTCCATGTCCCTCCATCTTCCTCATATCCATGTGCCTGTCTAATCTATTTGCCTCTGCCACCACACCAGGCATTCACTACTCTCTAAATAAAAAACTTAACCCTTACATTCCCTTCAAAGCTACACCCTCTCAACTCCAATGCATGCCCTCTGGTATTAGACATTCCTACCCTGGCAAAAAGCTACTCCCTGTCCGCTCTATCTATGCTTCTCTTACTTTTATAAACCTCTATCAGATCTCCCCTCAGCCTCTGCTGAACCCTGAAAATTTCAAGGTGGAAAGGTTTCAAACCCAGATATACATTGTTAAACCATGTTAATAAGTGTCTGTCCTATAACTATCTTATGGAAAGGGGTAAATGCCCACAAATTTCTTCTGCTCTTATGCCAAAGAGGAAGACACACTTTAGGGGAAAGACCCGTTGTCATTTGCACCAAGTTTTCCTGACTCTGCAGTTGAATTTACAAGAAGCAGTTCAAGACTCCCTTAAATGATTGGACACAGACTCTGTGTGGAATCACTGAAACTGCTCAGCACAGCCAGGGGAAGAGGCTGTGTTTCACTTGTGTTGGGAGTTATGCGCCATAAGAAATGGGAAACAGGTGAATTGTGACTCTCTGCAAGGGCTGGAACCTCGAATGGTCGGCAAGGCTAAGGTTGCAGTATCATCACACCTGAGGCTGAAACCATTTGTGGCATAATAATAAAGAGCCCAGTGTGCTTAAATAGATTGGGTTGTTCACTAGCTCGCTCCAATCCAGCCTGCTATCAAATCTCTTCCTCCATTCACAGACAGACCTACAATCATTGTTAGAACTTGATAATATCTTCTTATATCTGACTAAATTTGTTCTTTCTGAAACCTGTGAGCTGCCCAATTACATTTTGATGATTTGTATTCATATGTATTGGAGGTAAGATAGTAAAGTCCAGGAACTGAGTGGATCACAAGTATTAGCAAAGTGTTCTAATGATAGAGAGTCTGTTAGCATAGTCAAATGTGAAACAGTATGTGCAGACCTAGAATTTACATTACTGGGCTATTTAACTGAGGCATCATGAGTTTAACTCTTACTGTGGCAACTTGTAAAATTGAATTGAATAACCCTGAAATATAGGCATGAATCTGATAGATTGTTTCAGCAGCTAAACAGATTTACAAATATTCCTCACAAAAAGAACCTTAGCGAGTTTGTAACACCTGCCTTATACTACAGAGATCACTCAGGGGATAGCACAAACCAGGTTTTATTGATTAGGGAACATGTCATCCATTCTTCCTGGTGAATTTTTCCATTGAGATCAGTGATATAATTGGAAACTGATTAGTAATACTTACTGACTATTTCCTAAAGTTCCGTTTATCCCAGCAGGATTCCAAATGTCCTTGCTATACTGCGGCTCGCCAATTTCTCTAGAGCTCAAGAACAAATCTTTTCAAAAATTGACAGTGAAATCTAAAGACGCCGCAGAATAATTTCCTGCTCTGGTTTCCTTCATTAACTTAAGTTCACAAATCCAGGGAGAAGTTCTGATTTCTCTGTGTGCTGATTATCATCGGCAGTCTGTGCAGGACCGCGCCTGCCACTGGCAGGATGTGATTCCACCAGTGGCCTGCCTTTGAGGGAGAATTCTTGCTCCTGGTCTGTCTGTCCGCTATGCAGTGCGAATGCCTTCTCGGAGTTAGGACTGCAAGTCTGTGAATGCTCGCTGGATTTTAGTGACGACAAAGCTAGTTGGCTGTCAGCTTTCTGCAAGCAGTCGCTCTTGGCTCCTGAGTGCCCATTGGCACTGATCTCCATAATGGAGAGAGGTGTGGTCCTGTTGCTTGAGGTCTGTGCTAAGGAGCTTGTTCCGGACTGTAAGCAAAAGTACAATTAAAATGTGAGTTACCCATTGTCATCCTGTGCTGCCACCATTTTGTAACTTTGCTCATGCTCAGAGCTATAAATCGTTAGACACGGAAGTGGAAGCATTGATGGATTTATCAAAGATTCCTTTAATTTACTTTCCCTACTGACTGGACTGTTAAAAACAAAGTCAGAAAAAATGTATTCTAACTGACTTGTCCAACAAACACAAGATTCTGAAATTGTGTAAATCTAGAAAGCCCCTCAAATTCTGGGTTCCTTTTTCCCATATCATTAAATCTTGTGTGGTCAGTCTCTCTCAGGTCATAGATCCTAATCGGAAAATATTACTAAAGTAATTAGGGATTTTGTCCAATTTGTCATTTATTCATTGTGTAATTATTTACAAATGAAACAAAAAGAGGCCACTCAGATTAGGCATTAGTGATAGAGTTTTTCAATTATAATAGCTCCAAGAATGAGCAGGTTTTGTGGGGATGTACAGTGATTTTTTTTTACACCTACAATTGGTGCTGGATCCTCACCAAAACCTCTCGAGCACCAGCTGCCCCAAATTCCTTGTCTGGCTTCTTGAGAAGTAAAATCCTTAGGGAAGTCAACATTCAATCTTTCACAAGCTTGGTTAAACTGCCCAGCCTCTCCACTTCTGGTAAAACTAATTTACAGAGGTTCTGTCTCAAATGTTGGAATAACAGTGAACTAGAAATAAAACATATCAGGGATCTATTTCTGTGGAATCTGCCAGTTACAGTCCAAAGTATGACAAATTCATTTGCAGGAACCCTAAGCTCCATAATTTCCAGTCAGACTGCAAAGGCTCTAATTTGGGCCAGGACTGCCACCTGCTGGAAGTATCCGGTATTGTATACAGAGAAACTCACAGATGACAAGTCTTAAAATGAACTGACTTCTGGAGTGCTTGTGATGTCTTCTGTCCTGGCAATATGGTGGAAGAGAGAAAAAAAGGCAAAGCTTAAACTCAAATAATGGAAATTTTTCATTGGGATTTAAAAGTATGATAGGAGGTGACTCTGAAATATTTAAAGTTCAGCCATAATCATAATGCATAGCGGGTCAGGCTCCAACGGCCACAATGACTACTTTCTGCTCCCATTTCTTATGTTCTTAACAAGTGTTGGACCCATTGAACAGATCACTCAGCGTCTGTGAAAAGAAAGAACAAACTGACATTTCAAAATGTTCCATCAGGATGCCCACGTCTGAGGTGGCAACTTCTCCGCCCAGAGGCTCACAGACTTGATGAATTTTGGCAACTTTTACAGCTTTAATTTTGTTTTTTTCTTCTAATACTGTAATTGTCTGATTATATAAATGAAATGAGTAATGTTTCTTTTCTTTGCAGATGATAAACATTGAAATCTTACCACATAGAGAACCAGTTTAACAGTTTGCTTTTGCAGATGTATGGCCTTGTCGGATCTTCTCTCACCTGTAGTACTGATGACAAACTTTCTCCGTTCTCATTTTTCCTTTTGATGCGCGGATTTCTGTGACAGACTAGGCTGTCATTCTGAACACTGTAGTTCTTGTTCCCAATCAGCCAGTATGTTTTCATTTTCCCTTTTCCCTGACAGAGGAACAGACATGACCATATTCAAGAGAAACTGCCAGTCCATACCACAGATCTTAGCAACATCCCACCTCTCCCCCATCATAAACTGACTTGTGTGTCTATTGGCCCAGAGACCACCGTTATCCGCATTTGCTGCCTTGAAACTGAGATAAACTGTTGATTTGTACAAAGATTCAAACTACATTTATTATCAAAGTACGTACACAGAAAACAACTCTGAGATTTGCCCTCCTGCAGACAGCCACAAAACAAAGAAACACTGCGGAAACCACTCAGGGAAACATCAGACACCCAGCGCACAAAATACAAAGAACAAATTGCGCAAACATCAAAAAGCAAGTGACCAACACCTAGAGTATCAAACGTCAAACCAGGAGTCCAAGCAACACATACAACATGCTGGAGGAACTCAGCAGGTCGGGCAGCGTCTGTAGAAACGAGCAGTCAACGTCTCGGCCCGAAACATTGACTGCTCATTTCCACGGATGCTGCCCGACCTGCTGAGTTCCTCCAGCTTGTTGTACGTGTTGCTTTGACCCCAACATCTGCAGTGTACTTAGTGTTTATGAAACCAGGAGTCCAGTAGTATTCGGTTTAGTTCAATGCATAATTTGATTGACAATAATCTTCTTCAAGTTTAGTGTTTGGCAACCTTTCCGATGTAGTCAAGTAATTCAGTGAATTTGCAACTGTTTTATACATTTAGTACCTGAAGAAGAAGTGAGTTTTTAGATGGTACCATAAAATGAATGATTATTTTAAGTTTTGGAAGCTAAGGAAACAATTTAATGCAGGTGGACTGTTAATCCATCAGGTAGATATTACAAAATAATATTATTTAAAAATAAAATGACAAGATATTTCAGCTATATCTTAACATTGTGTGTACAAAATTAAATGTTTTGTGATAGTAAATGTTTACCTTAATATACTTTAAGCACTGAATATGCTGTTCTTTACATATACTCATGTTTTGTGATCTTATTGGTCAGGAGAGTAATATAGTGTGCCCTTTTTCAGGCATGAAGTCTGTCAACTTGAAGTCTCAGCTTATAAATAGTTTGGTTGCAAGCTTGTACAGAATATAAAGTGTTTTCTCCTTGTCGCAATGCATTAATGGTCCAAGATTTCGCGGCACTGGAGATGGACGGATCGGAGGTCGGTGTCCTGGCAGGAGATCGGTGTGTCATGGGAGTTGGAAGATATACAGTTGTGTGCCCAGAGACCTGAGATCTTTAGGCACAGAGCTTGGAGAAGGGGAAGCACCAGACTTTTAATGTCGTAAGCCCATGAGTTGTTTGTTATGTCTCCCCTCTCGCTGTGAAATGGGGACACCTCTTTCTCCCTTATTCAGGGGAGGGAGAGAGAGAGAGCCTGTGTTATGTCGGATACCAGATGAACGAGTAGTCTTTGGGGTTCTGCAAGTCTGTGTCTTTGCTATTGCTTTGCTGCATGCTTGAGTGCTCGGTGGTGGCTGCCGATGCTTTCTTATTACTGGTGGGGGAGGGGGGATTGTTGCTTGCTGCCACTTGTGTGTGGGAGGGAGGGGAGCTGAGGGGGGCTTTGGGGTTCTAACGTTTAACTGTCATTCATTCTTTGGGGGCACTCATCTGTTTTCATGGATGGTTCTGAAGAAAAAGCATTTCAGGATGTATATTGTATACATTTCTCTGACATTAAATTTACCTTTGAAACCTTTGAAGTAATTACACATAGGTAACAAGAATTGTTATTTTCACCAGGAGTGTTGAAGGATACCGTTGACAGCTGTGTGGGAAGTTTGGCTTGAGTTTGGAGCATCTCAACTGACTTTGTAATGTTCTGCACCAAAACTGCCCAAGGTCCTTGTGTGTACTGACAAGAGTGCTTTGCACAGCAAGCCACAATGGCAAAGAAAGTGGCATTGACCAATTGTTGAATGGCACACGCACACGTAAATTTACCAGCGTCACCGCTGAGTAGGAGTGAGACAATATTACAGCATTGACTCTACTTCAAAGGCCGGGTTACATATAACTGAGCTTCAGAACCATATCGCCTGAATATCAAGCAAAAGGACATATTCTTTAAAACAATTTTTTTCTATTTTAGTAGAAAGAATAAAGATGTAGACTATTAAAAACATGGGGAGAGAATTCAGAAAGATTCCAAGGAAAAGTATGCTAGCTCTAAAGGGGGCTCACAAAAATGATCCTGGGAATTATGCTTTGATCGCCCTGTGCCCGTCCTTAATGGAGCTTAAAAGGATGTTGGGGGAATCTCATGGAAACTTACTGAATACTGAAAGGCCTAGATAAAGGGAACATGGTGTGACAAGAGGTTTAGGTGAGGATGGTAAGGACCCAAGACTAGAACTGAGACTGAGATGAGAACAGGGTTCTGCTGAAGGGTGTCGCCCCGAAACATCGACTGTACTTTTTTCCGCAGATGCCGCCCGGCCTGCTGAGTTCCTCCAGCATTTTTGCATGTGTTGCTTTGCATTTCCAGCATCTGCGGATTGTTTGTGAGAACAGAGTTCTTGACTTGATGCCAGACGAGAGCCTAACGAGTCAGAAACCCTAAATGCAATTGCAGACTGAAGTTGCTGATTGAGCACCGAACCTGATTTCAGCTGCTATTTAGATATCCAAATGTTGGCACCAAAGCATGACCACCAATGAGCAGAACGGAACCATGCCAACTGTCCAAACTCTGGAGAATCGGGTGGTCTAAACCCCAGAGGCTGGTGTGGTTGGGTGCAAACTGTAACCCATGGAGAGTATGTTTCATTAATGATCTGTGTCAGCGGACATCCTGTTGGAACTGGGTTGAGGAGAAATTTCTTTGGCCATGAGTGATATGGATGTAACCGGGTGAATGTTGAATATATTTTTTTATTTTTAAAATGCACTTGCATATTCACCCTGGTAATGCTAACTCGTTGCCTGTGCCTTTAAGAGAAAACGGTGATGTCATTATGCACGTGTGGAGTAGAAAGAAGAGTTGCAAGGATCAAGAATGGATGTCCGTTTGGTGAAGAAAGATTTTCGTGAGTAAGGTATCAGCGCTGCATAGCGTGGTTGTGCAAAGTTCCTTATCAGTCTAGTAGATTACTCTTTTTAGTAACTTAAACTCCAAGGCAATATATTGTAAAAGTTTATTTTAGTCTTTCTTTATTGTTTTATGACTGAATATGAATGCAGTGGAATAATGTGAACGTGTTAATCTCTGTTTACGTAGCGTGAGTGATGAGAACTGTTTTCAGGGTCTAGCCAATATCTGTTTGGAAGTTAAGTACGTGTGTGCCAAAGAGAGTACATCGCTTGGTTAAGATGAGATGTATTTATTCAATTTTTTGATGTTGTGTATAAGGTACAAGGTGTGTGGGATTCTAATGTTGTTTGTATTTTTTTTAGAATTACTATCACCTTGTTGGTTTTGTATATTTTGTTTTGTTTCATACTGCTTACGTAACAAGGGTGTGGACCAAAATTAAACTGAGATTGTAACAGCAGGAGCTGGGTGTTTTTTTAAATTCATTTTGTTGTTTTATTTTGATACCTTCTTTCTGCATTAAAACCGATAAAGGAATTAAAAACCCGAAAGTGTATTTGTTGTCCTGCATGTGTATTTTTCCCCAGGCTAGAAAATAGAGGCCAGGTTATTGGGTACATTTAAGGCAGCAACTTTAAGACGGTTTTTCTTGATTGGTGAGGGGGTTAAGGGATGTGGGGAGAAGGGGGAGAGATAAAAAAGATCAACTATGAGTGAATGGCAGAGCAGGCTTGATGAGCTAAATTATTCTGGCCCCTGTATTTTATACTCTATCACTCGTTGAGAATGGATGCAAAATGGACACGGAACAAGGATTAACAAAGTGTATTCGATGAATAGAAGAGAAGATTAGCAAGCAAAGATTTCCTCGTTCATTCCAATACCACACAAGTTGAAGTTGGATTGTAGAGTGTTTAAGTGCAGCAATAGTCATTCGACAGACGATGAGCAAGACGGACATTACCGTCACTTCTTGCAGTCTGTCAACGAACAAGAACAATTATGCAGAAGCAAGGATGGAAGTACTTGCTTTCATTTTGACTGTTCCTCCATTTTCACTCCGATTTCCGACCAAAATCTTTTCTTCCAGTGTGTTTCGCCCGGCCAGGTTTGCCCTCTGTGAGAATTCTGCATTGTGCCTGTTTTCTCAGCCAGTTTGATAATGCTTTGTTGCTGGATGCTAAGAATACCCAAGCATGAGGCTCAAGGACAGCATCTATGCTGCTGCTATCCGACTATTGAGTGGTTCCCTAATATACGATAGACTCTTGACCCCTCGATCTATCCCCTCATGATCTTGCACTGTACCATGTACCCATACGGCACTTTCCTTACATCTGTTATGATTTTATCTCGTCCTACCTACCCCGGTACCTCCGTTGGTCGGGATTGAACATGGATGTTGTGTCTACGTTGGTGGTGCAGTGCCGCCAGTCAATACGCGAGCCCGGGCGGTACAATATGGAGAGCAAGCTGGTGCCCATGTAGCAGGCTCCCCCTCTCCACGCCTCTGATGAACCCAAAGGACCGGCAGAGACCAGTACGGTTTGGCACCAGCAGCGTCGCTGGAGTTGCCAGTCAGTGTTGAACTCAACGTAGGACTGCCTTAGGGACTCCAGCCCAGGATTTTACCTCAGGGTTTGCTCCCAAAACCTTCCCCATGAGTGGGTACAGCTGCGACGCAGCAGAGGTTTGAGATCAGCATTTCCTTCTAGAGTGGCTTCCGACCACGCCTGACAAACCCCATTTGCCCAGAGTGTCTGGTTTTAAGGCACCTGTAACCTGCCTCCTGTCAGTTCCTCAGACTCAATAGTTGGTTGTCAGTGGCACGCCACTGGGAGACTATCCCCCCTACCCCTCGCTCCCCCCACCTGGCTATGACAACCTTAAGGAATCGTTCTACCTCGACGTACAGTGTAATGAGTTGACCTGCATGAACAGTATGTAAGGTAAGCTTTTCACTGTACCTCAGAAAATGTGACATTAATAAACCAAGGCCAGTTCTGGGGCAGTTACAGTGAGATGTTGCCCCACTAGTTTGTGTGTGCATATCAATTGCCCTATTTCCAGGCATATAAATGTCCATTCATAGGTATAAATGATAGTAAAGTAATGAGATTTTGTTGCACTCAAACTTCAATGTTGAGGTAAAACTCAACTTCCGCTTGGCTCACAATATTTCCTGATCTATCACTTAACCACTGAGTATCAGAATATTCATATCCATGTCTTTTTAACCATTTACGGTTGGCTCGAGTCTGACTTCCCTCTCTAGTAAGAGTTGTGTAAAATCCCTGCTGCCATGTTGCAAGGTGATGGTCTACCCTTTGAAATTTGATGTTTGAAATACACTTGCTCTCTCAGATAAATAAAGTCCCACTAAAATAGCATGACGGATACAGGAGCAGTCCGAGTGAATACTGCAACAAAACAGCAGATCGTTCTCCACCTGCAGCTGAGCTGTCTGGTTTTACCTTGAGCTCGGTATCCCCTCGTAGTTCAATCTCATAGTCGTCGTCCTTCATCAGGGCAGAGAACGTATCCGAACTTATGTGAATCTTCTGAGCTGTAGAAGAGGAGAACCACGTGGGATGAGAAGGCGCAGTGTGAATTGTCACGTCCACTTAGTGCAGGCTGCATTTTATGGGATGAATGAAGTCGGGGTTGCTGGTGTGCTGGTTTGAATGGTGATGGGCTTCGATTGCAGATGGGGATCATGATTTGGGTGGAGGTAGATGGGAAAGGGTAGGGATGTGGTGGGACAGAGCTATCTGTGACCATTCTCCACACCTGGTCTTTGAAATTGATGGGAGGCTTGACAAAAAGAAAGATAAACTGCTTCTGCTGGAAATCAAGTTGGAACCAAATCACCATTATGGATAACACGTATTGTTATGGAACATAAGAAGGACATTTAGACCTAATAGTGGAGAAATATTGGTCCTATTTTCCTTCTATTGTACCCATGGCCCTGAGAATTATCTTCTCTCATTTGTCATTCAAGACCCTTTGAAAATCCCTGATAGATTCTCTTTCCACCATTTTATGATTTGTACTAAGTCACATAACAAAGTTTTTTCACACATCGCCCAGGAATTTTAAATCATCGCCCCTGATCCTTCAAACATCCATGAGATCAAGATCCTTCCCCAGAAGGATCAAAATGCAGTAATGTCATAAAAGCGATGATTGTGACTTACGTAGGCTTGTGGATTCCATGCGAGATGCTGTATTTACCGTATCTCCAAAAAGACAGTAACGGGGCATCTTGTATCCCACAACTCCGGCCACACAGGGACCTGCAGCATACAGTGATACTCACATCTCAATAGTCAATCTATTTGCTTATTATATAGTTACAGATGATAAAAAATGTTACACAAGCAATCTTCAAAAAGAAGCAGATGCTAGATCCATTACAAACCTGCAGATCTCCACAGCTCTCTCAGAGTTACTTCCTTACAAACACTTGAAAGTCTGCGGACGCTGGAAATCCAAAGCAACACACAGAAAGCACTGGAGGGACTCAGCAGGTCAGGCAGCAGCTATGGAAATGTCACCCTGCCTCCTGAGAGGAGTCCTTTCTTCCAGTTCCTCTGGTTTTGCTTCAATGTGCTCTTTGCGATAAACCACAGTCTTATTCCCTCAGTCTTTCCCCACAGCTCTGTAAAATGTTTTCAACTTCCTTTGGAAAACTCTGAACTTTGTTTTCTTTATCCTACAGACTAAGGAGACGGGGTGGAGATACGTCTCTATCAAAGGAGGTGTAAGGCACTCCTTCTCTCCGCTGGCCTGTAGGTCACCCTCGGACAAGGTGCAGCATCTGCTTAGCCCCCGGATCGGGGTCACATGAAGCCCTGGGAACAGCTGGTGCATATCCCAGGTCCTGGTTATGTGACCACTGATGCCCGGCAGACACTCTCAGTACTGAAAATGGCTGAGATCACACATCTTGTAAGGACACTGCCCATATGAAGGCAATGGAAAATCACTTCTGTATAACAATTGGCCAAGGGCAATCATGATCATGGAAAGACCATGATTGCCCATATCATACAACACAGCACGTAACAAAAAAAACCCTATAGACAGTGAGCTCCAGATCATAGCATTCTATCTGTATAAAAAAATGTTCATTCTCACATCTCCCTGTGTGTTGTATCTTTTTTGCTATTCATTATAATTTGTCTTCTTGACTATTGATTCACAGTGGCTTCAGTGTGTACCACCCACAATTCACTGCAGTTACCCATCCAGGCTACCTTGGGCAAATAGTCTCTCATCTTGTTGAAGATATCCCTCCTTCAATGAAGTTTTACTTTAAACTGTTCTTTGTATCTTCATTAACAGCTGAAAACTAATGCTGATTAACGTTTTCCCAAAATGTTCCCATCGGTATGCAGAAATCAAGTAAACACAAAATTGACGTGCTGGCCAATGGGTCCCCAGGGTAAAGATGTAGACAGTCTTGACAACTGGCTTCTCGACTATCAAATTTAACCACTCCAATATTTGGAATGATGGAATAGGGTCTAAGACATAACCAGTAGAGAAATGATTGGATAGAGTCAAAGGCATCTTTCAGAGGCTTATTATCAGACCTGTATGAATGCCAGCTCGCAGTTGCAGTCTTTTCGTTGGCATGTGAGGAATCGGAACCTGTCGCACAGCTGCCACTAGATCCAAGGCCATCTTTGCGATCTCATCAGCGTGCTTCGTCCCTTTTCGCTCAGGAAGGCCACTTACTACCATGTAAGCATCTCCGATGGTTTCCACCTTGAGCACGAAGGAAATAAATGTTTGTTTGAAAATGAATCGCTAGCTTTAAGCTGCTAAGTATAATATAGGTGGAATTACAGAAAGCAGGCATAAGGAGCAAAAAAACGTATTGTTTGCCTGAAATTCACCTTACAAGTAAACAATATACACTCAGCGGCCACTCATTTCAGCCACGATGAAATGGCGGAGCAGACTCGGTAGGCCACATGGCCTAATCCTGTTCCTATAGTTTATGGTCTTTATCACACTGTAGGTACACCTTGGAACCCGGTAAGGTTTTCTGCTGCTGCAGCCCATCCAGTTCAGGGTTTGATGTGCACACACCACTGTTGTAACCCATGGTTATCTGAGTTACTGTCACCTTCCTGCCAGCTGAACCAGTCCGGCCATCGTCCTCCGGCCTCTCCCAAGACATTTTCACCCACAGAACCGCTGCTCACTGGGTGCTTTTTTTTTTTGTTTCTTCATGCCATTCTCTGTAAACTCTAGAGACTGCTGTGTGTGAAAATCCCAGCTGATCAGCAGTTTCTGAGGTACTCAAACCACCCTGTCTGGCACCAACAATCATTCCACAGTCAAAGTCACTTAGATCACATTTCTTCCCCGTACTGATGTTTGGTCTGAACAACGTCTGGACCATGCCTGTCTGCTTTTATGCATTGAGTTGCTGCCACATGATTGACTGATTGGATACTTGCATTAGCGAGCAGGTGTATTGGTGTACCTAATAAAGTGGCCACTGAGTGTATATATTATATTCATTCAACCCAAGGTGCTAGCTGTGGCTGAGTGAGAAATCTATTTGAGGCTGAAAGTTATTAACAAAGTTTCCATTCGAAGGACCTGAAAATATAGTGCAGGCTGCCATTGAGGGACTGTCAGAGGTGCTGACTTGTGGGCAAGACAGTGTACTGCCTTTCAACAAAAGGTACCAATTCATTAGTGCAGGGAAGAGCAAAGAGAACATGCTGGATGATCTCTAGTGTAGCAATAGCTGGTGGAAGATCTTGAGAGAAGATCCAAAGCTTGCACAGATAGGTGTAATTTCCTTAATATTGGGTATTTGGCCAGCCCACATCTTAATTCCCTCCCTGGACTGGTTCCTGTACTAACACGAAGTTGGGGGCAGTTTATAATTAAATCTAGGAATGCAGATATTCCAGATGTCTCAAGACTGCCCTTGAAATAAAACTATCTATAATAAACCTCTGATTATTGTTTGCCTTCTATTGGCGTTCCTGATTTTTATATTCATTAACAACTCCTGTGGACTTTGTACCTTGTAGACGTCGTAGGACTCAATCCTTGTATCAAAGCACATGTACAGGTTGTTCAACATCTGTACTACCTGCAGAGGCGTACACGAAGCAGCAATGGTGGTGAATCCTACAATGTCCGAGAAATAAATTGTAACCTGCCAATAATTCAAAAACATAGACAATGTTTAAAGAATTTAAACTCTGAGGTTTATAGCCTAAACACCAGTAATACAACTCCGTATGTTAACACCATTAGGATTCCCTATGATGTAGAAAGTGTAAAGGATTTAGTTTCTTACATTGTGCAACACATTGGCTAAGTCTTACTTTTAAAATCTTTTAAACCAACAACCTTAAGTTGCATGGTGTAATACCAGCATTCTGACCTCTAATATGGAACGTGTATTGGTGCCAGGCGTTTGGATGATATGGCCTGCCCAAAGAAGCTGGCAGAATATGACCCTAGCCTGGGGACAGAGGCCTGACAGCAACACTGACCTTATTAGTTACCCTGTTGATGGAGATGGAGGTGTTTGCAGAGGCAGTATGGGTAGTAAAGGTAGTCTCCAGATTATATAGGATTCCTTTCCTGAGAACAACCAGTAAACTGATTACTCCTTTAGTCAGAAAAGTACATTTTCTATGGCTACTGATATATCACACTTGCCATAATTTCTTCACTTCATTGACTCTAACGCTGCCCATAATTAAACTAGTAGAATACATATTGTATCCAGTCATTAATAAATACCATGAAGTATTTTATTATTACTATCTTGAAAAGTGCTTTCAAAATGTATGAGAGAATAGATGGATACAATCAGATTTCTGCAAATAAGGCCAGGGAGCCTTTATAATTCTAGTACCTTCTGTAAGTGATATATGACTACAAAGTATAGAGGAGGTCAGAGATTGCTGCTGCTTAAGAGAGCAGGAACACTATATCACATTTGAGGTCTTAAACCTCTTATCACTCTTTCTTGCACTTGGCTGAGATTGAGAAAGGTTACGCACAGGCTGCTTCCTACTTTTGTTCTTGGATGTACCACAAGGTGAAGACTGCGTCCATTGTACCTCTTCGTGGACGGAATCTGCAATAGTAGATTTTCTTTGAACTCTTTGTTCACAGGGAGGAGGTGGCTGAGGAAGATGCTCATGGCAGACCGCAGGGAGATCTCTCAGTAATTTTTACCAATGGGTTTGGCCTCTTGAAGATGGTCATGATTACAGCATCTCGTGAATAAAGGAATTGGAAGGCTCTCCTCCATTATGTCATGTCTAAGCTTGGAGAAATTTAAAAGCCGGACATTTGATACATCCTTTAATTTTGAACAAGTCTGGCGACCCTTTATTCAATATTTTCACATGACTTAATTTATTTTTCTTTATTCTCTTTGGGGGAAATCCTTGTCCATGAAGGTTCGGAGATGACTGGAAGGATGTGTTTTCCTCTTTTTTTTTTGTTTCAGTTTAGTTAGCGGGTTTTTTCCCCTTTATCAATAAAATTTCCAATTTTTTTTATGATTGCTATGAGGAGTTGTAGTTTTTTTTTACCATTGTATATATAACAGTGTAATATTTTACCTATTTGATTCTGACATTATATACTTTCTGTTTTTATTATTGCTGTTTATATGTCTTTTATATTATCTATTTGCTAAACTCCTCTGATTTGTATATTCTTTATTTGAAAATCAATAAAAAGATTGGAAAATGAAATGAAATGGAAGTCATTAATTAGCATCATTAGTACTTCTGTGATTTTTAATACTGAAGCAGGGGTATTGAAAGCTCCAGAGGACTGTTTCTCAGCTATTGGATAGCCTTTTTAGCCCCTTCCCAAACTAGGTAGCGTCAAGATTGTTGTCTTGCATCTGAGGGAGTGTCTAGACTTGGTAACATAATAGACAAGTCTTAAGTGAAGAAATCTTTATCTCCCTAATGAGTGTACCTCCATTATAATCCAACATAAGCTGCACTGTAATTATACCTGAGTGAAGAGGAATGCCACAATGGGACTGCAATAACTTCTTTTGACTATAAGAAACAGAAGCTGGGATGGACCATTCATCCTGCAGGCCTTCTCTACCATTCACGTCTGAATCTTTTACTTTGTTGCAACTTGTCTATGCAAACACTATTTTCCTTGTTTTCCTTAAAACAATCTCCAGTCAATATTGCCTCAAGTATTTTCTATAGGAAAAGGCTTGGGATCTAAGGATGAGTAAAATTAGTATCGGAGACTGAAGTTCCAATTCCAAGAAACTGTATGTCTGCTACTTGTTAAAGCATTATCTTGTGTATTATTACAAAAACACTGAGTGAACACCTGGGATACCATGCCAAACATGAGATGCTCTATATGTCCCTCCTGAGTCTGTTCATGTCCCACCTGTACATCACAAAAACTGTTCATAGCATTTTATAGATAACAAAATGTGAAGTCTCACAAAACGAGACACAGCTACACACAAACCATACATGAAAATAACCTCATAATCTGGCATTACACATCCTTCAGTTCTGCAGTACTTCACCACTTCATTATCAATAAAACAATTTCAGATTACTAAGTCTGCAAGAAGTTCCTTTTAACTACAAGTCTTGCTTTTTTTTCTGTTGTTCGACATCAAGGTAACTGCTTATTTGCCATTCTGTACTCAACTTATTTCTATTTTATGGTAATTGTTAATTAACTAATTATTTGTAATTATTTTGCAAGAATGGTGCCTTATGAGTTGCTTTCAGATGCAAATAAACACGCTTGCTTGGGTACACCTGACAGCAATTTACTGCCCTGAAAAGAAGACTGGGCCTGTAATTGGGAACAGCTCCCTTGTTCACACTGTATAAAGCAGACATCCTTCAAAAATAAACTTGTTTGAGTCAGTAATCCTGAATCCAGACTCTAATTGATCACATGCATTATGTTGTTCCCGGCAGTCTTAGTGAAATTTTTAAAAAAATATTTGATCTTAAAGAAAATCAGAAATGTGAAATGCTTTTAGAAATTCAGTAAAGATTACTAATGCTAGGCCCAACTATAATCTGAGTAAATGTTACTAACTCACAACAGGTCAAGACACTCGCATTCAATCTGTACCACTATAACCGGGGTTCCCAACTATTTTTATGCCATAGACCCCTACAATTAACTGAAGATCAGTGGACCTCAGGTTGGGAACCCCTGCACTATAAGAAGTCAGAACAAATTCTGAAACGTGACCTCTGCAGGTGACTCCAGATTTTGGAGGTGAAGTCTTTAAGATATTTAGATGCCAGTGCCGGGTACGTTTCCACCTGAGGTGGTGTTGCTGCTGGCACAACACATAACTGTGCCAGAGATCAGGCTTCAATTCTTGCTCCTGTCTGTAAGGAGTTTGTACCTTCTCGCTCCAGTTTCCTGCCGGTTTCCAAAGATGCACAGCCATGGGGCGGTATGTTGGCACCGGAAATATGGTGACATTTGCAGGCTGCCTCCAGCACATCCTTGGACAGTATTAGTCCTTGGATTGATGCATTTCACGATATGTTTTGATGTTTTGGTCTACATGTGACAGATAAAGCTAATCTTCAATTAAATGCAACTAATCAATCTGGCTAGTTGTTGGATGGTAAACATCAAGAACTCTCAGGGAGAAAATTTGCACTTTTTTCTTACCAAACACAGTTTGGAATTCATAGATACAGAACTGCTTTATCTGGCTGATGTGGTTTATTCACCCACTGATTCTCTGAGTCCGGAGGTTGTTATCTCCTTGGATGCGGAGAAGGCGTTTGATAGAGTGGAGTAGGTTTACTTGTTTAATGTTTTGGAGAAATTTGGATTTGGCAGAATATTTGTAGCCTGGGTTAAGCTATTATATCACTTGCCTTTAACATGTGTGCAGACGAATTATTTTCGATCTGACTATTTTCCATTAACACGTGGCACTCGCCAAGGCTGCCCATTTTCCCCTCTTCTGTTTGCAATTGCAATTGAGCCTCTTTCTATTACACATAAGTCAACTACATTATTTCAAGGCGTTAGGAGAGGGGATATGGAACACCGTGTATCCATATATGCTGATGACCTCTTACTTTATGTTAGCGACCCTGTAGGTAGCAGTCCTGCTATTGTGTCATTATTAGATCAATTTGGAGCCTTCTCTGGCTGAACCTTCAAAAAAGCAAATGCTTTCCCATTAATAACTTGGCCCTACAGATCTGACAGGAATCTTTGCCTTTTCCTTTATCTCAAGATGGTTTTGTATATCTAGGTATACACATTACTCGCTCTTTCACATCTCTGTTTGAAGCGAACTACAGGCCTCAGGTTAGCCAAATGAAGGCTGATTTTGAGAGATAGCACAGTTTACCCCTTACTATAGCTGGGAGAACTCAATCAGTGAAAATGACTGTACCTCCCAGATTTCTTTATTTGTTCCAGTGCTTGCCAGTTTTCTTATCTAAGTTATTTTTCAAATCAGTCAACCAAGCTATAATCTCCTTTATTTGGGAAAATAAGGTCCCAAAAAGGTCGTGATGTAGGTGGAATGGGCCTTCCTAGTTTTATTCATTATTACTGGGCATTGAACATTCAAAAGGTATTATTTTGGCTCCACCGGCCAGATACAAACTGGTGCCTGCTTGGTCTTGCCACTCCTCGTACTCCCAGCTTCCTTGCCATTGAAATCCTCTCAATTCGCATCTAACCCGGCCGTGCTCTCCACCCTCAAAATTTTTTATCAATTTCACTGCCACTGTAAGTTCACATCAGCTTCAGTTTTGGGTCCCATTCAGAGAAACCATCTATTTCTTCCCTCCACACTCGATTCAGTTTTTAGACAAGAGCGCTTGAATGGTCTTATGCGCATTAAGGATTTGGACACTGATAATATATTTGTTAGTTTTGATAACCTGTGCAGTAAAAATGGCCTTCCACATAATCATTTTTTTAAATACCTGCAGATTCACCACTTTGTCAAGGAAAAATTTCCCTCTTTTCCTGATCTACCACCTGCTATGTTGTGGAAAAAACTCACACTTAGCTTTAATAATAAAGGGCTGACCTCTGTTCTGTACTCTCAGCTGATGTCTTTGGAAGTTCAAGATTTAAACAAAACTAGGTGTGAGGATGACCTTGGTATGGATCTGGCTGAGGAATATGGGGCAAAAGCATTGAATAGGGTTCATTACTCATCATCATGTGCTAGACTGGGGCTAAAGTTTTACACAGGGTACATTTAAGTAGAGCCAGGCTTGCTGACATATATCCCGGGACAGATGCTGGCTGTGACAGGTGTTCCTTCTCTCCGGCTGGTTTAGTGCATGCATTTTGGTCTTGCCCTTGGCTTGATGGCTATTGAGCACTGGTTTTTAAAATTATCAGTGAGGTTTTGGGGGTGACACTGAGACCTTGCCCGCTTATAGCTGTATTTGGTGTGGCGGATGATGCTTTGGGTTTAAATGCAAACCAGTTGGATATCGTTGCATTTTGGCCTGTAGGAGAATCTTGTTAATCTGGAAATCTGCCACTCTCCCATCTGCTGGTGCTTGGTTAGAGGATGTAATGTTTTTTCTGAAATTAGAAAAGATTAAATTCACTCTGAAAGGGTCTGTGAAAAAGTTCTATTCGAAATGGGGACCTTTCTTGTCATATTTTGGGAGTCTTAAGGAATTACCCACTAGTTGAGGGCATCTGTACTTGGGAAGTTGCCTCTCTTTCAAAACGTATATGGTTTACCTCACAGGGTGGCTGATGAATTGTAATATGAGTGTATTCTGGATCATCTGACGTGTTGTGGCTATGTGTAAGCCTTCATCTTGAAGTAGTGTGGGGACATGGCTGTGAAATGTCCGCACTTGTATTTGTGAAGTGTTGTATTGTAAATACATTAGCTGCCATGGTATGTTCAGGGAGGGAGGGTGAGGGGAGGTTTGTTTAGGGATAAGATATAAAAGCAAAATGGAGGAAAATGTAATCCGTCATGTATTCTGTATTGTGTCATTCCTTCAATAAAAATATATTAGAAATACAGAACTGCTTTATCAGCAAATAGATGATTATTTCTGGAGGGGAACATGGCTATTTCCAAGGAAAAGTAGTGACATTCCACAAACTCAACTAAGTTCTTCTATCATGGTTGACCTTTGAATAGGTGAGGTGACCTCTGTGATAGTCACCAAGAACGCAGATCCCTTTTTTTTCCAGGGAAAGCCTGCTGTTACTAATGCTACAACCATGTCTATGTAGCACTGCAGGTTTCTTTCCCTGCAAACGGAAGAAGTGCTACACCTGCCCCCACACTTCTTCCCTCACCACCATCCCAGGCCCCAGACAGTCCACTTCACCTGCGAGTCAGCTGGGGTGATATACTGTATCCGGTGCTCCCAATGTGGCCAGTTATACATTGGGGAGACCCGCCGCAGACTGGGAGACCATTTCGCCGAACACCGGTGCTCAGACCTCCAGCAGTGGCGGGATCTCCCTGTGGCCACACACGTCAATTCCACAGACCACTCCCATTCCGACATGTCTGTCCGTGGACTCCTCTACCGTCAAGATGAGGCCACACGCAGGTCGATGGAGCAATACTTTATCTCCCACCTTGGTAGCCTCCTACCTGCCAGCATGAACATCTAACTCACAGACCTCCATTGATACCCCTGCCCCCCCCTTATCACCATCCCCATCTATTTCTCTCTCTTTTCCCCCTCACTATAATCTCCCCCCCAGCCCTATCTTTCTCTTTTATTTCCCATAATTCTCCCCTTCCCCCTAGCCCATTTCCCTCCAGCCTATCACTTCCCAGCTCTCTACTTCATCCCAACCCCCACTTCTTATCCCCCCTGATGAAGAAGGGTTTCAGCCCGAAACGTCGTCACTACCTCCTCCCATAGATGCTGTCTGGCTTGCTGAGTTCTGCCAACATTTTGTGTTTTTATTTTTGCTTGGTTTTTAACCTTTGACGCCATGTTTTTTGGGAGCCACTCAGCACTGGGAGCAGGAGCGCCATCTAGTGGAACAGCAGAAGGAGGCGAGGATGGGAACTCAGATCTCTCGACCATGTTGCGGCCAGGTCTGCAGCAAACTGGCTGCTTTCCACCTGGACCTGACTTCAGATTTGGTCATGTTTAAAGCCAAGCCTGAGCCCAGTAATAATGGTCCCCACCACTCCACCATCAACAGTCAGAGCTGTGGGCAACCAAGGAGTTAAACGTTCGTTCCCTTTCTCCCTCACCCCACCCCATGGGGCATTACATTTCTTAATTTCAAAGGATTTTAATTAAAAATTTAGAAGTGCACAATATTGAACATTCATCAACATTCCTCTAATTAACATTAAGGTTATCAACTCCCATGATATACAACCTTTTAGCAAAGAATTCCTGGATTTTTACACAGATTACAGCAAATGTGTGCAATGGCACAAAGGGCCATTTTGCCTCTGCAGCAGCTGCACCCAACTTCACCATGTCCTCAGTGCCTTGGAGGGGCCAATTTGCAGCACTGGATTGTGGACAACATCTTGCTTTGGTAGACCTGTCAATTTCGTCCTACCCTCCATTTCAGCCCCGCTCACCTTCCTCCTGCCCCTTCCTCCTTCACACCCCAGAATAGAGGGACGGCAATTTAAAACAGAGTTAAGAAGGAATTTCTTTAGCCAGAGGGTGGTTGAAGCTGTGTAATACGTCACCACAGGCAGCTGTGGAGGCCACGTTATTGACTATACTAAAGGCAGAGATTGATAGATTCTAGGTTAGTCAGGGTGTGAAGGGATATGGGGAGAAGGCTGGAGTAAGGGGAAATATGAGGCCAACAGGCAGGAACTTGGAAGCATAAATTGGAAACAGATGTTCACAGGGAAATGTATGGAAGAAATGTGGCAAATGTTCAGGAGATATTTGCATGGGGTTCTCAGTAGGTACGTTCCAATGAGACATGGAAAGGATGGTAGGGCACAAGATCCATGGTGTACAAAGTCTAATCTAAAAAGTCTTCTTAAATCTAGTCAAGAAGAAAAGGAGAGCTTATGAAAGGCTCAAAAAAGCTAGGTAAAAATAGAGATCTAGAAGATTATAAGGCTAGCAGGAAGGATCTTAAGAATGAAATTAGGAGAGCCAGTAGGGGCCATGAGAAGGCCTTGGTGGACAGGATTAAGGAAACCCCCAAGGCATTCTACAAGTATGGGAAGAGCAAGAGGATAAGAAGTGAAAGAATAGGATCAATCAAGGGTGACAGTGGAAAAGTGTGTATGGAACTGGAGGAGATAGCAGAGGTACTTAATGAATACATTGCTTCAGTATTCACTATGGAAAAGGATCCTGGTGATTGTAGGGATGACTTACAGTGGACTGAAAAGCTTGAAAATGTAGATATTAGGAAAGAGGATGTGCTGGAGCTTTTGGAAAGCATCAAGTTGGATAAGTCACTGGGACCAGATGGGATGTACCCCAGGCTACTGTGGGAGGCGAGGGAGGAGATTGCTGAGCCTCTGGCAATGATCTTTGCATCATCAATGAGGACAGGAGAGGTTCGGGAGGATTGGAGGGTTGCGTATGTTGTTCCCTTATTCAAGAAAGGGAGTAGGGATAGCCCAGGAAATTATAGGCCAGTGAGTCTTACTTCAGTGGTTGGTAAGTTGGTGGAGAAAATCCTGAGAGGCAGGATTTATGAACATTTGGAGAGGCATAATATGATTAGGAATAATCGGCATGGCTTTGTCAGAGGCAGGTCAAGCCTTACGAGCCTGATTGAATTTATTGAGGCTATGACTAAACCCATTGATGAAGGTAGGGCAGTAGATGTAGTGTATGTGGATTTTAGCAAGGCATTTGATAAGGTACTCCATGCAAGGCTTATTGTAGATGGGTCATATTCTTCATGGAGGTCGGTCACCCGTGGAGTGCTGCAGGGCTCTGTTCTGGGACCCCTACTCTTTGTGATTTATTAAAAATTAATGATCTGGATGAGGAAGTGGAGGGATGGATTAGTAAATTTGCTGGTGACACAAAGGTTGGAGGTGTTGTCGATAGTGTGGAGGGCTGTCAGAGGTTACAACAGGACATTGATAGGATGCAAAACTGGGCTGAGAAGTGGCAGATGGAGTTCAACCCAGATAAGTGTGAGGTGGTTCATTTTGGCAGGTCAAATATGATGGCAGAATATAGTATTAATGGTAAGACTCTTTGCAATGTAGAGGATCAGAGGGATCTTGGGGTCCGAGTCCATAGGACACTCAAAGCTGTTACGCAGGTTGACTCTGTTGTTAAGAAGGCATACGGTGCATTGGCCTTCATCAATCGTGGGATTGAGTTTAAGAGCCGAGAGGTAATGTTGCAGCTGTATAGGACCCTGGTCAGACCCGACTTGGAGTACTGTGCTCAGTTCTGGTCGCATCACTACAGGAAGGATGTGGAAATTATAGAAAGGGTGCAGAGGAGATTTACAAGGATGTTGCCTGGATTGGGGAGTATGCCTTATGAGAATAGGTTGAGTGAACTCGGCCTTTTCTCCTTGGAGTGACGGAAGGTGAGAGGTGACCTGATAGAAGTGTATAAGATGATGAGAGGCTTTGATCGTGTAGATAGTCAGAGGCCAATAAACCTGGGTCATCCGTAGATGTACCCGACCTGCTGAATAATGTGTTTCACCATTCTCTGGACTGATACCCGAATTAGCATTCTACCTTATCGCGGGTAATATTGAGCTTCCCTTCCAGTTTGAAGGGAGGTTCTGTCTGATCAGATCTTCCTCCCTGTGAGGAAGCGTGCGAATAATCGACTGAAAGCTGGCCGCAAGTTCCCGTCGGGGCGTCTGCACTAACTGATCTTTTCCGCGGAGTATCACCCGGAGCACTGGCACCCGTGCTACCTGCTCATAGCTCTCCGCTTCCACGTGTTTGTGCTTCCGCAGCTGTTTCGCCACCGATTTGGGTAACATCTGGTGGAGAAGGTCCTCGGCCAGGCGACGCTGCCGGTTCAAGTCCTCGGTGCGCTCCCTCAGGCTGCGCGCATAGTTCTGGATCCATTCCATCATCTGCTGAAAGGACAGGAACACTATCGGGTAAATGAGACAGGCTGTGACCAACAGGGTGATGCGAAAGCTCAGCGCAGACAGAATATCTCTGGACTTCCTTCTCATTGAGTAATTGGCCATGTGAAACAGGCATTCCTGAACAACGTTGACCTGATGAATTGCGCCGGTTATCACATCGCTGTCAGCAGTCTGAAACACAAGGTAATTGGGATTGAAGAGGCAAACTCCTTCGTACTGAGTGAAATATAGCGAGAGGTTCATATTCTTGGTGCAACACTCCTGCATGGTTTCTGAAATAAACAGGCCGTGGTTCAGAGTGGTTGCCACTTCGTACCATTTCATCCGAGGATCATCTCGCGGAATAAACTGCAGCCTCTGGAACAAGAACAAGGCTTCTTTCGCTCGAAGGGTCAGTCTAAAGGATAGTACGTCTGCCCAGTCCAGGTTAGACCTGGCCCGGCGCATCTCGCTCTTTGGGTCGCCCAGGATACCCAACAGATGGTCGATAATGGATGAGATTAAGTTACTTCCCTCAGCTCCACCAGTCGTCCAATTTGCGCCGAGACTTAGTGTGATTTCATCTAAAAATTGATGACAAGTGTACTCTCCGCCAGAACAAACGTGCTGGTTGCTCTGCCTACCTAGTTCCAGCTCTGTGCAGACACCATCAATCAGCTTCCGCACTTGAGCCGTGTGGGCGATACTGACGTTGGTGGCCGATGAATTGCTCAGATCCCACCTGACCGAGCCGCGTTCTTTTTGGAGGCGCTGGATGAATTGGGTGAAAAATGTACTTCTGCAGGAGACCAGGGCCTCTAGCGCATTTTCCGTTTTTCTCCAGGCCTCCAGGCTGCTGTTCAGGTCGAGGGAGATGGATCCCATCAGAGCGGCTAACGAGAGGAGGCAGGCGGCTCCGATCCGGCGAACTGTGCGACTTCCTCCACCAGTCGGAGGAGCTCCACACCTGAAATACAATGAACAGGGCCACCGATTACTGGCAACGCACGGAAGGCGCTGAAGCATGGAGCGAAGAAACCCCAATCTGCGTTCCTTTATTAGTTGTGACTTTGTGCGGACCTCTCACAGTTGTGGCTGCGCCCAATCACAAATGGACCACATTCGGTACTCTTTGAATAGCGCGCCACTACTGTAAAGAGAAAAATCTGCAGATGCTGGAAACAACTGTAACTTGTACACACACACACACACACACACACACACACACACACACACTCACACACACACACACACACACACACACACACACACACACACACACACACACACACACACACTCACACACA
This sequence comes from Hypanus sabinus, assembly GCF_030144855.1. Lineage (NCBI taxonomy): Eukaryota > Metazoa > Chordata > Chondrichthyes > Myliobatiformes > Dasyatidae > Hypanus > Hypanus sabinus. Next base: position 26,794,576 of record NC_082732.1, read on the forward strand.
CACACACACTCTCACACACACACTCACACACACACACACACACACACTCACACACACACACACACTCACACACACACACACTCACTCACTCACACACACACACACTCACACACACACACACACACACACAGTCTCCGCCCGAAACGTCGGCTCTTTAGTCCTCTCCATAGATGCAGCCTGCCTGACCTGCTGAGTTCCTCCAGTGTTTTGTTCGTGTTACTCTGGATTTCCAGCATCTGCAGAATATTTTGTGTTTATGAGCTCTAAATAGTTTTTAAAATTTTAAATCTTTAAAGTGTTGGAAATCAGGGGCAGTGATACGATTTCAAAGGGACTAAAGGGCCGGTTCCACAGTCGATCCTATTGGAATCGGGTCAAAATATATCACCATTCACAGGACTCATCTTTCGTCTGAACTCCAACCACGAGCCCGCGCCCCTTAAACACCTTGTTTCCGTGTGTGTCCGCCGGATGCGATCATGTCAGTGTCGCCAGTGCAAGTGGAGTTCCAAGCCGCGTCAGTAGACCTTTTCAATTCAAGTCAAGTGGCTTTTTATTGTCATTTCGACCATAACTGCTGGTACAGTACACAGTAAAATGGAGACAACGTTTTTCAGGACCATGGTGCTGCATGAAGCAATACAAAAACTACACTGAACTACCTAAACCAACACAAAAACTATACTGGACTACAGACCTGCCCAGGACTGCATAAAGTGCACAAAACAGTAGGCATTACAATACAAGACAATAGGCACAGTAGAGGGCAGTAAGTTGGTGTCAGTCCAGGCTCTGGGTATTGAGGAGTCTGAGGCTTGGGCTGTTAGATTTTTTTTGTAATGGGCAAGGCATGAAGGTAGTAGACAAAACTTATATGGCAATATGTTCAACTATTAATTTTAGAAGGAGTAACGTACCCGTTTTTAAATAAAGACGCAAACCTCAATTGAAGTCATTTGAAAAGACAAACCACCCCTCAGCTTAGAGCAGTATACAAATGCAATGACGGTAGTTACAAGTACTCTTTACCACGACCCACACTTTTCTTTACGAAAGGGGGGAGGCAGGAGGAAGGAACTTATAGACCGGATCAATAGTTGGGGGGATGTCGGAGTCCATAGCTGAGGATGAGGTTTCGGGGTACTTGGAGGCACGTGATAAAATAGACCAAAGTCAGCATGGTTTCCATAGGGGAAATCTCGCCCGACAAGTCTGTTGGAATTCTTCGTAGGGACATGTAAGGTAGAAGGAATAAAGGCGTAGACTATTTTCTAAACGGGGAGAATATTCAAAAATCAAAGTAAAAAGGGACCTCGTGCGGGATTCCTTTAAAGTTAACTTGCGGGTTGAGTCGGTGGTAAGTGCGATGTTAGCAGTTGTTTCGAGATAGCCAGAATATGAAAGCGAGGATTTAATGCTGAGGCTTTGTAAGGCAATTGGCCAGGCTGCATTTGGAGTATTGTGAGCAGTTGTGGGCCCTTTATTTAAGCAAAGGTATGAAGAGGGTCCAGAGGAGGTCCCGGAGAATGATTCCGGCTATGAAAGGTAATCTGTGGCATTCACTGCCACAAACGGCTGAGGAGGTCAAGTCACTGGGTATAATTGAAGTGGGGAGTAATGGGTTCTTGACTGATCAGGGCACCAAAGGTTACGCCCGAAGGCAGGAGAATGGGTTGGACGGATTAATAAATTATCAATGACGGAATAGCGGAGCAGGCTCGACGGACCGAATGGCCTAATGCTGCTCCTGTGTTTTATTGTGTTATGGTCTAAGGTCTAGCTGAAGCAGCGATTCAGTTCTATCTCGATGCCTGTGTACTGTAGTCTTAATCTTGGAGGAAACAGATGGGCCGAATGGCCTACTTCTGCTCCTTTGTCTTGTGATCTTGTGAAATGCAGATTAGGTGATCACTTGGTGCACCTGCGTCCGGTTCTCAAGGATGATACTGAGCCCCCTGTTGCCCGTCACTCGAATTCTCCACTCCGCTCCAACTCTGACCCACACAGCTGTGGTCTCCTGCACTGTGAAATGAGGCTCGGTGTAAGCGTGTCTTCAACTGCATCTTTCATTTGGGCACGTTGCAGCTTCTGGCAGTATCAAATCTCAGGTAACTCGCATCCTCTCTGCCTATCGGCATCAGGTTTTGTCGGGTCCGCGCCCATTCATCCATCTGTAATATTTCCTGTGTTTTTATCATAGACCTGCTCAGCAGTTCCTACGGCTCCGCACTTGGTAGCTGTACATTTCCTGTTTTTTTTCGTATTTTCTCTAATTTCACTGAGAGTTTTAAGATTCTGTGTCATGTAATCTATCTCTACTTGCTCTCATTAATCCAGCAACCAAATCACCCTTTCAGCAGCTTACACCCCCAACCCAGCAGAACCCTGACTTCAACCTATCGGAAATATTTCCCTTCTTTTAGCCATCCCTCTCCTGTCCTCTTTGCAACTTAAAACCAACCCGTTTTCTCCCATTCCTGGTTCTGAGGAAGAGTCTGCGACCTGAAACAGCAACTCAGCCTCTCTTTTCACGGGTGCTGAGCTGATCTGCTGAGAGTTTCCAACAATTTATACATACATTTTTTCAGACTTTCCAGTTCTCTTCTTGAGTAGAGCGATTCCATCCATGGAAGAGAAATCCAGTTAATGAAGAGCTTTAACAGATAATTTGGAAGGCAAATTATGTTCTGCCTTTATTGAAAGGGAGATGGTGTAGGCGTATGGAAATTTTGCTTTGATTGCTGAAGTTGGTAGGTATACCTAATGAATCGTGTGCTTGGTACAGAAACCTGAAGGCACACACTCGGCGATTCAGAAACAGCTTCTTCCCCTCTGCCATCCGATTCCTAAATAGGCATTGAACTCTTGGACACTACCTCACGTTTTTAATATACAGTATTTCTGTCTTTGCACGTTTTTTATAATCTATTCAATATGCGTAATTGATTTGTTTATTAATTATGATTTTATTTATTTCTCTCCGCTAGATTATGTATTGCATTGAACTGCTGCTACTAAGTTAACAAATTTCATGTCACATGCCGGTGATAATATACTTGTTCTGATTCTGAAGAATGCATCCCAAATTTATCGGACGACCCTTAGATTAGGTGGAGGGGGTAGTCATAGAATAGAAAGCTCGACCATTACATTTAAGATGCGTGGATCTGTTCTTATCAATGTTTAAAGAAATGCGGGGTGATTTTATTGTAAAAAGATTCCGAGAGAGTAATGAGGCGGGGACCTGACTAGAAGTGGTCAGCCATTTAGAAATGTCCTTGCTCAATGGTTACGAATCCCTGGAAATCTTTGACTGGGTAACGTAGATGTTGCAAAGAGAAGAACCGTGCTTTTGGACATTAAGTGAGGCGGAGGTTATGAGACTAGAGTTCACGTACGGGATCGCGCTGAATGGCGGAGCGGGCTTCAGGAATTCAGACTGGTGCTGCCGGGCCTGCTGTGTTCTACCAGCATTTTGTGTGTGTTGTTGTTTGAATTTCCAGCATCTGCAGATTTCCTCGTGGTTGGTTTTTGTTTCTTGTGTTAGTGGCTCGGATTTCCAGCATCTGCAGATTTTCTCTTGCTTGTGGCTCTGTATTATTCTGCTTCTCTGGGTTTGTTCCTCCCCCGCCCACCCCGCCGCTGAATTTTTGCCTCGTTTGTCGACCTGGGACGGCGATGTGAAACTGTCACCTCCCCACCACCATTACACTATTACACGATTTCACGCGGTTATTAGCTTCCTTCCTGGCTCCACACGTGTCTGCGACCGAAGCTCTTTAAACCAATACAGCTATATTTCTCTGTAAAAACGCCAGTTTGGGGTAAAAATCAAGGCCTCTGTGGGAGCGGAGACCCGCCGTGCGCATTTATTTTGGTTCTCCTGCGTTTAATTTCCGGGGAAAGTGGAGATAACACATTCGTTTGTTTCACAACTGAATTGAACCATAGATGATAATTTTTTTTTATTTTTCCAATTCTGGGAAAAAATAATGAACTACCCTCACCTAGACGGTTTATGGCGCTCGGATCTGCTTTTCTATCGTGGCAGGATAATAATTCTCTGAGAAATATTAAAGTCCAATCGGTCGTGGCTCTTGTCTACCGCCTGTCTTGCCACTTTCCTTTTTTGATTTTCGATTCTTTATTACTTCTAAGCATTATTGCCACCTTTCGTTTCACACTCGTTAAATCTCGATATTTTAAATTGCGCAATTTGGTATCCTGTTGTTATTTTAGTTGAACGGAATATTTGCACAAGAAACGATGAAACACGTTGTAGTGGCCAATATCACTGCCCGTCTTTTAACTGTCGTCAGTTTCGGCGCCGATTCCGACCGTATTTCGGGAGCCGGAATCACCCCCGATATGCTCCTAGTGCGGAATTCGTTGCCGATGCTTCCATGCAAAGCCAATTTCGATATATAGGCCAGATTCACGGTGGAATAATCCCTGTAAAATTTGTAATTGTTTCTGTTGCGCAGTTCAGACCTCTGATTTTGCCATTTGGTTAGGAATCAAAACAGCCCTAAAATACTGCCTGAAGGCTGAAGCAAGAACTGAGTGATGCTGAAAGTATTCAGCTGATCAAATAGTATAGAGCAGTGTTGATATATCTAGTCACCAGTACCACTGATTTGATAGACAATCGACTCCAGTACCCGCCTGGCGCCCAGTTTACCTGATGGTGTCACATAGTGAGCCTGATGCCGAATCCTCACACGTCGGCTCTCCCTGTCCTTGCCCGCGTTTTAATTTTCGGTCGTGAATTGTGCTCAACTTTCGTTTGGCCCAGGAGGAGGGTTGCGCTCCTGAGGATAAACCGCCCTTTTTCACCCCGCCGGCTGCAGACATCAGCAAAACCTCGGGGTGGGAGGACTAAACGGGATTCATCTGAGCGCGAAATACCCCTCAAGTCGCCCGGTTCCCGCCGAGTTCTGCCATTTCCCTCAAGAAAGTGCGAGAATGTTGGAATAAGGTCGAGCACAGATATCCTGATTTGGAGACCGTGTGGAGAGGCGTCCAGACGTAAAGGGGAGGGGGGGGGGGTGATCCAGGGAAGAGGATGTGTCCACGATTCTGCAGCCTCTGCTATTGACAGTTCCCACATCCCGCCCTCCACACTTCCCCACCCCCAAGCACAGCTTCTCAATATTTACTCAGATCACCGAGCCCTCTCTCACTCTCTTCCCTACCATCTCCAGCCTCCATCGCAGATTCAGAGTCCTTTATGTGATGCAGACCAATCTTTGGCTGTTTAAGCCAGTTTGGTGTATTTAATATATATATATATATATATATATATATATATATATATATATTCCTGCGGTGGCAAGACTTTTATCATTTCTGTAAATTATGCCAGGTCCCATATCCAGCTCTCTCTTACACGGGATTATTTTAATTCATTCATAGGAAGATGGCATTGCTATTGACGCCAAATTAAAACATTTCTAATGTTCCTTGAAAATGTGATGGTGATCAGCCTTCTTTACGCCCAGCAGTGTGGTGCTGCTTCTCACAAACTGCCTCTGGATGGGTTATTCCAGGGTTTAGCACCGCTGACGGTGAATGAATCGTGATCCACTTCCAATTCGGGAAGGTGTGAGACTCGGAGTGAGTACTGGAAGCGGTGGCGCACGCCTGCCTCTGCTGTCTTTGTCATTCCAGGGAGAATGTACGGGATTGTAAGGTGTTTATGGATGCGGCTTTGGGATCTTGAAGAAGACATGCTCTGCAGAGAGAGTACTGTACAATAGTGGTGGAGTAATTGAATGCTTGGGCTTCAATCAGATCAACTGTTTCGATCTGAGTATGTCCATGTTTAATTCCATGCATGCTAATTTCGTCTCATTTCACTTGGAATCATTTTTATTTCTTGTTTTATTAGCTATCTAAACATAGCAAGCTGTCTCACAGTATAAATGCAGACATGGATTAGTATTAGACTAACAACTTTCCTCTCTCGTTTCACATCCTCTGTTTTAAGTCTGTGAGAAGGCACAGCCTCAGAACAGAAGGAAGTCCTTTTAAAAGAGACGAGAAACTTCTTTAGCCAGAGAGCGGTGAATCTGTGGAATTCATTGCCACAGACGGCTGTGGAAGTCATTGGGTATATTCAAAACGAAGTTTTATAGATTCTTGATTAGTAATGGTGTTACAGGAGAATGAGGGAAAATAAATTAGCTGTTATTAAATGGCAGATAGACTCCATGGTCCAAATAGCTTAATCCTACTTCTAGGTCTTATGGTCTGACGGTCTTCAATGTCCTAGTTTACATTGATGGTCTCTCATTTTGTTTTTGTATTTGTGAGCGTCATCATTTATGTAAGAAGTGAAGCAGTAACAAAGGGCTATGGCCTGCCTGAAAATGGTCCATGGTCTTTTCCTCAGGCAAATAAATTTTCCTTATTGACAATGGTCCTTGGCTTGCTAAATCTTAGTAATTGCTTGCTAATTATTACCAAGATTATTACCAAGATATAGCAAATTGTGGATTTTGTGCTACAGATTAATGAGAATTGAAGCTGGTAATTGTTCAAGCAAAGGGAGCCAAGCACCTCAGGTCTGAGTCAACAGGACAATCAACTGGCCATCTCCTCAATCAGTCAAATTCATGGATAGATAAATATTTAGCTGAGAGAATGACATTGACACTGTAGGGTAACGTAATTGGTGGAAATGCACATAATTCACAATCACCGACATTGTGTTGGGGTTTCACCTTAGGCTGTCTGACACAATGAGGGAATAACTTAAAGGACTGTTAGTGTGCTTTTGTGTTCAGGTTTTGGATTTCAATTAAATGTGTTGCAGTTTTTATTAAACATAAAATGACTCACAGTGTTTTATTTGTGAAAATCTACAACACCAAATCAGGTGCAGAAGAGGAAGAAAAATAAAGAGGAGAAAAATTTGTTTGTGGGATAAAACAATTTACTACAGAAAATAAATTTCGGATATTTGGAAATATCCAACAATTAAAACATGAAATCCCAGCTACCATTCATAAAAATTTGTTCCCATATTTATTAGAGAAATTAAATCCTAGTATATTATTGAATTATTTTTTGACAGCATGTCAGAACCTATTTTACTCCAAAATATCCAACAAACAGCAACATGGCATTAAGAAGGTAGCTGGGACTCCCAGGTAAATTCAAACTGTCAGAAAGCGAAGAAATATAACATATCTGCTCAAAAAGATGCTTAGTAACTGGAAAAAAACATCTGATTGCTGTTAGAGTCTTTGAATATTCAGCAGAAGAGAATAAGAATTCTATTAATTAATAAATCACCTTGTCTGTTTTGTAATATATCTCTCAAATAGGTGGTGTTTTTCTTAAATTAAACATAATTTTAAAATTAAATAGTTAAATAATGAAATGACAAGCAAAGTACGACAAACCATGAATAAAATCTTGTATTTTCTTACCAATTTAAGTCTACAAAGGAACTATGTATTCTCTTTGCTGTGTCACTGTGTGTCTCTTTTCTTCTCTCCCAGTCCCTGAGGATTAAAAGCTGATTATCAAAAAACAGTTACTTTACATTATAGTATTAATGCTTGTGTGATGCCTTGTATAGAACCAAAAGCATCTCTGTACAGCTTAAGAATATGGCCAGCAAGGTTTCAAACAGCCTTCAGTTTCAAAGTGCGCGAGCGAACAGACCATCCGCCACCATTCTAAAATTGTTGTGCCAATCAGGAATACCAATCCATACCGGAAATGTGTGTATTGTTGAACAAGAGGTGGAAGAAAGGTACTTTTTTTAAAACCTAAAACGATGAGGAAAAAGTCTAGGAACACAAGAGGTCCAATACAAAAAGCTAAAATACCATGAATACTGGAAACCTGAACTAAAATCAAAACATCAGTGATTGGAGAAACAGAGTTAACTCTTCAGGTCATAAATTATGAGAAAAAGTACAGAAAAACACATTTTAATATTCGGCATGGCAGAAGAATGAAAGGACATACCTGTTTTACATTAAGTGATGAAATGTAGAATGGGTAATGCAGCGCACCAGAGGGGAAGTAATCGAGCAAGTCAGTCAAATATGAATGAATCTAAAGATTTTTTTAAAGGAGATGCAAATGATTTGTTACCAATCTTCCCCTTACAAAATGTCGACCCTTTCACAGACCTTTCCCTTAGTTCACTCTTCTTCCTTATTTCTCTGAATCTTTTTAAAAAATCTCTAAGTTTTCTCAGTTGGAACACAAGGTTGTGACCTGTAACATTTACTCATTCTCTCCGCATAGCAGCTGCATAACCTGTTGAATATTTCCAAAATTTTGTATTTTTAATTTGGCAGGATTGTAGGGTACATTAGAAAAATGTATCACAGCACATGTCAATCCTGTACTGAATTTGTACTTTTGGGGGTTATGGCTACAAAATGCACTGAACCTCCTCCATTTAAATCATTTAAATATGTGATTCAGTTCCATGTAATGATTTATTCTTGACAAGGTTGCTCCTCTCCACAACTGAATATTCATGTTGCTCTGCAATTGGAAATCAGCTTGTGTGTTCGTACGGTGTGGCATTTTATTAGCAGCCTTTTGATGTCTGGCCGTGAGGAGGTTCAGGAACAGACAAACCAGCTGAGACCTTCTATTCTGAACTGGGCAATGTTCTGCAGTATGCTGAGATTTCTGAAAGCATCCTTAATAACAGTCCCTTGCCCAATTATTCCACTTGTGCGCTCGGCGAGCACCTGAACACCGAACGAAGCAGCTTCTCTGCTACTTACTCAGTCGACGATCTTATTGTAAATTGTACCGTCTCCGTTGGATGCTGGCAGGAATGTTGTTCCCTCATTTTGGGCCCTGATAGTAGGAAGGATGTAAAGACAACTACTTAGATTGACTGGGGTAGATTGTCAGTGATAATGAGTTAAGATGATGGAGAAGTTTGCGACACTTCGGTAAACTGCAGATGAAGTCTGAAGGAAACGGGAAGTTATTTCCAACCAGCTGGTGGAAAGGGAGCAAGAGGCAAAAATTGAAAAGTAGGAAAGAAAGAATTACGTGTAAGAAGCACATGAATTGCTAAAACATGGGCGACCTCACGGGAAACTTTTGTTAAAGAGAAGTCCATGAACATTAAAGAGGTTGTGGAGTGAAAAGGGAGGCTAAAATTTATACTTTGACTTTGTCAGTCAGGAGTGTGTTAGCAAGGCTGGATTTAATTGACTGTGGTGAGATGGAGTGAAAGGTGCACAGCGTAGTTTCTGAAAAGGTCTTCCCTTCAGCAATTGTTTATTCTGTCCCTGATAACTTCCCCTGTTCTTGCTCCTGTTGTGTCAGTGCTACTCAAAGTGAAGACCAAGCTCTGAAACAGACAGGCAGACTTTATTGATCCTGAGGGAAATTGGGTTTCGTTACAGTCGCACCAAGCAAGAATAGTGTAGAAATACAGCAATATAAACCATAAATAATTAAATAATAATAAGTAAATTATTCCAACTGGAAATAAGTCCAGGACCAGCCTATTGGCTCAAGGTGTCTGACACTCCGAGAGAGGAGTTGTAAAGTTTGATGGCCACAGGCAGGAATGAAAGATGGTAATGAGAACAGTCCACACTCCAGGAGTACGCGGTGCTCCACCTCATAAATTATCCATCGACCCAGTCTTTCCGGCAGTGAAAATAGCTGCAAGCTCCCGCAATGGCTTTATCGGCCACCTCGGGACTCGCAGACTGAGCGAGGAATGTTAATGGGTGGCTGATGCGGACAGATGATTGAAAAGGTGTGTTCCTCTGTTAGAACATTCTGTGGAGGTGGACTGGGTTCTCCAAGTTACTAAAACTAACGTACGTTCTCCCGCCTCCCACTCATCAATTTAGCACCTCATAGCGGAACAATAACGGGGACTGTACTTGTGGGCATGCGCGGTACTGTTGGTGAACCCTGTCAACTGAACCAAATTCAGCCAAAGTTCTCCTCCTTCCGGGAGTGTTATTGTATAATTCCCTGTAGCTCGTCCACACTTAGCATTGACCAGTTATTGACAGCTCCTGCGAGCTGTTATGTAAATTATATGCGTAATGTACCGGAGAGAATAAAACTGCGCGGCTGAAATCTGAATGGTGAAGAGTCGGTCGCCAGTCACTGGCGCTGGTGTGGTGCGTTCTCCAGAGGCGCTTCATGAACTAGCCTGGCCTCTGGCGACCACCCAGCCAGAGAAAATCGGCAGATGCTGGAAATTCTGAGCAACGCACACAAAATGCTGGACATTCCCAGCAGGCCAGGCAGCATCTGCGGATAAAAGTACAGTCGGCGTTTCGGGCCGAGACCCTTCGTCAGGACTAGAGGGGGAAAAAAAAGATGAGGAGTCAGAGTTAGAATGGAGGGGAGGAAGAAAAGTTGGTTACAATCAATACCTGTACCCGCCTGGAAGCCCGACAAGAGTTTATACTGTTTATCGGTGCCCCCAGCATTCATGATCAAGTTCCTATTTCTGTACAGTTGCTGCAAAGAACATATTTCATGATTTATGTCAGTGATAATAAACCTGACTCTGATTCACTGCAACTTCCTTCTCCTTTTCCCCATTAACTTTTGATTTATTTCTGGATTTTGGCCTCTCAAAGTCCAACCCTACGTTGTGACACGTGGAAACGAGTAGGCCGGCCAACAGAGCCCAGACAAGAGGATACAATGGATTACAGAAACATTGATGAACTCCAACCAGACCATCGACTTTGGACGATGGAGACCGGAGGTCATCGATGGCCTTGCCTCCGCTGAGAGCTAAGGGCCCCAAGAAAAAGAGTTTCTAAATATCAGAGGAATCTGTCTATTTTTGAATGAATAAGCCATTGAATTTCACAGTCCTCTTGGACAGAGAATTGGAAAGATTCACCACTGATCTGCAATTACACCCCTGCCCCTCACCAGTGTCTGATTATAATTTTCAAAAATCCCTTAGATTGTACAAATCAATCAATGTCACATTCCTACCTACGGCCCTTTGTACCCAAATGGACTATTATTGGTTGCCAAACAACACACACAAAATGCTGGTGGAACACAGCAGGCCAGGCAGCATCTATAAGGAGAAGCACTGTTGACGTTTCGGGCCGAGACCCTTCGTCAGGACTAACTGAAAGGAAAGATAGTCAGAGATTGGAAAGTAGTGTGGGGAGGGGGAAATGCGAAATGATAGGAGAAGACTGGAGGAGATGGGATGAAGCTAAGAGCTGGAAAGGTGATTGGCGAAAGTGATACAGAGCTGGAGAAGGGAAAGGATCATGGAACAGGAGGCCTCAGGAGAAAGAGGGGAGAGGGAGAAGCACCAGAGGGAGATGGAGAACAGGCAAACAACTAAATATGTCAGGGATGGGGTAAGAAGGGGAAGGGCATTAACAGAAGTTAGAGAAATCAATGTTCATGCCATCAGGTTGGAGGCTACCCAGCTGGTATATAAGGTGTTGTTCCTCCAACCTGAGTTTCGCTGAACACCTATGCTCGGTCCGCCAGAGAAAGCAGGATCTCCCAGTGGCCACACATCTTAATTCCACGTCCCATTCCCATTCTGATATGTCTATCCATGGCCTCCTCTACTGTCAAAATGAATCCAAACTCCGGTTGGAGGAATATATATACCTTATATACCGGCTGGGTAGCCTCCAACCTGATGGTATGAACATTGACTTCTCTAACTTCCATTAATGCCCTTCCCCTTCTTACCCTATCCCTGACATATTTAGTTGTTTGCCTGTTCTCCATCTCCCTCTGGTGCTTCCCCCTCCCCCCTTTCTCCCGAGGCCTCCCGTCCCATGATCCTTTCCCTTCTCCAGTTGTGTATCACTTTCACCAATCACCTTTCCAGCTCTTAGCTTCATCCCACCCCCTCCACCTTCTCCTATCATTTTGCATATCCCCCTCCCCCCACTACTTTCAAATCTCTATCTTTCCTTTCAGTTAGTCCTGACGAAGGGTCTCAGCCCGAAACGTCGACAGCGCTTCTCCCTATAGATGCTGCCTGGCCTGCTGCGTTCCACCAGCATTTTGTGTGTGTTGTTTGAATTTCCAGCATCTGCAGATTTCCTTGTGTTTGCGTTATTGGTTGCCATATTTCTTCTACTGACGGTTTGTATTCATAAATCTATCACTATATCTCACCATCTGGAGAGGCTAATTACTTTATGCCTTTAAGAGAACATTCTAGTTCAGTACAACATAATTTATCAGCTGCCTCAGCATCTTAAAACTGTCACACCACTGTAATCAGAATCATAAGCAGGCAGTCCCAAAAGCCATTGGCACAGACAGTAGTCTTGTGCTGTCAAAGTCAACCCTACGGCCAGTGCAAATGCAGTGTTCTGCTGCTGCCGATTTCTCTGGGTAACACCTCCTGTGCTCCCTGATATTGGGTTTCCTGGTGAAGGAAGCCATTGAAATAAAACTAGAGGAAAAGAATTTGAACAAAGATGAAGGTCTTGGTAAGAAGACTGGCAGGTTATTTGTCACAGTAAATTGCTCCTGGTGTGTAGGCGAGTGGTAGTGAGGAGAGCTGATGGGGCAAGGTTTGGGAATGGTATTGCTCTACTAGCTGATTGGCTGAAATTACCTCTGATATTGTAAGGAAATTTGGAAATACCCAGTAAATGTTGCGAGTGAGGCTGTATGCTGTGGCATTGTAAGGCATGCAGAATTTGTACTAATAAGGAGATATAAGGTGCTCTTTCCCACTGCTAGCCTGCACGTCACCCTTAGGCAAAGTGTAATACCTGCTTAGCCACAATCGGGGTCACAATGAGACATGGGAGCAGGTGGTGACTGGTCATTTGAGCAGCTGGTGCATATCACAAGTCCTGGTTATACAACTACAGATGTCAGGCAGACAATCTCTGAAGAGTATTGATAATGGCTGGGGTCACCCGTCTTGTATTTCATGGCCAAGAAGAAGGCAATGGCAAACCACTTATGTAGAAAAAAAATTACCAAGAATAATCATAGTCATGGAAAGCCCATGATCACCCATGTCATACGACACGGCATTCAATGAACAAATGAAACAGGTCTCAGTCAGATAGTTACATGATAACAGCATATTGTGAAATGGTTAATGTAGCTCAGAAGAGCTGTTTAAATCATCAAAGTATTGCCACAAACTGCATAGTAAAACTGATTTTAAAATAACTAAGTCCAACGAATGGATATTTTTAAGACAAACAAAAGTTGGGATTCAAAATGGAAAGTTTAGGATTGAGTTTGGATTTAGTTAAGGAGAGGGGAGATAATATTACATCGAGTTGATCACTCATGGGGTAAAGGGGCCTTAGAAAAATATTTTTTGTCTATTTTCACTCTTGGGACTTTGCCTTAATATTATTTGTAAAAAGTGATCAAAATAGACTTTAGCAAGCCATTTGGCAAGGTCCTGCGTGGGAGGTTGGTCAGGAAAGTTCAGTCGCTTGGCATTCAGGATGAAGTAGTAAATTGAATTAGACTTTCGCTTTGTGGGAGAAGCCAGAGGGAGGTAGTAGATGGTTGCCTCTCCGATTGAAGGCCTGTGACTTGGGGTGTGCCACAGGGATCGGTGCTGGGTCCTTTGTTGTTTGTCATCTGTATCAATGATCTAGATGATCATTTGATTGACTGGATCAGCAAATTTGCAAGACATCCAAGATTCGGTGTGTAGCGGCCAGCAAGGAAGACTCTCAGAGCTTGCAGCAGGATTGGGACCAGCTGAAAAAATGGCAGATAGAATTTAATGCAGACAAGTGTGAGGTGTTGCACTTTGGTAGGATCATCCAGGATAGGTCTTACAGAGTGAATGGTAGGGCACTGGGGAGCGTGGTAGAACAAAGGCATCGGGAAATATGAAAGTGGTGTCACAGGTAGATAGGGTCATAAAGAAAGCTTTTGGCACATTGGCCTTCATAATTCAAAGTATTGAGTACAGCAGATGGGTTGTTATGCTGCAGTTGTATAAACATTGGTGAGGCCTAATTTGCAATATTGTGTACAGTTTTGGTCACCTAACTACAAGAAAGATGTAAATAAGGTTGAAAGAGTACAGAGAAAATTTGCAAGGATGTTGCTGGGACTGAAGGTCCTGAGTTTTAAGCAAAGATTGAATAGGTTAAGACTGTATTCCTTGGAACATAGAAGATTGAGAGGACTGTTCACAGAGGACCAATATCCTTGTGGGTAGGTTTGTTAGAGCTGTCGGGGAGTATTTAAACTAATTTGGCAGGGGGATGGGAACCAGACCAAAAGGGCAGTTGATAATAAGTAGATGCATTGTGTAGGGAGACTGTGAGAAAGCAGAGTCAGATGAAAGGGCAAAATTGCACTCAGTAGGATGAGTTGAAGTGTAACACGGGGGCAAAATCAAAAAGGCCGATGAATACAGAATTGAAAGTGTTATATTAGAAAGCACACAGTATATAGAATAAGGTAGATGATTGCGTAGTCCAGTTAGAGTTTGACAGGTATGACATTGTGGGCATCACTAAGTCATGGCTGAAAGAAGATCATAGCTTAACATCCAAGGATACACATTATATTGAAAGGACAGGCAGGAAGGCAGAAGAGTGGCTCTGTTGGTTAAAAAAACCCAAAATCAAACCATCAGAAAGAGGTAACAAATATACGGAAGAGAATCCTTATGGGCAAGGTTAAGAAACTGCAAAGGTCTTGGCCCGAAGCATTGACTGACTCTACATTTTTCCATAGATGCTGCCTGGCCTGCTGTGTTCTTCCAGCATTTTGTGCGTTGCTTGGATTTGCAGTGTCTGCAGATTTTCTCTTGTTTGCAAAAGATAAAAAGACCCTGTTGGGAATTATATACAGGTCCAAACAGTAGTCAGGACTTGGGATATAAATTACAATGTGAGATGAAAAAAGGGCAACGTTACAATAGTCAGGGGAGTTCAATGTGCAGGAAATTACAAAAGCCAGGTTGGTGCTGGACCCCAAGTGAGGAAATTTGCAAAATGCCTGTAAGATGGTTTTTACAGCTTGTGGTTGAGCCCACTAGGGAAAAGGCAATTCTGGATTGGGTGTTTGTGTAATGAACCAGGATTGATTAGGAAGCTTAAGGTAAAAAAAAGTACTAAGGAGACAGTGATCATAATATGATAGAATTCACACTATAGTTTGAGAGGGGGAAGATAAGACCAGATGTATCAGAATTACAGTGGAGTAAAGGGAATTACAGAGTCATGAGAGAGAAGCTGACTGGAAGAGGACACTAGCAGCGATGATGGCAGAACAGCGATGATGGCAGAACAGCGGTGACTGGAGTTTCTGGAGGCAATTCAGAAGGTGCAGGATAGATACATCACATCCAAAGATGAAGTATTCTAAAGGGAGGATGATGCAACTGTGGCTGACAAGGGAAGTCAACGGCAGCATAAAAGCAAAAGAAAAAGGGCATATAACATAGCAAAAATTAGTGAGGGGTTAGTGGACTGGGAAGCTTTTAAAAACCAACTGAAGGCCATAAAGAGAGAAAAAAATGAAACATGAAGGTAAGCTAGCTAATAATATTTTCAGATGCATGAAAATAAAAGAGTGTACTTTGGTAGTAATGGGGGCAAAGAAATGGCAGGCAAGCTTATATATTTTGTGTCAGTCTTCACTGTGGAAGACCCTAGCAGTATGTCAGAAATTTGAGCGCATGAGGGTGGGGGGAAGTGAATGTAGTTGCTATAAATAAGAACAAGGTGTTTGGGAAGCTGCAAAGCCTGAAGGTAGGCAAGATGGACTACAACCCATTGTTTTGAAAGAGGTGGCTGAAGAGATTGTGGAGGCATTAACAATGATCGCTCAAGAATCATTCAAATCTGGAATGGTTCTGGAAGACTGGAAAATTGAAATTGTCGCTCTGCTGTTTAAGAAGGGAGAGAGGTAGAAGGAAATTATAGGCCAGTTAGCCTGCCTTCAGTGGTTGGGAAGATGCTGATGAGCCAATTGTTAAGGATGAGGTCTTGGTACTTGGAGGCTCATAATAAAATAGGTCAAAGTCAGCATGATGTTCTTAGGGAAAAATCTTGCCTGACAAACCAGTTGTAATTCTTTGAATAAATAACAAGCAGAATAGACAAAGGAGAATTGGTGGATGTTGTGTATTTGGATTTTCAGAAGGCCTTTGACAAGGTGCCACACATGAAGCTGCTTAACAAAAGCCCATGGTATTTACAGAAAAGAAAGAACTTTGGCTGATTGGCAGGGTGTAAAGAGTGGAAATAAAGACAGCCTTTTCTGTTGGCTGCTAGTGACTATTGGTGTTCCACAAAGGTCAGTATTAGGACTACCTTTCACTCTGTGTGTCAATGATTTGGGTGACAGCGTTGATGGCTTTGTGGCCAAGTTTGCAAATGACACAAAGCTAGTTGGAGGGAAAGTAGTGCTGAGGAAGCAGGGAGTTTGCGAGAGGACTTAGAGAGATGAAGTGTAGTGTAGGGATGTTGAAAGGGACTTGGGAGTCCTTGTCCTGGATTCCCTACAGATTAACTTGCTAGTTCAGTCAGTTGTAAGGCAGGCAAATACAATGTCTGCTTTAATTTTAAGAGGTCTAAAATATAAGAGCAAGGATGTAATGATGAGACCTAATGATGCATTGGTCAGACCGTACTTGTAGTATTGTGAGCAGTTTCAGGCCACTTATCTAAAAGATGTGCTGGCATTGAAGAAGGACCAGAAGAGGTTCATGAGAATGATAGAGTTAACATATGAGGAGCATTTGATGGCACTAGTCCTGTACTCACTGGAGATTAGAAGAATAGGGTGGAATCTCATTGAAATCTATCGAATATTGAAAGGCTGAGATAAAGTGGACGTGGGCAGGATATTTCTTACAGTGGGTGAGTCAAGGACCAGCGAGCATATCCTCAGAATAGAGGGGCATCCATTTAGAACAGAGATGTGGAGTAATTTATTTAGCCAGAGGTTGGTGAATCTATGGAATTCAGTGCTGTGAATGGCTGAGGAGGCCAAGTCATTTACAGTGGGGTTTGATAGGTTCTTGATGAGTCAGGGCTTCGAAGATTAGAGGGAGAAGGCAGAAGAATAGGGTTAAGATGGATAATAAATTATCCATGATGGGATGGTGGAGAAGACTCAATGGGCTGAATGGCCTAATTCTGCTTCTATGTCTTATATGTTCCAATTCCATTGTCCAATTTGAAGGCATGCTGAAGTATACTCGTGCCTATTTATGTTGTAACCAAGGTAAGATTTGAACCAGGAATGGAACCCAGCTTCTGAGGTTAACGGCTCAACCTCTGAGTATCCAGAAACATCTACAATTTTAACTTTAATTTGAAGCAACACCACTCAATGAAGTGATTTACAATAGAAGTTAAAATTAAATAAGGCACGAAATTAACAGCAGCTTTGCGATTCTAGAAAGAGTGCAGATAAAAGGTAGGCCCTGGCACCTGCATAATCCTCACAGCAGGGTAAGCCACTGATGCTGGTAATGAATTATTAAAAACTTCACTAGCATTAGATCTGATCTGTTCTTATTCAATTGAAAAATCAAACCACAAGTCATTTGCTGCAATGATGTTGTTTATTTCAAACCGTTAACCTTAGAAAAAAAATCAGATAGCAATTTCACCCCAAATCACTTTTGATTAGAAACCTTCTTCCCCCTTAGTTCTTTTTCTCAATGGAAATGTTCAATCTTGCAATGAAAACATTATGCAGCCAGTTTAAAACAAATTCATCAAAATGCACAGCATATATCACACTGGAAAATGTGAGGTCACTTGTTACTGGAGACAAAGGTGAAGCCAAGGATTTCCAGCTGGAACACCAGGAGAATCTCAGCATGATGAACAGTTAACACCAAAAAGCTGTGTGCCACAGGTTGGTCTAACATCCAGTGTCTAGTTTAATTTCACATCATTAATGCAAAATAAATTAAAGCAATGCTCTTCATTAAAAAAAAAGAATTGGTTTGTAGACATGCTCTCAGCTGACGTTGATGCCTGCGTCACCTTCTACTCCTCTAACCCTAGAGGTTAACAGCCACATGACGAGGTGATGATAAGGGACAAGAATCATTTCATCAAATTCTTATGACATCCTGTTTAATTGACAAAAACAAAACTGTAACCAACAGACATGGAAACTGATTGCACAGCATAAAAAGCAACTCAAAAGAAGCTGAAGGAAGTGTATCAGACCATGCTAACTGAAGCCCCAGTAAAGTGAATGGTGAGCAACACTAACAATCACCGGTAAAGAAGAGACAGTTACGATCAGTGAGTAACAATAGGGGTAACTGAGTAACAACAAAGAGCAGCAAGAACGGATGGTGCTTTGGGTATCAATGTTCAGGACAATTATAACGGGAGGTATGACAATCCAGGGAGAAGTACAGACTAACACACTCAAAATGCTGGAGGAACTCGGCAAGTTAGGCAGCATCTATGGAAAGGAATAAACAGTTGATGTTTCGGGCTGAGATACTTTATCTGGACAGTACTGATGGAAGTGCCTCGGCACGAAACGTAGACTGTTTATTCCTTTCCATAGATGCTGCTTGAACTTGCTGAGTTCCTCCAGCATTTCGTGTGTGTTACTTTGGATTTCCAGCATCTACAGAATCTCTTGTGTTTATGAAAAGTAGTAAGTGCGAATGATTAGGAAAATGAAGTTTTAACGACCTAGAAGTAATAATGGATAATACAGTAATTTTCTTTTATGCGGCTTTAGCAATTTAAAAATACATTTATTACCACACATTATCTATGGTCAGAGTGACTGAGCTGGCTCCCAGGCTTTGTGGATGTTGCTTTGTAAACCACCATTTGAACCAGCCTATGAGTAGGACTTTCATTTGAGCAAGCCAAGAGAACAGGGAGAGTGGAGCCTAGACCTAATGGAAATGAGTGGACGGGGACACACACACACACACACACACACGCTGAGCTGAGCTGAATGCAGTTTATGCTCTATCCATTTGAGAAAATAACACTTGGGTACTAAATGCAGGACAATAAAAGTGCATAATATCCTCATAAATGTATCTCTCATCTAGTTTGAAGGACAATTCATTGCCAGCTGCTGCTAAATGTCAGAATGTGATATGAACCTGATCTGAAATGGATATTTCACGTACAGTGTGGCCTTCTAATAACAAGCTGAAGGTGGGCAATAACATTATCATGGTTAATAGCAGTATAAAGGAACGTGGTCTTTAAAAAGCGACTCAGGTAAAGCCAAGATCCATTTAGTTCCTTAAACAAGAACAATGTCAGAACAAGATTTACTTGTAAAGGAGAGCCTGGCTATTGGTCTCGTTAATTGTTGGGCTGATCAGATTCAAAGTTGCTTGTCGGCCCCTGTGAAATACAGTGAGTATGATGCACACAATACATTCACAAATAAGCTCAGTCTTTAAATAAAACCAACAAAACCCCACTCACAAACAGCCATGGGAGATTCTAACCATTCGCTTCTGCCCCTAATCCCCAGCTAATACTAAGCACAGGAAGAATGAAAGGGGCTTCCCATACGTACAGCTGGGAGGAACCACCCTGTTGAATAAGGTTGTCAACATGTCTTTCTCATTGTCCATTCTCTGACATCCTACTCAACAAGGCTTCTGACATATCACCCCATGCAGTCTCCTAGACATTAGCTGGCCTGTAGGGCCTTCTATTGGTTTGTTGCAAATGATATTAATTTCATACATTGAAATTGTAGCAGTGGAAGCCAGCTATCCATCATCACATGTTCACCCACAAATTGGACAGCTGACATTTTCCAAACGTGTTAGCAATCAGAAAGAGAACATCTGCTTTTAGAAATGAACGTGGAACCTCGTGGTCCCTGCATCTCAGCAGTTTACCTTATTTAAATATTTTTTTTAGAGCTACTGCTCGGAACAGGCTCTTTGAGCTACACTGCCAGCAACCTCCAATATAACCCTAGCCTAATTATGGGACAATTTATAATAACCAAATAATCCACTAACCAATACATCCTTCAACTGGGGAGGAAACCAGAGCACCTGGAAGAAACTACACATTCCAGGGGGAGGATATACAAACTTCTACAAATCACTTGATGAATTCCCAAACACCAAATCTTCTCCCTCAGTGTAACCTAGCCACTGTTCACTCATTTCACAACATGTTAAGTCTTGAATCAGGCACATAGGGTATACTTCGGGCACAGTTCCACCATAACAATCAGACCTCATTCAATATCCTGGCCGCAGTCTGTGTGATTAAGTAGAATTAGTTGCAGGGCCAGTCCAGCATCCATTTTGGTTCATAACACTTAGGCACTACATGCAAGACAATAAAAATATCAACATCCTTCTGGCAAATTAATCTCAACTGGCCGAAAGGCCAGTCTACTTCCACCCGCTGGTAAATGAACAGGGTCATTTATGAAACGAGTCTGAACTGAGTATGGCTTTTAGTAATGGCGTACTGCAGTGCTGACTAGATTCCTACGATGACAGGACCAGCAACACAAGGGAAGTTCCACCTACTGGAAATTATGCTTTTAATAACAGATGTATTGCGGTGCTGACTAGATTCTTACAATAACAGGACCAGCAATACATGCGCAGTTCACCCACCTATTGGAAATGATGCTGTAAGTTCTTCAAAACTTTACTTCCTCAAATTAGAAGGAACAACTTTTTCCACACAGAAAGTTGCTAATGTTGAATAAATGGAGTTCACATTCCAGTTTCTATTGAGGCCCAAACGACACCCCACAGAGACTCTGCTCCAGATCTCTGGAGGCACTAAGGCCCGACTCTGCACTAATAGAACGGAGATCTTTTTCTATATTTGCCAGATGCACTGGGTTCTGCTCCTCGTTCACTGACCCACCGGGATGCTGTTCTATAATCCTGAAACTGAGATCCCGCTCTCTGTCTTTATTCTCAGTGAAACTCCCACTCCAGAGTATCTGAAGTGCAGAGTCTTTGTGGATCCACAGAGACTTGGCACTTTATGCACACCATCGCTCCCAGTAGACAAGACTGGTGATACAGGACAGGCATTGTTTCATAACCATCAGGACTCAAGCATCTTGTTTTGTCTTCCCACTTCCTTTACACAAAAATCACCCAAAACTTAACTTCTGATAAGCAGAGAATACCCTTCGCCAAACTGTGCGCACACCACAAACACTCCAAACAATGAGCTGGAATAAAACCGATAGCGTGTGATCAGTGTAGGGATTTAATGAGGGCCTGGCACACTTAATTACAGTAACACAAGCTCAGACCTTGCTTAGATCTACTGCAAACTAAGAAGCTGATACACGGCACTCAGGAAGGGCACAGTTCCTCGTTGAATCAGGACAGTTGAGAAGAGGCGAAAGATATCACCGAAGAAGAAAAACAAGTCCCTCTTAGCACCAGAGACTCACAGGTAACCCCATCTCAGAGAAAGATTATAGGAGTCCCAGTCTGCGAGCAGAGGCAGGGTACCCGCGGTAGGTTTATACCTTACTCCTGAATATAGGCTTGGCCCCCGGGCCGCAGTATTCATTGTAGATGAGCTTGAAGAGGAACAGGTGGAACAGGGTGATGAGTGACGCCACACTGAACCAGAAGAGGAAGGGCAGCCCTGGATACTGTTCGGCCATGTGATCCTCATGGGCAAGGATTGCCTTCAGGTGCAACGTGTGCCTCAGCGCCTGCAGGTGAGTCAAATCGGTTGAAATGTACAACAAGGGAGTGATTGGCCGAGTCACCATGACAGGAAAGACGTGCCCCTTAAGTTCAGCAGTCAGCTCCACCGGGTCGTTCATGCAGCCTGCCTCACAGCCATAGAGTTTGACTTGCTGCTCCTGAGGTTTGACCGAGACGTGGAGGAACGGCTTGTCGTCTCCGTCCAGCAACACCGCCAGGTTGATCAGGTCCTTGTTGTAATGAATCCCTCGCAGCAGGTAGCTGTTGTGCAGAACCGAGGGGTCAGCCTGGAACTGGAGGTGGTTTTCGGTGAACTGGAGCCCCCCGAAGCTCATCACCATGCCTTGCATCATGCCGTGGGCGCCGGCGGCCACCAGACTCTTGCAGCCTCGCTTCTGCAAGGTGAGCTGCCACAGGCTGGACAGCTGCAGCAAGTGGGCCACGTCGGAGGTCTGCTCGGGCCACAGGTTCTCCGCGTGCATCGTGGCGTGGCCGCTGAAGCAATGATCGGCATAGTTCAGGCTGGCTTCCAGCCTCTCCCGTTCCTCAGCCCCACTCTGCAGGTCCAGCAGGGGGGCCGGCGACGTAGAAAGGACGTAGAAGAGCGTCCTGTTCACAATCACGCTGGAGGGAGTGTGCGAGTCCGTAATCTTCTTCATCTCCACGCCTGCAAAAGAAAGAGGCAGCTCATCACAGATATTTCAATGTTATCGGGCTACACTGACTACTACGACAGCTGAATTTCTCACACAGCATGACCCAATCTAGAAGAAGCAAGAGGAAAGAGGAGAAATTGAAAAAGTGGAAGCAAGGGGGACGGAAGAGAACAAAACCAGAGGGAAAAACAAAAAGATGGCAGGGGCTGTGAATACATTGATGCCCCAAGTCCAGGTATATGCCAGTTCTGGGAAAATCTATGCAGAAATATACTCTACCTTCAACTCAATCCCAAACAATAAAGTTCATGCACAACCATCGAGGGTTCTTTAAGTGTAGGCCTTAAATATTCTAACAAGCCCCCTCAAAGGAGGGCCTCCACCTCAACACCCTGGCCAGCAGTCCAAAGACGCTGGTGGAACTGTACCAGCCCAGCTGAAACTTTCTGGGTCGGTGCTGTCTGGAGGTGAATCGTCAAATGATGACGTGAACCTATTGCATCACGAGTCACATTTATTCCGGGAGGAAGCAGGACAGCTCTCCGCCAATGGGGGCATCCAATCTAAACCGTGGGGATGGGAGAGCTGTCTGGGTTGGAGAGTCTCTCAGGGTGTGGGTTGGGAAGAGGAAGAGCACAGACTGGTGCAGGGAAGGATGTGACAGGCCTTGGTTTAAATTATAGGAAAGGTAGGAACCAGAAGCCTAGGCATTGGTTTTCCAAGCTTCACATCTTTGCACCAATCTAATTCTGAGCTTGTAATGGTAGAGCAGACTTGATGGGCCAAATGGACTAATTCTGCTCCTGTGGTCGTAGTGTTTTTCCAGCCCTGGTTCCACATGACAAGTCCAATACAAATATCATTGTATTGCTCCTTCCATTGAAGCCAGACTGATTGGTCAATCAGAGAACTTCCCTGTATGGGTCAGAGTTATAGTGCCTTGAGAAAGTATTCAGCCTCCAACCCTTTGTTTAACAAGTGTTACAACCAAGGATTTTGTGAATCATATGCTCCTTTTTTCACAGTAGAGCCCAAAAACCAGGAAAAATTGTAAAGCATGAAAAACTGAAATGAAACAGTTCAAAAGTATTCATCCCCTTTGCTCAACCCATTGTTGAGCCACCTCTCACAACTATTACAGCTAGTCTTTTTGGATAAGTCTCTATTAGCTTTGCACAATGTGAACGATCAGGTTTTGTCACTAGATTCTGGAATGGTTCCAGAGAACCCCATAGCATGGTGCACAGTATAGGATTTACACCACATGTACTGCTTAGTGCTGAGGCCAAAAAGTTCCACTTTAGTCTCATCCAACCACAAAACCTTCTTCCACATCTTTACGGTATAGTCTAAGTCTATGCTTTACAAAGTCTTCAAGGGCAAGGACAGGCATTTTTTTTAAGCTGTACGTGTGGCTTAAATCTACTACTGCGCATCAGCCAGGTGAAATACGGTGGAAGAAGCATCATGCAACATCTCGTATACCGTCTGGGTAGTCTCCAGCCCCTTGGTATGAACATTGAATTCTCCAACTTCTGGTAATTCCCTCCTTCTCCCTTCCCCCATCCCACTTTCACTCTGCCTCCTCTCCAGCTGCCTATCACCTACCTCATGGTTCCGCCTCCTTCTACTACCCATTGTGTTTTCCCCTTACATTCCTTCTTCACCTTTCCTGTCTTTCCCCTCCCCCACCCCTTGATCTTTCCTCTGATTGGTTTTTCACCCTCCCCCCACCTTCTTTATGGGGCCCCTGCCCACTCCCTCTTCAGTCCTGACAAAGGGTCTCGGCCCGAAACATTGACTGCTCATTTCAATGCCCGACCTGCTGAGTTCCTCCAGTTTGTTTGTACATGTTGATTTGACCACAGCATCTGCAGTGTACTTTGTGTTTATCAGGCTTTGGGGATGTTTTGCAGCAGCAGAGATTGGAAATCCGGTCAGGATCGATGGAAAGATGAATGCTGCTAAATACAGGGTGATCCTGGCTATCTTCTACCAGAAAGCTTAAACTGGGAAGGCAGCTCATCTTTCAGCAGGACAACGACCCAAAGCACACTGCCAGAGCAACTTCAACCAGAGTGGCTTCAACCAAAGAATATTGATATTCTTGAATGGTCCAGTCAGAGTCCTAACCATAACCCGATCAAACGCCTCTGGCAAGACCTCGAGGTTGCTGTGCACTGCCACTCCCCAACTAACCTGGCACAGCTTGAGCAATGGGCAAATCTTGCTCCATCGCCTTGTGCAAAGCTAATTGAGATTTATCCAAACAGAGATATGGTTCAACTAAGTACTGAGCAAAGGGGGATAAATAGCTTTGAACTGCTGACATTTCAGTTTCAGAAATTTGAGTTTTTCATGCTTTATAATTTTCACTTTTTTTTTGGGCTGTACTGTGGGGAAAACAAAAGAGATGCATAGGTTTCACAAATTTTAAAAATCTCAGTTAAATTGATCAAAATCCCTGGTTGTAATACTCATTTATGTGAACAAAGGGTTGGAGGTTGAATACTTTTTAATGGCACCATATTAATGAATTCCAATAGGAATAAACCAACTTGATTAAAACTGTTCTCAGCAAAAGGGCCTCTTTTTTTTATCCAAAAATAAATTACTGGAGAAGAGATGGAATTAGACTAAAGCATCGCAGGGCATGGCCAATTCTGGTCCCTTTTCTCTGTTCCAGGGCAACATTGCAGATTAGGTGCCTGGCAATGAATTATTGAAGCTGTCACAGTGCAGCCTACCTGAGTTCATTAAATCGCCCCACACCTTCTGGTGCTCTTGGTAGAGTACTTCTGCTCCCAGTCTCAGCAACTCCGACATTTCTGTTTTTGCTGCCCTCCGCAGTTTACTGAACGACTCTTCCACCTTTGTCAAGTCCACCAACTCAAGGGTGTAAACCACTGAAAGCACGTGTTCTGTAAATTCAGACTTTGCAGCCACTTGCAGCTTGGGTGCCACTTTCTCCGTGGCCACAACCACCAGAATGGTTTCCCTCTTCTCTGTCAGTACTCTGCCGGCTAAGAGAACAAATTCCTGGTTGTTCTGCTTCTCCAGGCTGGAGGAGAATTTGCTTCCCGTGACGGGTGGTGCGCTGACTTCCAAGACGACCGACCTGTCACTAGGGTTGGAGATGTGAATCCGCTGCAAGATCAAGTGGGGCCGGCTCCGATGAACAATCACATCTTCACGAAGGGTGACACACTCCCAGGAATTGTGCGATGACCCAGTTTGGATGCACTGTAGTAAGTGAACCATTCCCTCCTGGAACTGGATGAGCGCAGCTCTAGACATTGAGCGAACGTTAAGTGATTTCAGAGACACCAGAGGTACATAGTCTGTTAGGTGAACAGCTACAACACCCGAAGAGGCAGGAGACGATGCCACCCAAAGCTGATTAGAGACAGCATCCACGATTAAATGACCATTACCAACCACAGCTGGGCCAGATAACTGTCCTGGGCTATTTCCATCAATATGACTGATCATGGCATTGCCATGGTCCACAGCTAACTTCCATTCTTGGATTTCTTTCTGAAGACAAGCGTCTGTCACTGTCTTGGGATCTGTTGAACTGGGAAACAGCTTGAATCCACCTTCTGAACTCAGGTACCAGTAAAAGATTAGCAGGACCACAAGACCTGCCAGCATCCTCCTAGCCCAACTGCTAGACAGCAGCATTGGTAGCCCCTTCAAACGCTGCTGCAACCACATCTTGAGGCTGCTAGTTCCTTCCCTTTGCCCTATCCCTTCCAGCCTCCAATCAAAACTATCCACTACTCCACCGTCTCTGTGATATCTTCCTGTCAGCTCTCAGGAGAGAATATATATGAAAAATACATCAATAAACCTATTTTTGTTTTCTCATTTTAATTTCCCCTCAACTCCACATGACAATTATGTTCCACTTTTAAGGACACCCTAATAATGCCAGTTACAGTATTACCATCCCTTTACTCTCTTCTTAAAATAATTTAAGTGCTTTCTCTGGATTAGTAGGTCGAAGAGAACGTGCCCTTGGTTATTTACACCTACTGCGATTTAAGCCCTGATCTACTCCCCCTTCCATATATTGCATGTACAAGAGAAAGTCTGCTTTTCCCCTGTCCTTCTCCCTCTTCTCTCCTTTCCCGGCTCAACCCCACTCTCAATAAATCTCCATCTGAGTTGCCCTCAGCGTTTAACTGTGTCTCTTTCTCACTCTCGTCTCCAATATCTCAATACCACCTATACCCACTCGACCTCGCTATTTAAACTGTCTCAGCGAAACTATCAGATTTCACCTCGAATTCTATTCACTTCTGTTCCCCTTCCTGCTCCTGTTACTCTCGAAGAAACAATGTCGTCAGTCGGATTTACTGCCATCGGTGAGATTCACGCGGAAGTGCCGCGATATGGCCGATGGTTTGCGACAGCAGTTCTCGAGAGCGAATCGGAGGCCGGATGAAAACCGAGCGCGGTGACCTCACCGCCAGGCCCCGCCCCCGCACGCAAGCCCCGCCCACATGAAGTTATCCCGCTGGTCCGCTGTGGGAGTGTGTTCTCTCCGGGCCGGTACCAGGTACCTTTAAAACAAAAGGATAGGGATTTTCGGACAAACTGATACAGGTTCTTGAATAAAATGTTGAGTTTTACTGTGTGCCGCGCTTCCGGTCACAGGACGGTGACCAGAGACAAAGTGCAGTGTCTAATTTAAACGAGAGTGACAACGGTGGAACTGAAATCCGTGATTCGACTGTTAACTTCAAAACATAACTCATCCCATGCTATCTCTCACAACTTTTGACTTCCAGTTTATCCAGAGATCTATCGATACCCAGCCTTAATATTCTGTGCTGCCGAGTAAACATGATTTTATGTTCTGCAGTATTCCTAGGATTTTTAACCCTTTGGAAGAAATGTTCCCTATATTCAGTCGTAAATTCAGCACCTATTATTCTGACCTGGAGCTTTAGGCTCTTCAGACGAAGAAACGACCTCCCGTCTTCTATCCTTTCAATGCTCTTCATGTTTTTAAATATATCCAGAGCGCATCTATGTGGTGTGCAATCTGCTTTTTGGGCAGCCTACATGTTATTTCATGAAACACAGCGTTAATAAGACCAAATTTAATGCTTCTTACGAACTGTGCTTGGGAAGGTCTTAGCTGGTAATTAAATTAAGAAGGTATTAGTAAATTGGATGAATGGACAAAACTGTTACAAATGGATTATAGTGTTAGCAAATGTGAGGATTTGGATTAAAATATGTAGAACAAAGTATATAATGAAATGCTAATATCGCTGCAAAGAACTTAAAGGATTTGTGTACGCAGATAATTAAAATAAGGTGGGCAGGTGCAGAAGGTGATAAAAAAAAGTTTAATATACTGGAAATAGAAAATAGAGTACCAATATAAAATAAAAGCCCTCTTAGGCCAGACATGGAGCACCGTGTAGATGTAACACAGTAACACCAGGAAGTCTAGCCTCAGGACAGAGTGGTGTCCATTTAAAATAGAGATGCAGAGAAATTTCTTTAGCCAGAGGGTGGTGAATTTGTTACCACAGGCAGCTGTGGAGGCCAGGTCGTTGGGTGTATTTAAGCAGAGTTTGATAGTTTCTTGATTGGACACGACATCAAAGGTTACTGGGAGAAGGTCAGGGAGTGGGGCTGAGCAGGGGGGAAAGGCCTCAGCCATGATTGAATATTGGAGCAGACTTGATGGGCCAAATAGACTAATTCTGCTCCTATGTTTTATGGTCTGCAAGGGTTAAATTATAAGGTGCTGCCAATGGCACCACCTTCTTGACCATTTGAGATTAATTAAGAGTCTGATTTAGGCCAGTTAGAAGAGTGGGCTAAAGATGGCAGATGGAGTTTAATGCTGATAAGTGTGAGGTGCTACATTTTGGTAGGACTAATCAAAATAGGATATACATGGTAAATGGTAGGGCATTGAGGAATGCAGTAGAACAGAGTGATCTAGGAATAATGGTGCATAGTTCCCTGAAGGTGGAATTTCATGTGGATAGGGTGGTGAAGAAAGCTTTCGGTATGCTGTCCTTTATAAATCAGAGCATTGAGTATAGGAGTTGGGATGTAATGTTAAAATTGTACAAGGCATTGGTAAGGCCAAATTTGGAGTATTGTGTACAGTTCTGGTCACCGAATTATAGGAAAGATGTCAACAAAATAGAGACAGTACAGAGAAGATTTACTAGAATGTTACCTGGGTTTCAGCACCTAAGTTACAGAGAAAGGTTGAACAAGTCAGATCTTTATTCTTTGGAGTGGAGAAGGTTAAGGGGGGACTTGATAGAGGTATTTAAAATTATGAGGGGGATAGATAGAGTTGATGTGGATAGGCTTTTTCCATTGAGAGTAGGGGAGATTCAAATAAGAGGACATCAGTTGAGAGGGGGCAAAAGCATAGGGGTAACATGAGGGGGAACTTCTTTACTCAGAGAGTGGTAGCTGTGTGGAAGGAGCTTCCAGTAGAAGCGGTAGAGGCAGGTTTGATATATCATTTAAAGTAAAATTGGGTAGATATATGGACAGGAAAGGAATGGAGGGTTATGGGCTGAGTGCAGGTCGGTGGGACTAGGTGAGAGTAAGTGTTCAGCACGGACTAGAAGGGCCGAGATGACCTGTTTCCGTGCTGTAATTGTTATATGTTTATAAACAACAGTGGAGCTGAACTTCGTGCATCAGCATCTGATCAATTGGTAATCTCAACCATATAATACAGCCCATGCCCTTCTCCATAACTTTTTATTCACAATATATCCAGAGATCCATTGACTCCCAGCTTTAACAGCAGCATTATTATCGTCCTGGTGCATATTATCATCCCTCATTTAATGTAAACTCACCTGACTTCCTATCACATCCCCTCTCTTCTGCTTTTCTCTGTCTCTTAGTGGTTTACAGTTCTGGTGAAAGAACATCGCCCTGAACAAGTGACGGTTATTCTTTCTGCTGATGGCTGCCTGGGCATCTGATGAGCATTTCCACCAGTTTCTGGTTTCGCTTTAAATTGTGAAGAATGACTCTGCAGACAAAGATCAGAGACATCAAGCATAGGTTTATTAAGAGAGGTTACTTCTGACTAACTTCACTGAATTTCATTAGAAGGTAACAAGGAGAGTTAATGAGGGCAAAGTGTCTGATGTAGTCCACGTAGTACGTCTTTGAAAGGCTTAGGATGACACAATAATGTGAGGATGCTGAGTGGCGCAGTGCAATAAAAAGGGCCTTGGGATACATCATATATCTATAAATCCTTAAAAGTAGCAGGATAAGTCAACAGAGTTGTTAAATATATAGAGGATGCATTCCTTTAAGGCCAAGGGAAATACTGTAAGAATAGGGAAAAATACCCTGGAATTGTATACAACATTGATAAACACAGAACATAGAAATCTACAGCACATTACAGGCCCTTCGGCCCACAATGTTGTGCCGACCATGAAACCTACTTGAGAATCTGCCTAGAATTTCCCTATGGTGTAGCCCTCTATTTTTCTAAGCTCTGTGTACCTATCTTAAAAGACCCTATTGTATCTACTTCCACCACTGCTGCCTGCAGTGCATACTTTGTGTGAAAAACTTAACCCTGATGTGGAAGCTATGGAGAGGGTGCAGAGGAGATTTACCAGGATGTTGCCTGGTTTGGAGAGCAAGTCATATGAAGCAAGGTTTGCAGAGCTGGGACTTTTCTCTTTGGAGTGTAGATGAGAGGGGACTTGATAGAGGTCTACAAGATTATGAGAGGCATAGATAGGGTGGATAGTCAGTACCTGTTTCCCAGGGCACCAATAGCAAACACCAGAGGGCATATGTACAAAATTAAGGGAGGGAAGTTTGGGGGAGACATAATGGGTAAGTTTTTTACACAGAGGGTTGTGAGTGCCTGGAATGACTTGCCAGGGATGGTGGTGGAGGCTAAAACATTAGGGGTATTTAAGGTCCTCTTGGACAGACACATGAATGAAAGAAAAATGGAGGGTTATGGGGTAGTGTGGGTTTAGTACTTTTTTAAAGGATTATATGGGTCAGCACAACATGGAGGGTTGAAGGGCCTGTACTGTGCTGTAGTGTTCTATGAATATCCCCTTGGTACCTATTTCCAAGCACTTTAAAACTATGCCCCCTTGTATTAGCCATTTCAGCCCTGGGAAAAAGCCTCTGGCCATCCACACGATCAATGCCTCATCATCTTATACATCTATAATCAGGTCACCTCTCATCCTCCTTCGCTCCAAGGAGAAAAGGCCGAGTTCACTGAACCTATTCTCACAAGGCATGCTCTCCAATCCAGGCAACATCCTTGTAAATCTGCTCTGCACTCTCTCTGTAGTATCCAAAATGATCAGAACACAAATTCTGTTTTGCAATCCTGGCCCCCAATCAGAGGGAAAGTATGGTTGTACTGGAGAGGATGAGATTTACATAAATATTGCCAGGAATGGAAAATTGTGGGCATAATGAAATACCTGATGTGGCAGAATTGTTTTCTTTGGACGGTGGAAAGTGTGGGGAGAAATGACTGGTGCTGTAAAATTCTGAGTGGTTTAGATATGGAACATTACACAGATGTGTTTCCTTAAGCAGAGGGGTCAAAAAGCAAGATCTTTAAAGACTGGTAGAAGGATTACGGGGATGGTGAAAATAAAGAATTTGCTTGGGGTCTGGAACTCAATCTAAAAGGGTGTGTCCGAGCCAAAAATCTTTTTCTATCTGCATTGTTGCACGTTGATTGTGTTTATTATGGTAGTTAGTCATGTGGGTGGGGTGAGGCAAAAGGGAAGGGCTTAGTTACATATTCGTGCTTTATTCTGGTTGGTTTAGAACAGGGGACCGCTTAATTACATTGGAAATCGCTCAACTCCACTTAACTTCGATTGTCCGCTTAAGTATGTTTAATATCGCTAGTTTTAGTTTCAATATTGTTTGTTTCGTTGCTTGCTAATAAAGGATCAAGTACAGCTCTTGGACATTTTTATTGGATTGGATCAGGGTGACTCCCAGCGCTTGGTCTCGAGCCACAGCGTTGGTTTGTTTGGGTACCCGCTCAGGGTGGGAGAGGGAGAAGTTCCCGCTGTAGAAAAAAATTCCTGAGCTGGAAGACCAGCTGAAGTTGGATCTAGGCTGAATGGTCTCCTGTGTTGTCAGTTTTTGGCATTATATGGAAGAGTGGTAGAACTCCGTCACTCATGCTAAAAGCAGTTGATCCCAGATTAATTGTTTGTCTTAAATCTGCGTTTTGTATTGAAGGTAAAATCGAAGCATAGACTAGTCTTGGATTCACGAAATTGGGGAGCAATCTGGAAGGACTGAACGGTTTTCACTTGCTCCCATTTTCCTAGAATACCTGTGTTAATCCTGTTAAGGTTAATTACAGGTAAATTTGGATATTTTGATTTGGGGAATTCTCGAGGTTCAGCAAAGCCGTAATAGGGGTTAGTTAACACCCCATGCTATGGGCGCGTGTCACTTTCAAAGCCTGTCTAGAATCAGCAGTCTCTATCGAGGAATTTGTCTGCGAGTCTGTAAACATGTTCGCTGGGCATGCCCCGTCCATCTGTGCAGAGGCTGGGAGTGAGTACGTGCGCGGGGTCAGCCGCACGGTTCCCCGTGGAGGAGGGGCTGGCCCGGCTCGGCGCGATGATGTGATGGGAGGGGGCGGTTGCTGCATCCTCGGCTAGGTAGAGCGACAAGAAAGAAGCAGGAAAGAGAAAGAGGGAGGAAGGAAGGAAGGAAGGAGTGCGCGCAGGGCAGGAGTGAAGGCGGCGATGGGTCACACTTGCAGAGTTTGCCGGCTGATTCTGACCCTGCCGGTTCTAACTCTGATTTCATTCTCCCAGTTCTCCGGTTGCAGCGGTGAATCCAGGAAAGGTCCGATCCCGAAAGGTAATGGGTTAGGGAGAGGTGAGAGAGTGTGGGCTTGGAGAAACTGGGGGAAGAGTCAGATTTGAGGGTGGTGGTGGAAATTGGGGAGGCGGGGACCAGGGAGGTCTGAGCGGGAGTCTGGAGTGCTTAATGGAAACTTGAAGAGTCCGTAGGTCGGAGTCGGTGGGGGAAGGGAAGAGCAGAGGGAGATTGGAGGGGTGTAGGGATGCGGGTACAGATGTGAAGTTTTCCATTTCAACGCGAGGGGTGTAGTCCCTCTGTAGCTGTCTGGGTTTACTGACGTCCTTTTTGGAGGGTGGTGGTGCTGACGTGGAGGGGGGCGGGTTGGGGGGTGTGAATGGGTGGGCCCCGGCAACACGGTGTAGCCGACAGCCAACGCTAGAACCGCTGGATTTGTGGATTTTGGGATCCGTGTCTTCACTCTTAATCCGGTTTTCACTCTTCACTGCCCCCAGTCTCCCGAGGTCCAGGCCCGAATTCTTCACATTCTTTCCTCGTCTTTGACTCGGCGAAACGGCGATTCCACTCCCGGTTGGTCGCACCAAAACGATGTCTTCACAATATGTCGTATAAACCCAATCCGTTTAACTAAAGTCTTCCCAATATATCAAGGCATTAATTAAACAGACTGAGAAAACATTCATTAAAATTCTGTTTCTGTAGAAAATGACGTTTTCTTTTCTGCCAGTTGGATGTAAGTCTCCAGGCAGCCAGACTTGCTCAGATGGCAATTAGTTTTAAAGAATGACAATTTTAAAAGTAATGAAAGAGAATGGGAAATATATCAAATGGGCAGTAATATGCCCTTGTGAACAGACGTGTGGTTTCTGAGCTCTTCCATCAAGGTGGCTGAATCCTGGGGGCAAAAGAGTCTAATTTTAAAAAAGCCTCCTGTCATCAGAGGAAGTCAGTAGATCTGGAGCCCGGACTATGAGACATTCACTACTCTTGAGAATTTTTCACTGTTGTTTGTTACACCATTGAATGAATTCATGAACACCATTGTTCAGTCTGGTGTACAGACAGAAAGCAGATATTCTGCAGGGAGTTGCATTTCAGGATTTGGTATTGCTGCACAGCCAGCAATTGTTTTCATCCCTAATTATCTTCAAAGAGTTGGTGGTGCATTGCTTTAGATGTTCTAGTGAAGGACCTCCTGCGATGTGTTGGGTAAGAAGTTCCAGGACTTTGACAAAGTAACTGTGATGGACTAGCAATATGCTTGCAAGTCAGGATGGTGTGAGTCTTTGAGGGGAGTTGGTACGTGGGCCTGCCCTCTTTCATAATAGATTGATGGCATACTCAGTCAAGTCCTGCTTGATGTTGAAGGCGTCATTCTCATATTGCCTCCAGAATTCAGCTCTTTGTTCTGTGTGTGGACCAAGGTTTAAAATGCAGTCCAAAGCCAAGGGATCTTCGCAAAACACTGAGTAGGTTACCAGTGGTGAAACTCTTCTTAGAGGCACACTTGGTGATGGCTTCCGTCAATATGCTGATGATTGAGACAAGACTGATTGGGTATCAGTTACTGTAGATAGAAGGGAATTGTCCTGCGTGTTGTGACCGGTGTCGGATAGATTCCAGGGTTGTAACTATATAGCAACATCTTGGCTGAAGCTGCAACTAGTTGTGTTAATGGACCATGTTAAGGATCTGGAGCTGCAGCTTGCTGACCTTTGAGTCATGAGGAGGTGACGGATAGGAGCTACAGGAAGGTAATCAACCCTCAGTTGCAAGAAACAAATCTGGGTGACTGTCGGGAGAGGGAATGGGAATAGACAGGTGAAGCAGAGTACTCCTGTGGCCTCTTCCCTCAATAACAAGTATACCTCTTTGATACTGTTTGGAGGGAAATGACTTACCAGGGGAAGCTGATCTCTGGCACTGAGTCTGTCTCTGTGGCTCAGAAGGGAAAGTGGGGGGGGGGGGGGAAGAGGAAGAGTGCCAAGGTGGAAGGAGGAGCAGAGAGCAGATTGTGTAGACATGAAAGATACACCTGGTTAACATGTTGTCTCCCAGGTGCCAGGCTCAGGGATGTCTTGGATCACAGCATTCTTAAAAGGGAGTGGGTGAACAGCTGGAAATCGTGGTACATATTGGTACTAATGTCATGAGTAGGAAAAGGGAGGAGGTCTGGATTGGGTGATACATAATGACGCAGATTTGATTAGGGAGTTTAAGGTAAAAGAAACCATAGGAGACTGTGATTATAATATAAAAGAATTCACTATGCAGTTTGAGATGTATCAATGTTACAGTGGAGTAAAGGGAATTACAGAGGCACGAGAGAGAAGCTGGCCAAACATGATTGGGAGGGGACACCAGCAGGAATGATGACAGAACAGCAATGACTGGAGTTTCTGGAGGCAGTTCAGAAGGTGCAGGATAGATACATCCAAAGATGAAGAAGTATTCCAAAAGGAGGGTGATGCAACTGTGGCGGACAAGGGAAGTCAACGGCAGCATAAAAGCAAAAGAGAAGCCATACAATATAGCAAAATTTAGAGGGAGGTCAGAGCTTTTTAAAAACCAACAGAAGATGACTAAAAAGCCATTACAGGAGAAAAGATTAAATATGAAAGTAAAATAGCCATTAATATTAAAGAGGATACAAAAAAGTTTTTTTCATTTATAGTGTGCAAAGAGTAAAAGAGAGATGAGAGTGGATATCAGACCACTGGAAAATGACACAGGAGAGGTAGTAACAGGGGACAAAGAAATGATCGATGAAGTAATAAATATATTGCATCAATCTTCACTGTGGACAACACTAGCAGTATGCCAGAAATGTGGGAGAGTTGGAGGGAAGAAGTGAGTGTGGTTGCTATCACTAAGGAGATGGTGCTTGGGAAGCTGAAAGGTCTGAAGGTAGATGGACTACACCCTAAAGTTCTGAAGAGATTGTGGAAGCATTAGAAATGATCTTTCAAGAATCATTAGATTCTGTAATGGTTCCGGAGGACTGGAAAATTGCAAATGTCACTCCACTCTTTAAGAAGGGAGGGAGACAGAAGAACAGAAATTATAGGCCAGTTAGTCTAACTTCAGTGATTGGAACGATGTTGGAATCTTTTAGTAAGGATGTGGTTTCAGGGTGCTTGGAGGCACTTGACAGAATAGGCTAAAGTTGGCATGGTTTTCTTAATAGAATATCTTGCCTGAGAAATCCGTTGGAATTCTTTGAGGAAATAACAGGCAGGATAGACAAAGGAGAGTTGTGAACATTGTTTATTTGGCTTTTCAGAAGACCTTTGACAAGGTGCCACACATGAGGCTGCTTAACAAGATAAGAGCCTTTGGTATTACAGGGAAGATAATAGCATGGTTAGGAGATTGGCTGACTGGCAGGTGGCAAAGAGTGGGAATAAAGGGGCCTTTTCTGGATGGCTGCAAGTGACTAGTGTTCTACAGGGGTCGGTGTTGGGACCGCTTCTTTTCACGTCATATGTTAACAATTTGGATGAAGGAATTGATGGCTTTGTGGCCAAGTTTGCAGACAATACAAAGATAGGTGGAGGGGCAGGTAGTGTTGAGGAAGCAGGGTGTTTGTAAAAGGATTTATACAGATTGGAAGAATGGGCAAAGAAGTGGCAGATGGAATATAATGTATGGAAAAGATAGATAGATACTTTATTGATCCCGAAGGAAATTACAGTGTCACAGTAGTATAAGTGCACAGATTTACAAATATTAGAAGAGATGTAAGAAGGGATAAAAAAAATAAGTTACTTCAAAGAGTGTAACAGGAGGGAGTCATCACTTCCCCTGCTGTAGGTTGATTCATTAAAGAACCTGATGGCCGAGGGTAAGAATGACCTCATATAGCACCCTTTGGAGCAATGCAGTTGCCTGAACCTTTTACTAAAAGTGCTCCTCTGTTCAGCCAAGGTGGCATGCAGAGGGTGAGGAACAGTGTCCAGTTTGGCTCTTATAACAGAGCCAGCCTTGCTAATCAGTTTATTGAGCCTGTTGGCATTTCCTGTGTTGATGCCATTGCCCCAGCACACCACTGCATAGAAGATTGTGCTGGCAGCAACAGACAGGTAGAACATGTGAAGGAAAGGCCATCAGACTCCTCAGGAAGTAGAGGCAACTCTGGCCCTTCTTGAGCACAACCTCTATGTTTGTGCTCCACTTAAGTCTGTCATCCAGATGCAGCTCTAGGTACTTGTAGGTATTCATCACATCCACATCCTCACCATCAATAGTAACAGGGAACAGTGCAGCTCAGTCTTCCTTAAGTCCATCACCATCTCCTTTGTCTTACTGATGTTGAGCTGCAGATGATTCAGCTTGCACCATTTCACAAAGTCCTCCACCAGGGTCCTGTATTCATCTTCCCATCCTCCCTTTATACACCCAGTGATTGCTGAATCATCAGAGTATTTCTGCAGATGACATGACTCAATGTTGTATCTAAATTCCAAGGTATACAGAGTAAGCAGGAAGGGAGGCAATACAGTCCCCTGTCGGGCCCCAGTGTTGCTTATAGCCATGTCCGACACAACTCTAAAGCCACACAAACTGTGGTCAGGTGGTTCATTATCCAGGATACAATGGAAGTGCCAAACCTCCATTGAACAGAGCTTTTTCCCCAGCAGTGGGGGCTGTATGGGTATTGAAAGCTCTTGAGAAATCAAAAAAGTCATGACCCTCACAGTGCTGCCCTGCTTATCCAAATGAGAGTAGGCTCTGTTCAGCAGGTAGATGACAGTATCGTTGACTCCAGTGTGCTCTTGGTTGGCAAACTGCAGGAGATCGAGGGCTAATCTGACCAGGGGTCAGAGTTGAGACAGGACCACCCTCTCTAGGGTTCTCATGATGTGTGAGTTCAGGGCCGCTGGATGGTAGTCTTTCAAGACTTTTGGTTTGCCCTTCTTGGGTACCTGGACCACACATGAGTTTCCCATGCAGTCGGGACACACACGGTCATGCACTTTGGTAGAAGGAATATGGATATTAACTATTATGTAAGTGGGGAGAAATTCATGGAGTCCTCATTCGGGATTCCCTAAATGTTAACTTGAAGGTTGAGTCAATGGTTAGGAAGGCAAATGCAAAGTTAGCATTAATTTCGAGAGGACTAGAATGCAAAAGTAAGGATGTAATACTGAGGATTTGTTAGACGGTGGTCAGACCGCATTTGAAGTACTGTGAACAGTTTTGGGCCCCTTATTTAAGAAAAGATGTGCTGGCTTTGGAGATGATCCAGAGGAGATTCACGGGAATGAGCCCAAGAATGAAAGGGTTAATATATGAAGAGTGTTTGATGGCTCTGGGCCTGTACTCGCTAGAGTTTAGAAGAAGGGGGGGGGGGAAATCTTATTGAAACCTATCGACCATTGAAAGGCCTAGTGGATGCGGAGAGGATGTTTCCTATAGTGGGGGAGTCTAGGACCAGAGGACACAGATAGAGTGGTTGCGGAGAGGATGTTTCCTATAGTGGGGGAGTCTAGGACCAGAGGACACAGATAGAGTGGATGTGGAGAGGATGTTTCCTATAGAGGGGGAGTCTAGGACCAGAGGACACAGATAGAGTGGTTGCGGAGAGGATGTTTCCTATAGTGGGGGAGTCTAGGACCAGAGAACACAGATAGAGTGGATGCGGAGAGGATGTTTCCTATAGTGGGGGAGTCTAGGACCAGAGGACACAGATAGAGTGGATGCGGAGAGGATGTTTCCTATAGTGGGGGAGTCTGGGACCAGAGGACACAGTTAGAGTGGATGTGGAGAGGATGTTTCCTATAGTGGGGGAGTCTAGGACCAGAGGGTACATCCATTTAATACAGAGATAAGCAAAAACGTCTTTAGCCAGAGGGTGGTGAATCTATGGAATTCATTGTCTCAGATGGCTGTGCGGGCCAAGCCATTGAGTATATTTAAAGTGCAAGTTGATAGGTTCTTGTTTAATCAGGGTGACAAAGGTTACAGGGAGAAGGCAGGAGAATGAGGTTGAGAGGGATGATAATCAGCCACGATGGAATGGTGGAGCAGACTTGATGGGCTGAATGGCCTAATTCTGCTCTTATGTCTTATGGTCTAACTGATATTGTCAACTACTGTAGTGTTTGCTGTATTCAGTGTTCTCTGCTGTTTTCTAATATTACATGAAGTGAATCAAACTTACTGAAGATTGGATGGAGTTTGTCAGCTTGGGTCTGAATTAGTCTCTTCCTAATCAAAAGGCCTGCTTGCAGCAGAGCGACAGGGGCTTCGGCAGTCTCGAGCAAGCTGAGGAGGTCTGTTTGCTGGGCGACAGGCCTGTTGTGATCTCCAGCAGTGTGAGAGGGCCTGTTGGTCGATGTGTTGCAGGCTGAGGGGACAGCTCACTGCTCTACAACACTGCTGGGGCATGCTCTGTTGTTCGACGGTCACAGTAGGAAGGACTGGTGTTGGGAGAGTGCCAGCTGTGCGTTGGTCGGGGTGCGCAATGCAATGAGGAGGGTGCCGATTGGAGCTTGGAGTCAATCTGACTACAATGGGAGTGGTGTGGAGAGCACATCGGCCCTGCATTGTTACGTGTTTTTGCAGTTGCGTGAGAGATGTGTCCTGTGATTTGAGATACTGACCATAGTGGGGATGTTAGTTAGTTTGCAGTGGGGACGGTCAAAGAACAGGCTGCGAGTCAGGAAGCAGGGTACATGGGGGAGGGTATTAGGAGTTGTAACTCTTAAATAACCAGACTGTTTCATTGCCTCTTGCAGAGAATCTCTTGGTTTTCACTGTTGCCACCAAGGAAACGGATGGATTCAAGCGCTTCATTAGATCTGCAAACCACTTCAATTACACGGTTAAGGTGATGCAATTTGTAACTGAAAGTTCAACTGCCAATGAAAGTAGCCCAAATGTTGTCAGGGGCTTGACTTTATTTTTGCTGCATGTTTCCCTATCAAACTAACTCCTGTAGTTATTGAACTTAATCTTATAATTTAACCCAGCAGCGTTACTGGTGTTAATTTCAAATCCGAGGTTCAACAAACTGACCGTGCTCCAGCCAGTGACTGAGATGCAGTCTGGTGCTTTGCTGTGACAGGAGTTTTTGGGTTCTTCATTGCTTGATCAATCCTGACTTTGAACATTGGGATCTGTCAGTTTCAGTGAGTTGTTTGCTCATGATTCGGAGTGATTTAACTTTATAAGTGCATTAGAAAGGAGGTAGGATGCAATCCTTTGAACAATATGGCCAATTATCAGGATACAAGATCAACATAGATAAAACCCAACTACTTTCATGTAACTATAGCCCACCAAGAGAAATTGAAAGTAGATATCCTTGGGCAAGGCAAACAGAGTCTGTCAAATATTTGGGCATCATTATGCCAAAAGATTTGGCAACACTATCAGAATGCAATTATCAGCCTATATATAAAAAAATTAAGGAAGATATAACAAGGTGGAACCTAATTCCTTTTTTTGGTCTCTGTTTTTTTGAATCTACTAAAATAAATATACTGCCCAGACTATTATGTCTTGTTCAGACCCGACCAATAGAGATGAACAAAAATCAGTTTAGTGAATGGAACAAGATGCTATCAAGATATATATCTAGCAAGGTAAAAGCCCTAGAGTTCATCTCAAAACTTAGCAATTGACCAAGGAAAAGGGGGTTGGGGCCTACCTTCTCTTAGAGATTATTATTTTGCAGCACAGTTGAGAGCTGTGATATGCTGGTGTAACCCATCATATGACGCTCAATGGAAAAACATTGAAAAGAGGATACTTCCCATGACCATACAGGCAAATTTGGCTGATAACAACCTACAAAATTACATAAATACTATTGATAACCCATGGGTGAAATGGACTCTTAAAATATGGAAAACCATTATAAAAGAATATAAACTAGAGAGAGACATTGTAATTCTTAAATGCTGTGCATATGACTCAGATTTTACATTGAATAAACTGGATACTAGATTTAAGGACTGGACAGCTAAAGGAATAACAGCTATTTGCAATATAATGAAAGAAGGAACATTGTTCAGTTTTGAAATGCTCAAAGAGAAACACTTGTTAGAAAAATAAGACTTTTTATTGGTATTTACAGATGAGACAGTATGTTAATAAGACAGTTAAAAATGTAACCAAGGCAAGTACATGCCTGATAGAACTATTTAGAAAAGCATATAATTCAGATAACGGTAGTAGAATCACTTCAAGCGTGTATAAGGGGTTGTCAAATCTTAAAACACATTCGACTTCATACATTAAAACAAAATGGGAGAAGGAAGGAGGGATAATTGTATCTGAGGAAGAATGGACAATAATATGGAGGTATCAATGGAAGTGTACCAGTTCACTGAAATGGAGGGAGTTTGGATGGAAAAACTTGATAAGATATTTTATTACACCCTCTTAGAAACCCCTTTATGATAGTAACATCCCTGTTTGCTGGAGAAGTTGTGGGAATCAAAATGGAAACCATTATCATATTTTCTGGGAATG
This sequence comes from Hypanus sabinus, assembly GCF_030144855.1. Taxonomy (NCBI): domain Eukaryota; kingdom Metazoa; phylum Chordata; class Chondrichthyes; order Myliobatiformes; family Dasyatidae; genus Hypanus; species Hypanus sabinus. Next base: position 26,835,214 of record NC_082732.1, read on the forward strand.
CCCTGTTATCAAAGACTATTGGAGTGGGATACATAATGCCCTACAAGATATCTTTAAATGTGAAATACCATTAGAGAGTAAGACCATATATTCTGTATTTTGGGCATATACCTCAAGAATGGTTGAAAAGAGATAAATATTTAATAAATATACTGCTGGTGGCTGGTAAAAAGGTCCTTACCAGGGAGTAGTTATCACAGGAGAGCCCAACTTTAAATGTATGGATGGAAGTTACAATGGACATTTACAAAATGGAGAAGGTAACTGCATCTATTAATTATAAGTTGGATCAATTTGATTCATACTGGGGAAAAATGGTTTAACTACATAACACCTCATAGGCCTGATTTTATTCTCACAAGTCAATGAATATACTATAAAAAAAAGATCACTCCCTACTCTGTACATAGTTTTCTTATTTTGATTGTTCTTTCTCTCCTTTCTATAAGTGTATACCTCAGATAATTATTATGTGGAGATTTGAGACAAATATGATTATATGATATATATATATATATATATATAAATATGTGCAGTATCTGAAATGCATCTTATGGAAATGTTTGATGATAAACTTCAATAAAAAATAAATCACAAAAAAAAGAAAGGAGGTAGGGGTAGACAAACCAACTCCTTAAACCTGATTGTGGCTAGTCTGCTACATTTATGTCATCTTCTGCCCTTTCGCAGTTTCCCAAGACTCTCCAATATCCTTAAATCTATTGATCTCCGTTTTGAATGCTGTTGATGATCAAGTCTCCAAACCTCTCTATGGGATAGAGAATTTCAAAGATTAACCACCCTTTGAATGAACAATTCTCTCTACAATAAACCTATCCACTATTCTGAGACTGTGACACCCTATTTCTATACTCCTCTCTCAAGGGAATATCGTCCATAATCTATCTTGTGGGCTCCTGCAGGATTTAGTGTGTTTAACTTGCGTCACCTTTCGCTCTAAACTCCAGAGGGAAAAGGTCTAGCCTGTTGAGTCTCCATAAAGTACTGACCTACTGTCTGAGGAATCAATCTCGTGAAACTTCACTGAACCCTCTCATTACAAATGTGTCTTTTTTTAGGTAAGGGGGCCAAAATTGCTCACTGTACACCATGTGTGGTCTCAGTATGGCTATAGATAATTGTAGTAAAATATCCTTACTCCTCCAATAAAAGCCAACGTGCTATTTGACTTCCCAATTGCCTCCTACACCTGCATTCCAGAGCCTTAGCTTGTTGTTGGGCTATTTAAAAAGTACAAATGGACTGTGGGAAATTTCTTGATGATTTCACCTCTTGGTCTGTTTTTGTATTTTTAAAGTATTTTATTTTACACCAAGAATGGAAAAAATGAATTCTAAAAAATTAATATGTTGTTTTCTCCAATTACGGTGTGCCCCAGTTGTTACTGTGCCCAGTAGCTGCAGAAAACTCAGAAGAATTGTGCATTATTTCTTTAAGGACACTTGACTCACATATAGCCCGAGCAGAGGGGCGGGTTGTGAAGTTAGACGGGCCTCTCAATAGCTTGTTGCTCAGACCTGTGAATGGCTGCCTTGGTCAGGCACAAGAGCCGGGTGTTGAACTTCGTGGAAATGATTACAACTCTCAGAAAATCAGTTCTTTCAATTTCCCTCCCCAAACTGAGAGCCATGAATAATAATTGCACGGAAAGCTAATAGTCTTCAAGGATGATGGGTAACAGGCTCACACAAATGCTCTAGCCAGCCTTGGCAGAGCACCCAGCCCCTGCACCTAATAGGGAGGCCATTTCATCCCCGGCAGTTTTTTTGGGGGGGGCGTGTGAAGATGGGTGTTTATTTTGTATTTACGTTGTTTCTCTTTTTCCAGGTGTTGGGTCTGGGGGAGGATTGGAGTGGTGGAGATGTGACTCGTACTGCAGGAGGAGGGCAGAAGGTTCGTTTTCTGAAGGAAGCCTTGAAAGAGCACGCGGATGCAAAGGACCTCGTCATTCTGTTTGTGGACAGGTACGGCTGGCTAGTGTGGGCTTCCTTCGTCCTCTTCCTCCTTCAGGCCGAAATAAATGGTTCCGTACCACCATTTCTAAGATGAACAGGGAATTACCACCGGTGTCCTAGGTGAAATAAGACACCTTAACTGGCGTCGCTAGAGCCAATTATCTACTGTTGTGTATTTTCACTACCTGCTCACACACTCTGTGTCCAAGTTGTCTGCCATGTTTCATACTAAGCAACACTAAGAATACAAAAATAAACTTAGCGTAAAGGTCTATTAGATGTCCTAATCATGTGAAAGACACTGATGGATTACACAATTTCAAGGATCAACAGATAAGAATCAACACCATATTACATGCCCATTAGGAATTTGCAGGGACATATCCATCAGGATGTGACAACATTAAACAATAATAAAGAATTATATAAAAAGTTCGAAGTAAGTTTATTATCAAAGTACATATACGTTGCTATATACAACCATTTTCTTGCAGACATGCGCAGTAAATCCAAGAAACACAGTCAATGAAAGACACAATATGTGAGGACACAAACAACTATTGTGCAAAAGACAATGGAATAAACATTAAATATCATGAACATGAGATGAAGAGTCCTTGAAAGTGAATCCATCAGTTGTGATGGGGCAAATGAAGTTATCCCCTTTAGTTCAACAGCCTGATGGTTGAGGGATAATAACAGTTCTTAAACCTGGTGGTGTAGGACCTGAGGTTCTTGTACCTCCTTCCTGATGGCAGCAAGGTGAAGAGAGCGTGGCCTGGATTGTGGGGTAGCATTGGTTCTTGATTATGGATGCTGCTTTCCTGTGACGGTGACATGTAGATGGGCTCCGTGGTGGGAAAGGCTTTAGTCACGATGGTCTGGGCTGAGCATTTAGATGTTAAAGTATAGATATGGAATAAAATTGCATAAATATTTAAATACAAGCATGTATTTACAATGTAAACAACAGTATAAAAAGTGGTTAAAATTGTTCATAGTGCAGATAGAGGGGGTGACTAACTAAAATGGTTGATCAGATTAACTGACTGAGGGAAAGGAAACTTTGAAGATGGTGTGAAGTTTTTGTTTTACTTGCCCTCTTTGCTGTTTGCTCTTGCAGCTATGATGTGATATTTGCTTCAGGCCCCAAAGAGTTACTGAAGAAGTTTCAGCAGACAAAGCACAGTTTGGTCTTCGCTGCTGAAGTCTTTATCTGGCCCAATCGTCACCTCGAGGTCAAGTATCCCCACGTGCATGATGGTAAACGGTTTCTCAATTCTGGAGGTGGGTTCACTGTTTGTGTTTTATAGAGTTTTGCTTCTGGGTGAAAGGGCAGTGTATAAGATTTTATTTGTCCCCTTGTTTGTGTAATATTTAAAGCAGCTTATGGTACATCTGTGTTGTTCTCTGTAAAAACAACTTGTGAATGTGTAGAAATAAGTCTGCATGTACTCATTTTCACATGCATATACAGTACTTGTGCAGAAGTCTTGTTTACGTTAAGTGCCATTGAGCCATTGTTGACTCATGGTGACCCTATGGATAGTTGCCCTAAATGAGTTTTCATCATTGCAAAGGCAGCTCATTGTAGATAATGTTGTGTTCATAGCTGTCCTTATTCTGTCCATCCATCTGATTGGTGGCCTTCCTCTTTCCATCGTCCTTCCACCTTGCCGAGCATGACATTCTTTACCAGGGAGCTGTTTCTTCGCATGATGTGCCCAAAGTCTGATAAGTAGAGTCTTGTCCTTCAAGCCTCCAGAGAGAGAGAGACTTGGTTTGATCTCATTGAGGACCAATTCGTTTCTTCTGTGAGAGGTCCACGAGATGCATAGTATTTTTCTCCAGCACCACAGTTCAGAGGTGTTGATTCGCTTCCTATCCTTCTTTGCTGTCCAGCTTCCACATCCATATAATGTTGTTGAGAATGCTACTGCCTGCACAAGTCGAATCTTTGTATGTAGAGATAGATTCCTGTTCCCAAGGATCTTCTCTAAATCCTTCACGGCGGCTCTGCCAACGGCGATTCTTCATTGGATTTCTTGACTGCTTACTGCTTCACTGTTAACCATTGATCCAAGTGAATTGAAGCTGTCGACCACTCCACTTTCCTTTCCATCGCGAATGAAGCTGATTGTGCTGCCATCAGTCATTATCTCAGTCTTCAGGTTAAGGTGCAAACCCATCTTGAGGTTATGTTCCTTGATGTTGGTTCGCAGTTGCTTTCGGTCTTAGTTTTCAGCCAGTATTGTCGTGTCAAAGGTTATTGATGATTCTGCCACCAACTCACACTCCTCGATTCAACTCATATTCTCCTGCTCCTCTGAAGATTTGTTTGGTGTACAAATTAAACAGGCAGAGGGAGAGAATGCAGCCTTGTCATACCCCTTTATGGATACTGTTTTTCCTTGTTCCATTTGTACTGCTACTTGATTGATATAAAGATTGCACATAAGGACGATCAGATATTCTGGTACAGCCATGTGTCTTAACGTGATCCATAGTTTGTCATGATCGATGCAGTCGAAAGCCTTGCTGTAATCAGTAAAGCACATATCGATGTCCTTCTGGTGTTCTTTTGTCTTCTTGAGAATCCATTTCACATCCCTAATGATGTCAATTGTTCCACTTCCTTTCCTGAAACTGGCTTGAACTGCCGGAAGCTCCTGCTGTAAATAAGGTTGAAGTGTTTTCTAAATGATCTTTAGTAAAATCTTGCTGGCGTGAGGAATGGGAAATGAGGAATGAGGATTGTACTGTGGCGACCCACTTTCTGCGCAGGCGAACCGGCTCACAAGTAGCCAGCACGCGGGGGGAGACTTTGGTAATGCACCTCTGACGTCATTTCCGCCTGGAGAGGGTGGGCGCTAGGGATTTAAATGCCAGCGCCGCAAAGTTTGAATAAACTAGTCTCAAAATGACTGCATGTCGTTATTTCAGCGCTGTGTGTAGCACATCGCTACATTGGTGACCCCGGCGGTCCAAACGGGATTTGGACCAAAGATGATCGACTCTTCATCTGTTCACGCAGTTTCGCTAAAATTGCCGACTTTCTGGACGCTGCGACCATGCGTGTGGTTTAGCCAAGCAGAAGCCCAGTTTCAGATTCAGCAGATATCCTCTGATTCCACGCGTTACTACCACATGGTGAGCTCCCTTGACCAGGAGACGGCCGCCCAGGTTGCGGATTTCATACAGTTTCCCCTGGAAGAAGGCAAGTATGAAGCATTCAAAGCGCTGCTCATTGGGACCTTTGGCCTCTCACAGCGTGTGAATGGGGTGCCCGCCTGCTTCACCTGGACGGTTTGGGAGACAGACTGCTGTCAGCATTGATGAACGAAATGCTGTCCGTGGCTCATGTTTGAGCAAGCATTCCTAGAGCAGCTGCCCGAGGACATACATCTGCTGCTGGCCGACACAGATTTCAGCGACCCCCGGAAGGTGGCGGCCCGGGCAGACGTGGTGTGGAAAGCCAAGAGGGAGAGTGTGGTGTCCGTCGGTCAGATTACCAGGCCACGCGCCCAATAGCAGACCAGACCAGGCCCGGCGGGGGGCGCACATAACACAGAGGCAGGAGAGAGGAGGCCAGTGAACTGTAGTGTTTCTACCACCAGCGGTGGGGCACAAAAGCCCGCAGTTGTCGCCCGCCCTGGAAGGGCCAGGGCCAGCTGCCGCTAATGACTATGGCGGCTGGCCACCAGGACAGCCTCTTGTACGTCTGGGACAAACAATCGGGACACCGCTTCTTGGTCGACACCAGAGCAGAGATCAGCGTCTTGCCCCTAATGGGGTATGACACCCACAACAGGAAGCCAGGACCCACCCTGAGGGCCGCAAATGGCTGCACGATATGGACCTATGGCACCCGCACAGTGCAGCTGAAGTTCACGTGGGACTTCACACTGGCCGCGGTGGCCCAACCACTCCTGGGGGCAGACTTCTTGTGAGCTCACAGACTGCTGGTCGACTTGCAAGGGAAAAGACTGGTACATCCCGAGACTTTCCAGACGTTCTCCCTGGGTGAAGCCAAGTTGCTGGCCCTACACCTGGACTCCATCACGCTGTCAGACAATAAATTCACCAGAATCCTGGCGGACTTTCCATCGATTCTGGCACCGCAGTTCACGGCAGCCATGCCCAGACACGGGGTACAGCACCACATTCCGACCAAGGGACCAACCCTCCACACCCGTGTACGAAGGCTCCCCCTGGAAAAGCTCCGCCTGGTGAAGGAGGAGTTCAAGAGGATGGAGGAATTGGGGATCGTACGGAGGTCCGACAGCCCATGGGCCTCCCCCCTGCACATGGTGCCCAAAGCAGCTGGGGGTTGGAGACCATGCGGCGACTACCGCAGACTGAACGAGGCTACGACACCGTACCGCTATCCCGTGCCGCACATACAGGACTTTGCAGCAAACCTGCACAGGGCAAGAATCTTTTCCAAAGTAGAACTCGTCCGGGGATACCATCAAATCCCGGTGCACCCTGAAGACATCCCCAAAACAGCACTCATCACCCCGTTCAGCCTGTTCGAGTTCCTCCGAATGCCGTTCGGCCCGAAGAATGCCGCACAGACGTTCCAGCGGCTAATGGACGCGGTGGGACGTGACCTGGACTTTGCGGTCATCTATCTGGATGATATCCTTATAGCCAGCAGCTGTCGTCAGGAGCATCCGTCCCACCTCCGCCAGCTCTACTCCCGCCTGAGTGATTTTGGCCTCACGATCAACCCAGCCAAATGCCAGTTTGGTCTCGATACCATCGACTTCCTGGGCCACAGGATTACCAAAGACGGGGCAACACCTCTGCCCACCAAAGTAGACGCGATCCACCACTTTGCCCGGCCCAACACAGTTAAAGGCCTGCAGGAGTTTGTTGGTATAGTGAACTTCTACCACCATTTCCTCCCCTCAGCAGCCCGTATCATTCGCCCTTTGTTCACCCTGATGTCGGGTAAAGGCAAGGACATTACTTGGGACGAGGAGGCCGCGGCCGCTTTTGTTAAAGCCAAGGAAGCCTTGGCAGATGCCGTGATGCTGGTGCACCCCAGAACGGACGTTCCAACTGCCCTCACGGTGGACACATCCGACACAGCAGTTGGTGGGGTGCTGGAGCAGCTCATCAAGGGGCGCTGGCAACCCATGGAGTACTTCAGCAAGCGCCTACAACCACCCAAACTCTAGTACAGTGCTTTTGACCAGGAGCTGTTGGCAATGTATCTGGCAATCTGGCATTTCAGGTACGTCTTAGAAGGCAGGCCGTTCACCGCATTCACGGACCACAAACCGTTGACCTTCGCATTCACGAAGGTGTCCGATCCCTGATCGGCTTGCCAGCAGTGACATCTGTCCTACATATCCGAGTACACGACGGACATCCAGCATGTCTCGGGAAAGGACAACGTCGTGGCGGACGCACTCTCCAGACCAGCTGTCCAGGCCCTGTCCCTGGGGGTGGACTATGCAGCACTGGCGGAGGCGCAGCAGGCAGACGACGAGATGCCCAGCTACAGGACCGCAGTCTCGGGTTTGCAGCTGCAGGACTTCCTCGTAGGCCCAGGTGAGAGGACCCTCCTGTGCGACGTGGCTACCGGCCAACCTCGCCCCATCGTCCCGGCAGCCTGGAGGCGGTGAGTTTTCGACTCCATACACGGTTTGGCGCACCCATCTATCAGGACAACCATCCAGCTGGTCACCAGCAAGTTCGCGTGGCACGGACTTCGCAAGCAGGTCAGTGAATGGGCCAGAACATGTGCGCAGTGCCAAACAGCCAAGGTGCAGCGGCACACTAAAGCCCCACCGCAGCAGTTCGAACCCACCCACCGGAGGTTCAACCGCATTCATGTGGATATCGTGGGCCCCCTACCAGTGTCCCGAGGAGCACAGTACCTCCTAACTATGGTAGACCGATTCACGACGTGGACAGCAGTGGTCCTGCTCACCGACACATCTGCCGATTCCTGCGCCCGAGCACTGATCGCAACCTGGGTAGCACGCTTCGGGGTACTGACCCACACTACCTCCGACAGAGGCGCCCAGTTCACCTGCAGCCTGTTGGGAACTCAGCTACACCACACAACTGCCTACCACCCACAGTCGAACGGACTGGTGGAACGCTTCCACCGTCACTTGAAGTCGGCTGAGAGGCCATCTTTGAATTCTGGTGGAATACTCTGAAGGTCATATTTTGGTACTTTGGTGAAGGCTTTCACTTCCTCAACTTTGAGCTTGTATATTCGTGGTCGGTGGTCTGAGTCACAGTCAGCTCCAGGTGTTATTTTTGTCGACATCATAGAATGTTTCCATCACTGACTTCTCAGATATAATCTATTTGGTTTCTGTGTAATCCTTTGGGAGAGGTTGTATAGCCTGCACTTGTGTAGTTGGAAAAATGCCTTTGAGATGAACAAGTTGTTGGTTTTGCTGTTATTTCTGGTACCTAGCACATATTTCTCAACTTCTTGACTATCGTTTCCACTCACAACTTTTGTGATCCAAGCTCCCATGTCTATCAGTGTATCTTGTTTGCACTGTTACGAATGTGCCGCAACTCTGAGGGGCCGAAGGATACAAAGTCGCCCCCTCCTTTCTGAGAATCGCAAGATCGCTATTAATTCGGGTCTGGGACCCAGGAAGTGAGAGAGAATCCACAAGGTTTGGAATGTGTCCTGGCCTCAGCGAAACAAAACCACTGATAACGGCCATTGTCTCTTGGAGACGGAATTGTGTATTGAGTACTGTACTCTTCATTGAAGCCCCTCAGGGACAACCAGAGTGGGCTGGTTGAGGGATTGCATCATCCCAACCTGATTGATATCTGAGACCCCGTGAGTAAGGATAAAAGAGGGTCTGGGGAACAACCCCTTTAGATGCACCAGGAGAAACGCTAGAAATTCCGTGACAGCGTTTAAAAGCGACAGCCGGTGGGGGCTCGTGTGCGTCCTTCCCTTGCCTGGGATTGGCGGGCTCGCCACGGAAGTACGGCTTAGCTAAAGAAGAGGCCACGAGTGAACGGCCACACCAACGAGACTCCGACGGATCGAAATCATCAAAGGAAAGCCGGCAAGTATTTCTCCCAAAACTCTCTCTCTCTCGAACCATTACAAACCCAGCTGTCCCCAAAGACTGCAGCCTGCATGAACCGAGTGACTGTTATATTTCCATCGGACAATACATTATCCCCTGGACAACAATAGAGCTATTTCTTATTGATTATTATTATACCTGCACTTTTAGTTTTAGTATTGATGACATATATTATCTGTATATTTGCTTTGATATTTTTGTGTATTTTTACTAATAAATACTGTTAAAAATAGTACCATCAGACTTCAACGGACCTCTCTATCTTTGCTGGTAAGTGACCCAGTTACGGGGTTCGTAACAGCACATTCCATCAAGTTCAGCCTGCATTTGCTGATAGAACTGATCTAATCATCTTCCTCCGCATCTGTTGGTGGTGCATAATTTGTACAATGGTAATGTTGATAGATCTTCCTTATAGACAAGTTGAGATTAGGCAACCTCTAACTACATTGTATTTCAATGTGGTTCCAGCTGGTTTCTTCTTGACGATAATGTGACACTGCTCCTCCTGTACACTTCCAGCATTGTATATCCAGTGTTGATTGGACTGATTATATCCCATACCAGTCCACTTCAGCTTGGTAATTCCAAGTAGATCAACTTGCAGGCATTCCATTTCATCTTTCACTATCTCTGGCTTTCTCTGAATCATACTGCGAACATTCCATGTACCTAAAATCAGCATGTCTTTGCAGTCTCTGACCCTCATTTCGTGCCCAGGAACATCAGCAATTGGAAGTTCCGAAGGCTTTACTCCATCTGCATCTTACATCTCGGTCTTTCTCTGGAAAGCTCTTCCGCAGTAGCTTGTTGAGTGTCTTCTGACCTGGGGGTGGGGCTGTCTTATCTTCCAGCCCTACAGCAGTTTTTTGTTTTCGTTTTACTGTAGTTATCCATAGGGTTTTCACGACGAGGTACGGTCTTTCTTCCACACAGATGCTGCTGCTGCCCAGGTGGGTGGTTTGTCTTGAGGCTGATTTATACTACGCCGTAGGCCTGATTTTCACTTTTATGTAGGCTCTACACTGTAGCGAGCATGTGTTGGTGTGCGCCAAAACGCTAGTTGGCAGTGGGGTTTCTGAGCCACTGTATTGAGTTTCTTCGTGAGAGACATGGATGAGGAAATGCATTTCAAGCATTTTCACGTGTCATCTGTTTCGCATGGGTGTACAGACATGGCGGAGAAGAAGCAACCGGAAATGCGTAAGGGGAAATGTGATGCTGCCAAGCGGACCAATCACAGTTGTTGCGGTCTGCGTTGCAGCGATGCTTGAGTTTTTTTGGGGAGGTGCATGCCACCCTACAGCGTAGGGTACGTGGTACCTACACATACATGTGGCGCAGAAGTATAAATCAGGCTTTAATCTGACACCTGAGCTGAGATCCATCCATCATGGGAGACCCTGCCAGTAGATGGCCTTGCTGTCAGCATCATTGGTGCCCACAGCCCCTCATGGCACAACTAGCTAACAAACCATGTGAAAGGTCTTGGGCGTATATGTATATATACATATACATATACGAGGGGTGATTGATAAGCTCGTGGCCTAGGGTAGAAGGAGATGAGTTATACAGCTCTCGTTACATGCACATGCAGGTCAACTCTTTGAGTGATTATGCAGAAAGTTTGAAATTAATAACTCATCTCTGTCTACCTCACGCCATGAACTTATCAATCACCCATGCTGTGGACACTTTCTGGAGGTCCAAGATCTGTATGCTGCATGACTGCTGGACTAAGTGTGTAAATGAGTGTAAATGTAGGAGGGGACTATGTTGCAAAATAAAAATGCTAGGTTTTCTAAAATTGACTCCTACCTTAGGCCATGAACTTACCAATCACCCCTCGTATATATAGAGCTAGGGTGCACGGTAATGTTGTAATTTTATATATTGCACTGACTGCTGTCGCAAAATAAAACCATGACATGTGAATCTGATTATAATATGGATGTCTGTTGTGGACTGAGAGTGGGAAGAGGGCAGGGAGAGGGGGATCATGGTTGGGAAAAGGAGAAAGGAGAGGGGAGGGAGAGGGGAATCATGGTTGGGAAAAGGAGAGGAGAGGGAGAGGGGGATCATGGTTGGGAAAAGGGGAGGGGAGGGAGAGGGAAGCATCAGAGAGGCATTCTGTGAAGATCAACAAACCAATTGTTTGGAATCGAATGACCTTGCCTAGTGTCTAAGGGCTAGGTGTGTCTGCACCCATTCCACTCCTCAAGCCCTACCCACCCCTGGCACTCCTCTGCCACCTGTCTCACGCCCCTCCCACAGTGCTCCACCCTCACCATTCCCAACATCCTTAGCTCCCGCCAGATTTACAAACTCTCTACCCGCTCCACATTGACAAACACAGTACTGTGCAAAAGTCTTAGGCACCCCAGCTATACATATGTGCATAAGACTTTTTGCACGATACAGTATATATGAAAATGTATTGGTTCATGTCTATCTATCTTCATGTGTATTCACGAATATTTATAACTCTACCACAGCACTTTGTTCTAGTTCCTCTATAAATTCACTTGTGAGAAGGGGAGAATTACAGTACAAGGATAACATGCAACTTCATTTCTTTTCTGGGAATTTCAGGATTTATTGGCTTTGCTCCTAATGTTTACAAACTTGTGGAACCCTGGGACCTGCAGGACAAAGATGATGATCAGCTCTTTTACACAAAAATATACCTGGATCCAAAGAAGAGGGTGAGAACCAGTGTTCCCTCTAACTTTTTTGTAGACTAACTGTTGCTCTGAGTGGGAAATTTTCACATGGCCTGAAAACTGCATGGCTCTTTAAAGTTTTTTTTGTAACTTGCATGCTATAAATACTTAGAATGAAAATTGACAAATACTTATGATTTTATTCATTAATTAAAACGTATAAAGAAATGCTGTAAAAAAAAGAGGAATTTTTTCATGTTTCATAAACTTTTTCTCATCTGTCTTTATTAAAAATCCATTGTTTGTAAACACTATCCAGATTAGTTTTGCACCCAGATGAAAGATGCATCTTTAATCCTCTTTAGATCATCAGAGTGTTTCAGTTCTAGTCTGTTTGTGGATTTACATTTGATTGAATTCTTAAGACTGAATCCAAGTTTGCAGTCAGCACAAGAGCTTTGAAATATTCCAACAAAGTCAACAAGAATTGAAAGTCCTTCAAATTCATCTCTTTTCAGCACACAGTTCAACATTTCAGTGAATGTCTTAATTGAACCAGTCTTAACTTTCTCAGAAGTAACAGATTTAATATCGCGGCATTGCTATGATATTTTTGAGGCAACACTTTTGTTGTAGTTCATCATAGTAGCTGAGTATTCCTTTAGTCAGTTGTACAACCTTCTGTTCTCCAAATTCAGAATTGGCTGTGTTTGCAATAACAACAGGGTCACAAGCTTGCCATTCTCTTAACTCATCTGTTATCCAAGTGATAACACACATGTTGAATGAATTGAATAATAGGTGCTGTATTGACATCAAATTCTATAGATGCAAGCAGATCTTTTACTTTGTCACTTCCAATAAACTGTATCGCCAAGCCCTACTGTCTTCCATTCTTTCGAAATCTATGTTAATATAATTGTTTACCCTGCAATTAATGTGTTAAAGGAATATAATCCATAAATTGCATTCTGTGTTTATTGTTACAATTTGTCAGTGTTGTAACTTGAAACATTGACAATGTAAATACATTGAAGCTCTAAAATGTTTCAAAGCAAAAGTTGTGGTATGTTTATTATTTTGAACTTAAGAAATAGGAGCAGGAGTCGGCCATCTGGCCCATCGAGCCTGCCCCACCATTCAATAAGATCATGGCTGATCTGTCCATAAACTCAGCTCTATCTTCCTGCAACACTTAGGTTTTTACATAGTAAGAGAATTATCTAAATGTTTCTTAAATATATTTAGTGAGGAAGCCTCAAACTGCTTCCCTGGGCAGAGAATTCCACAGATTCACCACTCTCTGGGAGAAACAATTTCTCCTCATCTCTGTCTGAAATCTTCTCCCCTGAATCTTGAGGCAATGTCCCCTAGTTCTAGTCTCACCTACCAGTGGAGACAACTTTCCTACTTCTATCTTATCTACCTTTATGGATTACATTCATGAACACATTAATTGCAGGGTATTTTGCAATTATACTAACATAGCTTTGAAAATTATATTAATATTATATAAAAGAAAATTCGATCTGCTTATAACAAAGGCTATGGGTGCAGGAACATTCCTGTTACTGTGTGGTCGCACAACTAAGAGGAAATAGTGGCTGGAACTAAAGGGACTGAATATCGAATTCAATGGGTAATTGTGGAAAAGTGTCAAAAGTCTAGAGGCAGTAACTCTCTTTACCCGTAATGCAATATCTTCCTGTGCTCACTTACCATCTTTCCAATTTTTCTCCAGGCGAGTTTGAATATTACCCTTGATCACAGGTGTCGGATCTTCCAGAATTTGAATGGAGCGTTAGGTAGGTGAGGGTTGGAATTCTGACCCCGTTTTTTCGTGTTCATGGCATTAGCCATTGGTGAACTTAAGCAGTCTGAAGACATCTTGCCCTCTTGTTGATTGTGATACAAAAGTTAGGATTCAGTGGACAGATAGGATTTGGAAAGGCTGCCAGTGAGAACTGGGACTGCAGCTGTCACTGACTGTGGTGCACTCTATCCTCTCAGTATTTAGAAGGTAAAACATACTGGGGACATTGGTTGTCTCCTTAGGGACAGATCTGAGTACAGACAAATTGCTTTGTTTTGGTTATCTTTTTGACAGTTTTGCCCCTTTTGTTTTAATCTTCCAAGATACTATCTTCTTTCATTCTATTAATTTTTTAAAGAATGTGGGCATTACTGGCAAGGCCAGTATTGTTTGTCCATGGCTGATCTCCTCTGAGGAGATGGGGATGAATGCTGCACTGTGTTAGACCATAAGATGTAGGAGCAGATTTGGGACATTCGGACCATTGAGTCAGCTCCACAGTTACATCACGGGCGATTCATATTTACATTATTGAGACACAGCGTGGAATAGGCCCTTCCAGCCCTTTGGGCCGTCTTGCCCAGCAACCCACTGATTTAACCCTAGGCCAATCACGGGACAATTTACAATGACCAATTAACCTACCAACTGCTGCGTCTTTGGACTGTGGGAGGAAACCCACACAGCCACTAGGAGAACGGACAAGCTCCTAACAGGTGGGAATTAGGTCAGTCTGACCCACCATTCCATCGTGACTGATATATTATCCCTCTTAACCCCATTCTCCCACCTTCTTCCCATGGCCTTTGACACCTTTACTAACCAACCTCTTCTTTAAATTTATGCAATGACTTGGCCTCCACAGGCGGAGGTGGCAGTCCTCATGGCGAAGGTCTCACTCTTAGTCCCATTGGGTAGGGGGTTCCAAGGTTCGGGAGTAATGATGTTGAGGGAATGGTGATACATTTTCAAGTTAGAATGCTGTCTGACTTGAAGGAGAACTTGCAGCGGATAATATTTCCATGCTCTTGTCCATCTTGGCAGTAGATTCCACAAGTTTGGGTGGGGGGAACTTCGTTCATTAAGCAGCCATCTTGAGATTTTAGTTGGTACTCATCGCTTCACAGTTGGCTCTCGGCGAGGAAAGTGTATGATAGAATAGTAGAAATGTAACTTCAATGGAATTTTTTTCTTAAGCCTGAAGTTTTTACTTCATGTTTTCATCTTGCAGTTTACCTTTAGTTCTTATCTCCCATGCTCTTTCTCATGTTGTCTTTGTCTTTGATTGGCAGATGAAGTGGTTCTGAAATTTGAGGAAGCTCAAGTGAGAGCACGTAACCTGGTGTACGATTCTCTGCCGGTCATCATCCATGGCAACGGGCCCACCAAGGTAGGGACGGGGCTGAGGTTGTGATATTTACTACTGATCTGAAGGCCATTTGGTCTCTCTGGTGTAAGTCTAGCATCTTCATCTGTGGCATCCAATTATTAATATGTTTAGACTTTTTCTATAGGTTATTTATTGTCCATGACTAAGATGAAGGCAGTGCGACTAGAGATTGAACTCATTGTCACTGGGGACAGTACTGAAATAGGAAGCGTACCATGCAGATAGTTTATCTTCTGCTCTCTACTAAACCTCCCAGACGACCACAACCTTGTCATTGGGTTTGGAGGCTTGTGCGCCTCAAAGACCCAGAAAGCTACATGGAGTCGGGGCTTCATGTGTTGCAACATTTTGGTCGGGTCACCCCACGCCAAACAGGTCAAAGGGTAGAGGCCAGACTAAGAGTGGTCCACCGGTCCTCCAGGTTTGGGGTTCAACTCAGACTGGTAAAGCAAAATTGTTACGGAAACAGCAATGACGAAAACTTCTACATTTAAGTGTGAAGGTATTCCTGAGTCTCCACCTGGGACTTGCATGACTGATGGGAGTGAAAACCGAGGGGAAGCTACTGACATGATGAAGGAAACCCTGACCACTGCCAGAGATGGAGGACCTTCATTGCTGCCCTAAGTGCAGGTGGCGTAAGGGGCAGTAAGTTTCTACCAGAGAGAAAGTGAGAGCAGAAGATTAATACATCATTTAACTGGGGAAAAAATGCCTGACAAACTTTAGATTATTAAAGATCTGGCTCCAAATGGATTACTCTAGTGGGGAATAGAAACTTGGATGACAGGAAAGGTACTAGTCTTCACAAAATAATGCCACTGGACTGCTGAGCAATAAATAATGCTCCAACCTTTGAAAAGGAGATGGAATTATTCCAGTGAACCATAGACAATATATTTGGCTTAATTATTTTCAGAAGATAACACAACAAAACACCTAAAGAAAGAGAATGTGTTAAACAATGATCGTGTCTGATTTCCAAATGGAGGATCTTGGATATAAATAAGGTTGAAAGAGTACAGAGAAAACTGACAAGGATGTTGCCGGGTCTGGAGGACCTGAATTATATGGAAAGATTGAATAGATGAGGACTTTATTCCTTGGAACGAAGAAAGTTGAGAGAAGATTCGATAGAGGTGTTCAAAATTGAGGGGTGTAGATAAGGTAAATGCAAGCAGGCTTTATCCACTGAGGTTGGATGGGGCTATAACTGGAGGTCATGGGTGAAAAGGGAAAAGTTTAAGGGGAACATAAGGGAAAACGTCTTCATGCAGAAGGCCACGAGAGTGTGGAATGAGCTTGCAGTGCAAGTGGTGCTTGGATCAGTGTGTGTGTGGATGGTAGGGGTAGGGAGGACTGTGGTCCAGGTGTAAGTCGATGGGAGTAGGCAGTTTAAATGGCTCAGCACAGACTAGATGGGCCAAAGGGCCTGCTTCTGTGCTGTACTTATCTATGACTCTATAAATAACTTCATTAGATATCCATAGAATAATAGCACAGACTAGACTAGTGCAGAGGATTTGATATATTTGGACGTTTAGAATTGCACAAAAGGAGTAACATATGGGAAATTTACCAGGTTGGGAATCATGAGCTGGGTAGTGGAACGTTGTGAAGGATGGCTCCCGAAACTTCTCAGACTTGTGGAGTCAGAAGTAGTGCCACATTCTATCTGTCTAAGCAACACTGATACACTGTAGATAATTTAGACGAGGATTGAGGATATAGGGGTCAAGGTTTTCAGATAATAAATTAGGATTAAAGTATAATTAGTAATTAGAAAGAGCCACGAAAAGTAGGAGGATTGTTAAATGGGTGAATCAATGCTAAGTGTAGCCCTTTTATAGTGAAATAGTTCATTTTAGTCGGACATCTTTGGACAAAAGATAAATGGGACTGATTTTTCAAAGAACCAAGTACAGGTCTGAGTTGGTGAATGAGCTCTCTCCTTCTTGCAAGATCTGTGTAATTCTATAAATGATAGCAGTAACTTCCCTATCTCTCGATTTTCTGTCATATATCTTTGCAGTGTTTCTTTACTTTGTTCAAATTTTGAGTTTATTGTCGTTCAACGATAAACACATTATACTGTTAAACGAAACAGCACTCCTCCGGATCAAGGTGCCCAACACACAACGTGTAGCTCACACACCATACATAATATCAATACAAATAAATTAACAAATAATAAATAAGATATATTCCAGAAGATTGACATTTAGACGAGATTGGCATTGATGCAATTAACTAATGATGTCTGTTTCTTCCTCTTTGTTCTCTCATTTACTGTTTCTGTCATTTTCTCTGGCAGTCATTTACCCTCTATTATTCCTTATCTGCTCCTTGCCCTGATGCACTCACTCTGTTCCTTTCGCTTTCACTCTTTCTTTTTCTTTCACTCTTTCTTTTTCTTTCACTCTTTCTTTTTCTTTCTCTCTTTTTCTTTCACTCTTTTTCTTTCACTCTTTCTTTTTCTTTCACTCTCTTTTTCTTTCACTTTTTCTTTCACTCTTTTTCTTTCACTCTTTCTTTTTCTTTCACTCTCTTTTTCTTTCTTTTCCTTTCAATCTCTTTCTTTTTCTTTCACTGTGTCTTTTACTTTCTCTCTGTTGCCAATTCACTGGGATGTCACTGTTCCTGCCTGTCGTTCAGGCACTCTCCCCACACCTCTCACTTGCTCATTTGCTCTGTCCTTCTCAGACTATTTTTAATTGTTTTTTTTTACATTTAAGATGCAGCTGAACTATTTAGGGAACTACATTCCGAAGGTTTGGACCTTTGAAACTGGCTGCACAGAATGTGATAAAGACAACATAAGTTTGCCAGAAAAGGTGAGGTTTTTGGAGGGCTGGTGTACAAGGTAAGGGGCATTATGTAATGTGCTGTTCTTGTACTAGTAATGTGGAACATTGCTTATTCACACAACCTTTAATGCATTTTGGCTGTCAATCCCTTACTGGCCTGGAGAAGGAGCTGCTGAGCTATATTCTTGAATTGCTGCTGTCCTGGTGAAGGCAGTTCCTGAGTTTAGGCCCAGTGATGAAGAAGGCCAGCAATTTATTTCCCATGTTAAAATGGTGTGCAACTTGGTCGAGAGCCTACAAGGAGTGGTGTTCTCAGGCACCTGTTGACCTTGTCCTTGCTGGTCGAGGTTGTCGGTCTGAACGTGCCAACAGAGTAGCTGGCCCGATTTATTTCAAGTGGCTCAAATGGTTCCGTTTATTATCAGAGAAAGTCTACAATACGCAACCTGAAATGCTTGTCTTCACAGATATCCGCGACAAACAGAGAAACCCCAAAAGGATGACTGACGGAAAAGCATTAGAACCTCAAAGCCCTCTCTCTCCACTCCCCCTGCACTAGCAAGGGGCGAGGATCGGCATCTTCCCCTCCCACACGTTTCACCAAAAAATTGTCAGTGCCCGCCACCCACCAAGCAACAGCAAAGCATCCAAAGACAGACCGTGATCTGCAGTCAAGAGAAATTATTGTTCATCTGGCAGTTTGACCCACTCTCCTTCCCCCTCCCGAGGTGAGGGAGGGAACTATTTGTGTGCATGGGCTCCTGCTGCAAAAAGCCAGCTGGGACAAAGAATATTTCCCCCACTTCATTGTATCCACTTTGCTCGGTCCAGAGCCTGATCACATAAAATCAAACCCAGAACAGAACACTTAGTGCTCTGACCTTGTACCCTGGTGTCCTGACACGCACTTGGGACCAGCAGGCCAGTTTGTCAACTATTTTGAAACTTTGTGACCAATTCTGTGACTTTTCTCCTGTTTTTATTCAGGGCAACAAATTTCCCACTGTCCTCGTTGGGATCTTCATTGAGCAGCCCACTCCCTTTGTAGGGGATTTCTTTGAGCGTTTAGCGAACTTGAACTTCCCAAAGGAAAACCTTCAAATCTTCATCCACAATACAGTGAGTGTGGGTGCGGCAGGGATAAAGGGAGGCTGGAATGAGCGGATGAGGGTTGTGGGTGGTCTGGATGGGTGGCTGTACTGACTTATCTTTTAGTTAGTTACTCTACTGCCAGTGCCTATGAACTGCTAGAGCAAGATTAGTTCCAGAACACTTTCAAATAGAGGCCAGTGAAGGCGACTGATATCCTAATGAGTTCAAAGTCTGACCTTTAGGAGAAATAACTAGAGTAGGGTTGTCTGATTTTGATTTGTTCTGAGACATTCTTTCCTTGTTAATAGCAACCTGAGTATGAGAAGTATGTGTGGCAGTTCGTAGAGGAATATGGGATCAAGTATCAGAATGTGAAAGTGATTGGCCCAGAGGAGGAGATTGGCAATGCAGATGCTCGCAACATGGGACTGTGAGTAACAAACAGTGTGGGGAGAAACCCAGAGTCTTGTGCCCTTTAGGATTTGAAGGCTGTCTACTCAGGCCTGGCTCCAGAAGCCCAAACCCGCGTCCAGACTATCGTGCACGCCGCCAAACGCGTCCTCTGTTCTGAGCGAGTGAGGCACTCGAGGTACTGACTTTTCAAAGTGATGTCTCGCTGAGGCTCTGCCTGCCTTCTCAAGCAGATGCAATTAATTTTCGAGCTCTTTGGAAACGATAGAAATTTTCCTCACTGTCCTGGGACGTGCTTATCCAACACATGTTCTGAATATTTTTGGTTTGATGTTTCCAAGAACACGCCTTGGACAAATTTGCTGCTATGCTTCCCATACGACATTAACGCTTATGCACCCTGACGTAAGCCGGTAGTCCAAAGGTTACTTGGGATGTGTCAGAATCATTTTAGGGGCTATGGAAGTGTGAATTTTTTTGTGGCAAGTTTTACCCTAACTGTGCACAAGTGAATGAGAGAGTACTTATTTCCTTGGGGCATGAATCTGTGTGATTTGTTGGTTTATGTGTATATGTAGGTGTGTGTGTTTGCATGGTATTACTGGATGGACGTCTTCATTTGTGTCCTTTTGTACATGTGTTGAATGGAAGATGTTTGAAATCAGCTGAAAGGCAACAAGCTGCAGAGGCCAGGAATCAGGAATGCAACAGGAAAGTGCTGGAAGAACTTCAGTTATTAGCAAAGTATGTATGCAGTACGCAACTCTGAGATTCTTCTTCAGATAGCCACCAAACAAAGAAAAAACATGGAAGCCAGTTCAGAGAGAAACAGTGAGCTCAGCCCCCCCAGACGAAAAAGGATGGCAACACGACCATCAACCCTAAACCACCCACCCCTGCACGAAATACAACAAGAACATCAACCCCCAACACACACGCGCACACACACACACACACACACACACACACACACACACACACACACACAACCCCCCCCCCCCCCGAGAAAGAATGGCCACAAACACAGAATATAAAGTCTGTAAGACTGGAAAAAACAAGTCTATACTTAGCAGGTCAGGCAACCTTTGTGAAGAGGCAAAAAAACAACAGAGGAGGTTTTGGAGGCCCACAGCTTAGAGGACAAGTCCAATTCTCTAAATTGGAAAGAAGTCATGAGCGAATTGTTGTTTCACCTACAGGTACATGGGGATCCCTAGATGGTGGGAAGTGAAGGACACGTGTGGCTTCTCATGTAGATGCAAGGAAAGTGGCTAGGTGTTTACCAGGTCATCATTAGAGGGAATGGTTGCTCAGGCACTGAAGTGGAAGGGGGAGGGCAAGGGAGTGGCATTTTGTTAAGAGAGGTGGACATAATTGAGGAATTTCTGTTGGACGTGGAGGCTGTTAGGATAAAGGGTGTGGACCAGGGAAGGAGAGAAGGGGGGGGGGTATGAATAAGTGAAAGCTGAAACAACAATGACAGAAATAAAGCTGCAGTTAAGGAAGAATGTTCTTAAAGTGATGTTCATGGGTTCAATGTCCATTTCAGAATCTGAAGGCAGATGGGAAGAAGCCGTTCCTGAATCGCTTAGTGCATACCTTCAGACTTCTGTAGCTCCTTCCTGATAGTATCAATGAGAAGAGGGTATGTCCTGGGTGATGGGGGTCCTTGATATGGACGCTGTCTTTCTGAGACACCACTCCTTGGAAGATGATTCACGTTTTCTGCTTTTCTTGTTATCAATGTTGTGTTTGAACATGATGTTCCAACTGTGCAAAGTGGAATTGCAATTTGCCCAGTAGATATTATAAATAACTGTGATTATTTCCCTGTCTCCCTCAGTGATATGTGCCGTCAAGATGTGATATGTGATTATTACTTCAGTGTTGACATCGAAGTTGTGCTGCAGAACCGTGACATCCTGAAGCTTCTTATTGAACAGAACAGGTCAGGTCAAACTTTTCGCAATCTTTATCTGTTCCAGGAAGGCTCCAAATTAAAGATGTTATCCTTCAGATTGAAGTACCTGATTTTATTGCTTATCTAGTCTACCAAACCATATTTTAAATAATTTTGAGAGTCAATAAAACTGTATAATGGCCAATTTCAAATTTCTGAAAATGAAGCTTTAGATACAACTTTATAGTCCTCAAAATTCTGTTGCAGCAAAGTATGTGGAAATATTAACGGAGAATACCAAAGGGAAAAAAAAAGGTGTCAGTAAATTCAAGATATTTAATTCTCATAATTAGAAGACTGGAATACAGAGGCAGAGGATACAATGCCAAGGATCCTGCCTTAGAAATTACATACAGGTTATGCAAAGAGTGTAAACTAAATATACCAGAATGATACCAGGGCTCCGAGGGTTATAATTCGGTTTGGAACCTAGAGGGTCAAAGACTAAATATAGATTGTTTTTGGAATTAATTGGTGAGGAAGAAAGAGTAGAAGTTTCATTGGTAGGGAATCTAGGAGATGAGACATTACGAAGTCAGAAGGAAAGTTAAGAAGCCAACCTTCAAACAAAAGATAGTGGGAGTGTGGGATTCTCATTTTAAAAAAAATGATGCTTATTAAAAATATGAACCGAGAAGAATTTTGCCAGATTGTCATAATAAGGAACATATCCAAGAAGTACTAACATCAGGATCTGCCAAGACCATACAGAATAGTGCAAGAAACTGTTGGAAAGCAACTCTGGGACTTCTCAGAATTATTTGGAATTCTGATTATTTTGCTATCGGTCTTTTTGATCTGAGATAATGATAAATAGGTTTATATTCCATGGAATAGTGGTGAATTGACAAACATCTGAAAACTTGAACCTTAACCAGATGAAGCAGATTAATAATGAATTGATTTATAAACACAGAACATTCAGATTAAATTAGTAAAGAATCACAAGCCATATTTCCTTAGATGCAGGAAATTATTTAAACCAAAAGCTGAGGAATTCTAAACCTGTTCCGGTGCAGAAGTGGTTGTCCTCATTATAATTGTCACTGGCAATTTTGGACTTTGCAGATCAATACTGGCTCCACTGGTCAGTCGTCGCAAGAAGCTGTGGTCTAACTTCTGGGGGGCAATGAGCGTTGACGGATATTATGCCCGGTCAGAAGATTATGTGGATATTGTTGATCGGCGGAGAATGTGAGCATCATCTTTTCAACTTGTATTCAGATTCTGCACACTCTCATACAACTTGCCTTTTGTTAACTAACTTGTGAATGGTCCAGAGTGACTCCTTTCCACATGTGTCTTTGTTCACAACATCTGCTTCGTGTACATTAGTTGTAAATTGGGTAATATTTTGTTTTCATAGAATGAATTTAATAATGGATCCATAAGACATAGGAACAGAAATGGACCACTTGGCCCGTCAAGCTTGCTTCACCATTCAGTCATGGCTTATTCATTTTTCCTCTCAACTTCACTCCTGCCTTCTCCCTGTAATTTTTCCCACTCTTACTAATGAAGAACCTATCAACGTCTGTTTAAGTATACCCAAAAGTCTTGGCCTCCACAGCTGTCTGTGGCAATCAATTACAGATTACCACCCTCTGGCTAAGTAAATTCCTCCTCATCTCTGTTCTAAAGGGACAAATTTGTATTCTGAGCCCTCAGGTCCTAGACTCCACCACAACAGGAAACATCCTCTCCACGTCCACTCTATCTAGGCCTTTCAATATTTGGTAGGTTCAAATGAGATCCTCCACTCAATCTTCTAAACTCCAGGGAACATGGGCCCAGAATCATCAACCACTTTTCATCCGATAACCCTTTTGTTCTCAAGGTAATTCTTCTAAATGTCCACTGGACCCTCTCCAATACTAGCACATCCTTTCTTAGATATGGGGTCCAAAGCGGCTCACCGTACTCCAAATGCAGTCTGGCCGATACCTTATAAAGTCTCAGCATTATGTCCTTGGTTTTTAAACTCCAGTTCACTGGATATGAATGCTAACATTGCTTTGGCCTTCATTGTTACCGACTCAACCTGCAAGTTAACCTTTAGGGAATCTTGCACCCCCAAGTCCCTCTGCCGATCCAATTTCTGAATTCACTCCTCATTTGGAAAATAGACTATGCTTTTATTCCTTCTACCAAAGTGCATGACTGTGCATTTCAACACACTGTATTCTACCTGTCAGCTCTTTGCCCGTTCCCTTAATCTGTCCAAGTCCTTTTGCAGACTCCCTGCTTTTTCAACACTACTCACCCCTCCACCTATCTTCGTATCATCTGCAAATTGTCCTCAAAGCTATCAATTCCATCACCCAGATCATTAACATACCGTGCCTTGTAAAAAGCATTCAGCCCCCAACTCTGTTCACATATATCAGTACCATAAACTCGGGATTTTGATCGACTTAGCTGATCATTTTTATTAGTGAATCACATGCTCCTTTTTTTTCACAGTTGGGCCCAAAAAACGGAAAATTGTAAAGCATGAAAAACTAAAAATTCAAAAACTGAAATGTCAGCAGTTCAGAAGTATTCATCCCCCTCTGTTCAGTACTTAGTTGAGTTCAGTTATTACCGCCAGTGGTCTTTTTGGATAAGTCTCTATTTGCTTTGCACAACGTGATGGAGCAAGATTTTCCCACTCTTCCTTGCAAAGTTGTTCAAACTGAGCCAGGTTAGTTGGGGAACGGCAGTGCACAGCAATCTTGAGGTTGTGCCAGAGATGTTTGATCAGATTAAGATCAGGACACTCGGTCTTCTTCATTTGAAGCCACTCCATGACTGGTCTGGCAGTGTGCTTTGAGTCATTGTCCTGCTGAAAGATGAACTTCCTCCCCGGTTTGTTTTCTGGCAGAGGCTAGCAGGTTCTTATCCAGGATCCCTCTGTATTTAGCAGCATTCATCTTCCCATCAATCCTGACCAGATTTCCAGTCCAGGCATCTCCACAGCATGATGCCTCCTCTACCATTCTCTACAGCAGGAATTATGTTACCTGGCTGATGCACAGTATTAGACTTATGTCACATGTACTGCTTAGTGCTGAGGCCAAAATGTTCCACTTTAGTCTCATACAACCACAAAACCTTCTTCCACATCTTTACAGTATCTTCTAAGTGATGGGTTTTTTTTTTAGCCAGAGCTTCTTCCTTGCCACTCCTCCGTAATTACCCTTTTTTTGTGCAAGGCCTTAGAGATTGTGAGCTATGAACTTCATCTCCAGTTGTAGCCACTGACTTCTATTGCTCACTCAGAGTGACTGTTGGTGTCACAGTCGCCTCTCTTACAAGTGCCACTCTTCTCCAGTGACTAAGTTTAGAGGGGTGGCCTGACCTAGGCAGTTTGGTCATGGTTTCCCACTTCTCCCACTTTTTCCACAATGGACTGTACTGAGCTCTGAGGTATGTTCAGTGCCTTTGAGATGGTCTTGTACCCTTCCTAGGATTTGTGCTTCTCTTTTATCGTTTCCCTGACTTGCCTTGAATGCTCTTTTGTCCTCATTTTGGTTTGTTTTGTTGAAAATCTACCATAATGTTGGACCTTCCAGAGAGAGGGTATTTATTCAGGTGATCCTCCAATTTTCTGCATCAACAAAGTGGCTGAGTTAGTAAGGTAATATACAGTGTTGTGCCTGAGGAAAGTTAGCATAGTAATTCAAATGGGATGTGTCCTTTGTAAGCCTCGGAAATTTGGTTTTTAATTCTTAGCAAATTGTTAACCGGTTTTGCAATTTTTCTTTTGATTTGACATGATGCACAATGTTTTGTAGATTAGCTCAAAATATCCTACTTCAAAATATATTAAATTTAGAAAATAAGACAGTAAAATGTGAAAATAGTTGTGGGGGCTGAATACTTCTTCAATGCAGTCTATAATCTGAAAGGTAATGGAGTCAACACTGACCCCTGTGGAATACCGCTAGCCACCAGACACCAACTAGAAAATGCTCCATTTATTCCCACTCTTTGCCTTCTGCCTGTCATCTTTACATGTTCTCTTGTTTAGCAGTCTCCCATGTGGCACCTTGTCAAAAGCCTTCTTAATCCAAGTTAACAACATCCTCTGACACTGTCCATCCTGCCTGTTATTTCCTCAAAGAATTCCAACAGATTTGTCAGATATGATTTCCCCTTAAGGAAACCAAGCTGACTTCGGCCTATAATGTCATGTGCCTCTAAGCACTTTTCTAGTTATATTGGTCCAGTGAGGAAGGGATTTGGAGGGAATTGACCCAACTGTAAACTGATCCACAAAAAAGTTACCATGAAATTGTGAGCAAAGTATTTGTCCATGTAAAGTCCCAAGTGGAGTCACGCTAATAACATTCTACTCTCATTCTTAGTTTGGTAAAAACACCCACCTTGTCCTGCGACTGGCTCTGTGTGAGGCGGTAACACTTGATGTGCAGTAGTTTCTAGTTTTCTGCAGTATGAGTGCAAGAAAGTAGATTTAGGATGCACATCAGCCATGAATTCAAGGTTTAGTAGATACAATGGGCTCCCTGTTTCTATGTTCCTTTATTTAACTTGTCCAAGAAAGTTTGCATTGCAGCTGGAATGAATCCAATCTGAGTGTTCCTCTTTGAACAAAGACCTAGTGCTTTCCCGACGTAGATGACATACAAGCCTGTTCTCAGGATGCCAGCTGGGTACGGGTGACGATTTTAGCCAATGTTTCATTGACAAACTCCATCACCTTCATCAAGGGTGATGCCCGGGCACCTCTAGTTCAGTGATAGACATACTCAACTCCCGTCATCTGTCACTCCTGATTGATTACTCCTCAGCAGGTTTCTGCTGTCCCACCTTGTTTAAGATTGTATTCCAGTTCTTACTTAGAGTGCGACATTTGTCTTTTTTAAAATTCTTATTCTCTGGTCTTATTTCAGTGGCTTCCTTTACCAGGTGGTTCCAAAAGCCACTGGCACGGTGCAGTAGTTTTTGTGCCGTTGAAGTTAATCCTGTGTCGTTGCTATGTAATGTTCTGCTACTGCCGATTTCTTCAGGTAATCCAAGCGGATGCACCTCCTGTGCTCCTTACCTCCACGGTGCTCCCCGTCTGCACTCTTTGAGTTTGGCAGAGGAATATTCTTACCTCGGGATCCTGGGCTGGTTTGTAACCCAGGTTCCAGTGGAGAACAGATGTTTGGACACGCCCTGCATGGCAATTTTGCTACCGAGCAATGGAACAGTTTCCTTGCGGGGCAACCACGAACCCCTCAAAAGCACTGTTGCCCATCTCCGAGGCTCCGGGCATGCACGGTGCCAAACTGGAACTGATGTAGGATACGATGCTTGTGCTCTTCTCTGTGTGGACTGCAAGCTGCAACTGTGTAGAATTTAAATTGCTTCCTTGTGGTGTTTTCTATGTAGAGGTGTGTGGAATGTCCCCTATATCTCCAGCGTGTACCTGATCCAGGGCACCTTGCTCCGGACAGATTTGACTGATGAAGATCTTTATCACAGCAAGAAGCTGGACACAGACATGGCTTTCTGTCACAACATCAGAGAGCAGGTGAGAGTCCCAGCTTACCACAGCAACGAGAATTTCCTTCCTTACCAAGAATGATGAAGCTGCAAGAATGTAACAGATGATAATTGATGCTGTGATTGCTGATGAAGTGTATGACGTTTTGATACCCCTCAGTTTCGATATTAATCCACTCGTTGTTTCTTCAGGGAATCTTCATGTATGTCACCAACAGGCACGAGTTTGGACACATTCTCTCTGTGGCAAACTGTCACACTGGTAACCTCCACAACGACCTCTGGCAGATCTCTGAAAACCAACAGGTACATTAATGGGAGGGACTCGAAGAAAGAGAGTTTGGCAGGGCACAGACATTTGACTTTCGTATGGATTAATGGGACTGGCTGGTGAATGTTGTGGCTGGTTTAATATTGATGCCCCATAAATTGTGGGCCTGAGTCCTTAAGATCAGTAACTTTTGGCGTGGGTAGTTGGTTTCCAGCAGGCCCTGTTGTTGAGAGAAATGGGGAACAAGCGTATGGAACTTGTGGCTACTTGTAGAACAGGGCCACAGAGAAAGAAACAATAGTTTGGAGCATTGAGCTGTAATTATTGTAGTATTTAGGTAATTTGTTTTTAAAGATAAAATTTAAAATGAATTTTGTGGAAATGCATCTTCCTCCTGCGTTAGTTTTGGACAGATGTGCTCATGATGTAGCCGCATACCAAGAGCACACTGACCTAGGTCAGTAAATGTCAGGAGAAGGAACAATGAACAGGACATAGGAGACATGGTGTCGCTTTCACGTCTCTCTCTCTCTCTCTGTTACGTTGCAGGATTGGGAGGAAAAGTACATCCATCCCAATTGGAGCAAAATCTTCAGAGAGAAAATCTTCTTACAGGTAAGAAGACTGAAGTTTTTGCTAAATGTGGTATAAGGAGTCCAAATTGGGAACTCTTCCCATTCCAATTAAGGTGATAAAGTAATTGGAAGCTACTGACACTATGAAGGAAGCCATGTACACTGACAGAGATAGAAGACCTTCATTGCTGGAGTTGGGGGTGGGGGGTTGGGGGGGAGAGAGAAGGAAAAAAAAGTAACTGTGAAGTGTGATCTCCTCTGGAGAAACTGAGTTCAGTGTAAGTCACTGTCCCCCATCTGCTCCAACATTGACACTTCACATCTTCTCCTACCTCCAGTTTATCACGTTGCAAATAGTATCATTCTGGTCTTCATAAAATTCAGTACGGCATGATGATAGTGTGCAAAGCTTTGGGTGGAGCAGTAGTCTCCAACAGCATGTGTTATAGTTAACCTGTGTAGTACTGGGTTTACATTCCAACATTGAAGAGACTTTGCCCTGCGAATATCAAATGCTGAATAGCCATTGATATTCCACATGTTTTGGAATCCATGCGCATGGTAATGTGGAAGTTGCAGCAAGGCAAGGGTTAAAATAATTTGCAAGCAAGGGTAGTACACAAATAATGTGCAGTCGACAGCGGCATAGATTTGAAGAGCATAGCTTCCCTTTGCTTGGGGCCAGAAAATTTTGACGTATCAGGGATGTAAAATGAAGGATCCTAGAATGAAACTTGCTTTTCTAATTCCGAAATATTATTAGTGTTTAGCATGTAGATTTTACGGGTTAGTTAAATCGGTGTTATTGTAGTGTGATTATGCAAATAAAGATTTTAACCACAAGGTTATCAATTTGTCAATATCTGTATCCAACTAGTCAATTGCTGTGTAAAAATGGCATTTCTTTGATCAAACATTTAGTGACGTGGGCCGCGTGATTCCCCTCGTGCACATGCAAATAAAGTGTGATTGAGGAACGAATGCGTGTTTTTTTCAAGAGTCCGGTTAATCACCGATGACAGTAGCACAATCAGGTTTTATATCACTGGCGTACATCATGAAATTTGGTGTCCCTGCAACAGCAGTACTTTGCCATACATGATAATAGAGGGAAAAATGTGAATTATAATAAGTATATATAATATTAAGTAGTTAAATGAAATAAGTAGCGCAAACATAAAAATAAAGAAAAAGTAGTGAGGTAGTGTTCATGGGTTGAATGTCCATTGAGAAATCAGGTTGCAGAGGGGAAGAAGCGGTTTCTGAATCATTGAGCTTCAGGCTTCTGTACTTCCATTGAGAAAAGGACATGTCCTGGGGGTCCTTAATACTGGATGCCACCTTTTTGAAGCACCGCTCCTTGGAAATGTTCTGGATACTACGGAGGCTAGTGCCCCAGATGGAGCTGACTAAGTTTACAACTTTCTACAGCTTATTTTGATCCTATGCAGTCGCCCTCCCCCCCCGCCCCCACCGCCCCTATATCAGCCAGTTGGAATGCTCTCCACGGTACATCGGTAGAAATTTGAGTGTCTTTAGTGGCAAACCAAATCTCCTCAAACCCTTAGTTAAATATAGCCGCCTTTGTAGCTGCATCAATATGTTGGGCCCAGAATAGATCCTCAGAGATATTGATACCCAGGAACTTGAAATTACTCACTCTTTCCACTTCTGATCTCTTTATGAGGATTGTTGTGTGTTCTGTTTCTGAAGTCCACAATTTGGCCTTACTGACGCTAATGGCAAGGTTGTTGCTGTGACACCACTCAACTAGCTGATCTGTCTCACTCCTGTACACCCTCTCATCACTATCTCAGATTCTGCCAACAATAGTTATGTCATCAGCAACTTTATAGATGGCATTTGAGCTATGCCCAGTCACACAGTCATGGGTGTAAATACTCTAGCTACAATAAAGTCTTGTCAATACTGTCCGGCTCCGTACCGTAGTGAAGATAGGATTAATAAATGGGTGATGGAGTGGGTGCCGTGGGCATGAGGATACATTCACCTGTATGGTACAGATTCAAGGCAGTACACTTGTTTTGTGATGTTTTACAGCCTTGTCCAGATGTTTACTGGTTCCCTATTTTTACTGAACGAGCCTGCGATGACCTCGTTGAGGAGATGGAAAATTATGGGCAATGGTCAACTGGAGGCAATGAGGTGAGTGGACCAGCAATCAAGGATGAGGTGACTGTGAGTATCTGAACGTGACTCCGAAATGTTCCCAATGTCATTTTCTTCTCTGTCTCAGGACATACGTATTCAGGGTGGATATGAAAATGTGCCAACAATCGACATCCACATGAATCAGATTGGATATGAGAAACAATGGCAGAGGTTTTTAAGAGAATACATTGCACCTTTAACAGAAAGGTTCTACCCAGGATACTACACGAAGGTCAGTTTTACTGCCCTATTGTGGTCCTCCTTTTGGGTTGGGTGCTTGTTTGCTGCTCCAATACTTGGTGACATTGCCGTCAGAGTCCCATCTGTTTAAATGCAGAAGGCAACCACGTTACCGGATATTGACTGTCAAGTTGAGATCTGCAACTGAAAGTAGGGGTGCAGAAGAGGTTGGAGCTGCAGCACAGGGATCGCAGATGGTGGGGGTGGAGGGGAGATTACAGAGAGTAGGAGGAATAAGATCAAAAGTGTGCAAGCAGTGTTGAAAATGTTAACACTGACATCTTGTTGAACCTGGTACTAACAAACATGGCTAATGGGTGAGCAGACCTCAGTACAGTGGATAAACTGACATGTGGAGAGTGGAAGAGGGGAGGCTGGCCTGGGAGGATATTTGGAATATTCTGGAAATAAGAAGGATGAGATCAAGTTGCATCAAGAGAGCTGAGGCAGAGGCTGTCATGGAGGTGAAAGCGGGGGTAGTATTGTGGTCCAAAGTTAAGCTTAGATCAGATATTGACCTGGTTGCCATCTCTCTGCTTCAATCTGGTAGGCAGCTGGGACCTCCAACAAGGGATGACATTGTTGTAGGAATTGAAGTCAGTGGCTTTGGTCGTCATGGTATTCTTAACAGACAGACATACTTGATCCCGAGGGAAATTGGGTTTTGTTACAGCCGCTCCAACCAAGAATAGTGAAGAAATATAGCAATAAAAAAAACAGAAATAATTAAATAATAATAAGTTAATCATGCCAAGTGGAAATAAGTCCAGGACCAGCCTATTGGCTCAGAGTGTCTGACACTCCGAGGGAGGAGTTGTAAAGTTTGATGGCCACAGGCAGGAATGACTTCCTATGACGCTAAGTGTTACATCTCAGTGGAATGAGTCTCTGGCTGAATGTACTCCTGTGCCTAACCAGTACATTATGGAGTGGATGGGAGACATTGTCCAAGATGGCATGCAACTTGGACAGCATCCTCTTTTTAGACACCACAGTCAGAGAGTCCAGTTCCACCCCTACAACATCACTGGCGTTACGAATGAGTTTGTTGATTCTGTTGGTGTCTGCTACCCTCAGCCTGCTGCCCCAGCACACAACAGCAAACATGATAGCACTGGCCACCACAGCCTCGTAGAACATCCTCAGCATCGTCCGGCAGATGTTAAAAGACCTCAGTCTCCTCAGGAAATAGAGACGGCTCTGACCTTCTTGTAGACAGCCTCAGTGTTCTTTGACCAGTCCAGTTTATTGTCCATTCGTATCCCCAGGTATTTGTAATCCTCCACCTTGTCCACATTGACCCCTTGGATGGAAACAGGGGTCACCGGTGCCTTAGCCCTCCTCAGGTCCACCACCAGCTCCTTAGTCTTTTTCACATAAAGCTGCAAATGATTCTGCTCGCACCATGTAACAAAGTTTCCCACCGTAGCCCTGTACTCAGCCTCATCTCCTCTGCTGATGCATCCAACTATGGCAGAGTCATCAGAAAACTTCTGAAGATGGCAAGACTCTGTGTTGTAGCTGAAGTCCGAGGTGTAGATGGTGAAGAGAAAGGGAGACAGGACAGTCCCCTGTGGAGTCCCAGTGCTGCTGACCACTCTGTCTGACACACAGTGTTGCAAGCGCACGTACTGTGGTCTGCCAGCCAGGTAATCAATAATCCATGACACCAGGGAAGCATCCACCTGCATCACTGTCAGCTTCTCACCCAGCAGAGCAGGGCAGATGGTGTTGAACTCACTGGAGAAGTCAAAAAACATGACCCTCACAGTGTTCGCCAGCTTGTCCAGGTGGGCGTAGACATGATTCAGCAGGTAGACGATGGCGTCCTCAACTCCTAGTCGGGTCTGACAGGTGTATTGGAGGGGTCTAAGTGTGGCCTAACCATAGGCCGGAGCTGCTGTAGAACAAGTCTCTCCAGGGTCTTCGTGATGGTCTTAGGGTTTAGGGTCTTAACCCTAAAGATGCTGTTTAGCTGCCAGTTCCATGGCCAGATTCAGGTGATTAGAAATGCCCAGGCCTACGTTGGAAAGGACATGTTAGTTTCAGAGGCTGTACTCTCTCTGTATTGGTTGGGATGGTGGGGATTGATAGGCATGAAGGTCTTGAATCCTCTTAAAGGAAGAAGAGACGTCAGGAGTTTAGTTGTGGGGGTTTAGATTGGAGAAGAAATATTGAGAGCTTTTGCATTGATAGGGCAGAAGGGATTGGGTGTGATAGAAAGCAGAATTGTGTCCAGAATTAGTTAATGGGCTGCAAATGGGAGATTGCAGAGTTTAACTCTTGTTAAACCCTGCACGGATTATGGAGGCGGGAATTCGGGAGTCAGGGATTGAAGGTTCAAGGTGGTAGACCTTGAGTAGATGCAGAGGTCGGCTAGTGATTTGGAGGGGGAAGGCTTGATTGCAGGAATGGTAGAAGGATGAAAGCTCTGTATGGAATTAAGTCCACCTTGTCTTAGATATGCCGGACAGTGGGACAATATCGTCCAAGCTCACCCTCCAGTTCTCCAGATGGAGCATTACATGGAGATTGACATATCCAATACATCTCTGATGTGGAGACAGAAAGGTGCTCTCACACAGAAATGGCCTAGGGTGACATGAAACAACTTGGTAGTGGTTGGGATTAATGATTGAATTTCTAGGCAGGCATGCTTTCAGGTGTTGCAGAGGGGAGGCATGTGGGAACAGGCATAATATTAAAAGCTTCTTGGAAAGCAGATTGATAAGTGGCCTCTGCAGATGACACGGCATCACCAGCCTTAATGATAAAGCCTGCCTGAAGCTTTAAACATAGTGATGGCAATAAGTGAGGGGGTACCTGTTCCAGGAAAGCCTGGGATTGTCAAGTCAGTCAGCAACCAAGGGTATGAACTGCAGAACGGAGGCAGGGACATACAAATCTGTTTAAAGTTCCCGATCGTCCTCTTAAATGGTGTTTGTTTATAAATCTTGACTGTTGGACTGACTAACGTGCAGCAAAATAATTTCATTTTCAGTCTGCCTGTGACCCTAATTTTCCTTATCGGACATTTTACATACAGGCTGGGATGTTGAGGCCCAAGTTGAAAAAAATATATCAGGTGTTTTAATCATAAAATGCCTGATCTAGCCAGCCGTTTCTTCAAAATTTTTAGAACTAGAGAGAAAATAGTTGATAAGAAATGGAAGAAGCATTTCAATGCTGTTGTGGCTTTTCATTCTGGTTTTCTACTGTGGGTCAAGAGGTTCATTTTCAATCATCTGGGACACCCAATCAGTTAAAAGAATGATCAAAATCTCTTCTATATATCTATGCACACACGGGGTTTTTTTCTGTTTCCCAAGTGTATCTAAAGAGTGGTGATCTTCTGACCTCCCCAATAGCTCTGATGGAAAGTACCTGTGAACTTGGTTGGACTCAATTCTGGTGCCTTGTGCATGGATGATTGTAGTTTGTCAACATTCTCAGCACTGGAATAGAGAGCAGAGGAGAGAGAGAGAGAACATCTGTGAATCTGGCCAAAAAAAGACAGTGGGAAAGTAGTTGTTAAAATAATAAAGGAATTTATGGCCAGACTATTCCAGATTAGTAATACACTGAACAAGTAAATTAATAAACTTGCGATTAGGGACAGAGACCAAAAGGACTCAATAAAAGCCTATTATAAATTAAGTATAAAACTGTTATAACTGATGATTGTTGTCGCCATGGTTACTAATGTTGGTTTTGTTTCTTCCATGTTAAACTTTTGCTCTCAGGCCAACTCGTTTCTGAACTTTGTAGTGAGATACAAACCTGAGGAGCAGCCCTCGCTTGAACCCCACCATGATGCCTCAACCTTCACTGTTAACGTAGCTCTAAACAGGGCAGGAGTTGATTATGAGGTAAAACCAGTTCAGTCTCACTGGAATACATCAGGAGGAGTTGCCTGAGATGCTAGAGGAACCTGAGACCTAGGTACAGGAGAGGTGCAAGGCCTGGGCTGTCATGACAATGGAGATAACTGAGGCCCAGGTGCAGACACGACCTGGGAGCACAGGGCTTTGTAAGATGAGATTTAGTTCTTTCTACCCAGTACCTGCTCTTTAATGAATGCTGCATGATATTGCTTCACACCCCTCTTCTTTCTTGCAGGCGTTGTTTGACCTGGCCTTTGTAGTTAGATATAAACCTGATGAACAGCCATCTTTAATGCCACATCATGATGCTTCTACTTTTACTGTAAACATTGCACTCAACAAGGTTGGAGTTGACTATCAGGTAAGTTGTAAGTCGATGCTAGGGATGGACCAATCTGATTCACTCTGTACAAGTAAGGAGCATGTGTCACGGATTGCTCTACAGGAGCCTGCACTAGGACTTGAAGCATGGCTCTGAAATTTACACTGACATTTATTGTGTGGCTCCCTGCAAAATTCTCAAATCAGTGTTAAACTGATTCTCCCTCTTTGTTCTGGTCTTGCATGTTTAACTTTCCAAGGATGTGTTTGAGCTGTGGAATGTACCAAATTCAACAAGCGCATGGTTTTCTTAATCATTAATGTTCAGTGAGGACTGATGTTTGATTGTTCAACTAATGAGTGTCTTTACTACACTGGGAAAGCTAAGGACATGTCATGATTCAGGCCCATTAAAGGTTTAATGCTGGTGAACAGTCAATTGATAATGCATACTTCTTGATTTTCATAGGTAATTGTTAACATTTATTTGTGACACCCTCAATCTTCCTCACAGGGCTAACTGACTCACAACTTCTGTAACCAACTATGATTTTTTTTTGATGTTGGGTTCTGACCTGGAATGTGTCTGTGCAGCCACATATGTTATCTGTGAAAATAGCATTGTTTTGTGACCTTTTTTTACTTGTAATGTGCATTCAATTGCAGAGCTTCCTCTTCCATCCAGTTCTGCCCTTTTTCTGCCCTCTTCCATCTCCTACCACAATCCAAGTGGACTAAAGTTGATCAGATGAACTTTGCCCTTCTCCCAAGATGATACAGATTGTGAAGACTGAAAGGAATAAAGTATTGCTGGTTTTCATTCCAATATTAACAACTGTTATTTGATTTAGAATAGTTATGAAGCTGACTTTTGCCTTTCGAAGGAGGATGACGAGAGACCCCAGCTGTGATCTGTCCATATGACCCTTGGTGTGTCTCTGTCATTGTACCTGAACTTTGGGATGGCCCTCTAATTTTTCTTCCAAGTTAACTGAGGGATTACTGCAGGCAAATAATGTGGCCACTTCCCTTCACTATATGACACTCCAGGTTAAAAAAGAAAAGAAGCAGGGAAAAAAGGATGAGGTTCGCTTCTGTGAGCCAGAAGACAAAGACTTCTAAACTGAAGGTTAACTCCTCCATGTTACTTTGGAAATTGATGATCTGTTTAATAACTTATTTATAAGGACACTTTTCAATGTCAATGTTTTATAGCTTTTGGAAACTGCAAGTATCTGAAATATGAAGAGGGAATGAGCTGAGTTCATCTTTGGGTGTTATTGTTTTAGAGAAAGCCAACATTGTTCAGCTGACCTTTCCATGAATTTTCACCACATGCTGGGAAGAAGTTCAGCTACTAATTGATATTTCTACAGCTGATCAAATATCACTGATCCTTCTTTAAGGAGAAATTTGACTCTCAAGGTGGAATTACTATTCACTTCTAATTTAGACCAGTGTAGCTGAAGATCCTGCCTCCTTTCAGCCAACTATTTCCTACATTACCATTTGTACCCTTGGATATCTGTTCATGATTATTGTTAATTTATTAACTGTCTACATTTTTGAGATTAATTGAATTGAGGGTCCAAATACACATTTCCTCAGGTTTTCCTCTTGCTATTTGATTTCAGCCAGTTAGACTGCATCCAGATTTTATTTTGGCCTGTCCTGTGTTACTTACAGAACTAACTGTGAGTGTACAAGTTAGTTCTGTAAGGTTTTGCCTGTACGTTTTACTGTGTGTACACTGTGTACCACAGGACTGATTGTCCTAGCAGTGTATAACAGGAGTGAGCACTGGTATATTTCTTGTTATATTTCCTTATCCCCGTCTGCAACCAAGGTACTTTAACAGTACCACACACAAAATGCTGGTGGAATGCAGCAGGCCAGGCAGCATCTATAGGAAGAAGTACTACTCCTGACGAAGGGACTCGGCCCGAAACATCGACTGTACTTCTTCCTATAGATGCTGCTTGGCCTGCTGCGTTCCACCAGCATTTTGTGTGTTTGCATTTTGTGCTTGAATTTACAGCATCTGCAGATTTCCTCGTGTTTACTTTAATAGTACCCCAGTTTCAGTGACACCCGATCATTGTGCAT
This sequence comes from Hypanus sabinus, assembly GCF_030144855.1. Classification (NCBI taxonomy): domain Eukaryota; kingdom Metazoa; phylum Chordata; class Chondrichthyes; order Myliobatiformes; family Dasyatidae; genus Hypanus; species Hypanus sabinus. The sequence continues at coordinate 26,871,476 of NC_082732.1, forward strand.
TTTGCATTCGTTCTTAAGTGGTAGATGTTGCTATTAAAACTAACGATCATTCTGTCTTTTACAGGGAGGTGGCTGCAGGTTCCTCAGGTATAACTGTTCCATTCAAGCTCCTCGGAAGGGCTGGGCCCTCATGCACCCAGGAAGACTGACTCATTACCATGAGGGCCTTCCAACCACCAGTGGAACACGATACATTGCTGTCTCTTTTGTTGACCCTTAAAGTGCTTAGCGTCTGATTGCATGCAGTGGAAGCTGTTACAATGTCAGTTTGCAACAAACTTCAACCTATTGTTCTTTAAGATATTACAGCATGGACAGTTCACGTCCCTACTCTGTATATAATGGTTAATAAATTTCTCTAGGTGCTATGTTATAAGGGGTAGTTACATGCAGGTGCACTTGCCAGTTGTGCAAGTCCAGATCAGAATAATCAAATCCCAGGAAAATGACACATAACACAGATATAGGGGTCTACATCCTATAGTAACCTGACAGTATATGATAAGACCATAAGATATAGGAGCAGAATTAGGCTATTTGACCCATCGAGTCTGCTCTGCCATTTCATCATGGCTGATCCAATTTTTCTGTCGTCCAGTCTCCTGCCTTCTCCCCATATCCCTCCATGCCCTGACCAATCAAGGATCTTGGATTAAGATCAATGAAGTGGGAATTTTGGAGTCCACCACATCCGATTACTTATCATAGGGGTGGTAACCAGGAAATCCTGGAGCTATGAGATGACTCCATCCATTTATAACCATAGAGTGTGTAATTGTGGAGCCTGGGCCCATGCCATCGTATGATCAGTGAGTTCCTAACTTGGGGTATCCTGGAGGTATACAACTCCACCGTCCTATCATAACCAGAGGATATTAAATAGCAATTATGGAGGTATAGGCCATCTTTTGCATAGTAACTAGCAGATCTGAATCCAATAGATGCTGGAGGTACAGCTGCCATGACTCCATGCGATTTTGGTTTGAGTTGGGGGAGGGGAGGGATCAGTCAGATTCCAGCTGTGTGTCAGTCCTGGGTTTCAGTCTGTGCTGCTGAACCAGTGTGGTTGGAATGAAAGAGGAGTGAATATAACTGGGTGGACATGGCTTGACGGGATATCATTAGCTGTGGTATTTCAGTTTTCTGCTGATGTTTGTACTCTTACCATCCAGGGAGCAGCACCCCTAGAATTGGGATAGCAAACAAAAAGATTTGATTATCACGTTTTGCAGGAAGGGTTCGGCAGTGGATCTGCCTGCGCATTGCACTTACTTTGCAAATAACTGGTATCAAAGTTTGATTAAGCCAGTAGTACAAGAAATCATGAACTACCTCTTCACATAAATTTTGCAAGGATTACAAACATTGCCTCCTACAGCCACTGCTGCAATGTGTATAAAAGAAATAATTGCTTGTGAAATGAATGTTAGATGTGCATGGAGAAAGGCCAAGAAGTTAATCTGGTTCTCTTTCTGTATAAGCTGCCAAGCACCCTGTTAACAATCCATAATTAGAAGCTTTTTGGTGTTTACTGCCTCTAGATTCTCTGAACTATTGTTCAGCATTAATACGTTTTGAGAATATTTCAAGCATTGTGCATACACTATCAAATATTGTTTTTGCGTGCCGATCTCTAGCCTTGGCTTCATTTATTACAGTCAAAGACTTGTCAATCATTATTACCTTTTCTTCATTTTTGTTTCTGAAACCTCCCATCACAGAAATCAGTGGTTTTATCTCAAGCAGAAGATAAGTGTTGAAGGAATAGTTTCAGACTCCCGGCTTTGCACTAAAATGCCGGCACTGGTGTTCTGCTGTGCTGAGAGCTCCAGTATTCATTCATTAGCTGTGCTGGCAAAGCAGTTTGTGGGAGTTAGTAAGAGTTGTAACATCATTGGAAATCTTACAAATAAATGGAGACAGAGACAAATTGGATGGGGAAGCCATGAAGAGTGAAGGTGTTTGAACTCGTACAAACCAACAGTATTTAGGACTTCCCTCCTAATATCAGATTTTCTTGTTTCCATTTGTAGCGTATTTCAACTGAGACTTTTTACAGGATTGAAAAATGTAGGAGGCTTAAGCACCAGCCCTGGAAGTTGAAATTATCTGTCCTCAGCAGGCTATAAAAATTGGCCATGCACCCAAATCGCTGCAATAACGGAACCCTCTGAGGTTTAGGGCTAGAAGGTTCTTTCCAGGGAGATAAACAGATGGAAAGGAAAATCTGATAAATCGTGAGGCCCTAATCATCATTCATATAACGTCAAAATAAAAACTTTTATAGTAAAACATATTTGCTATTTATGTTTTCTAAAAGTTGTTCTGTATGTTTGCGATTGATTGGAGTGATTGGCAATGAAGTGCTGTTTGGCCTTGCTGAGCGCGTTAACAATATTAGCTTAGAGAAATTAAAATGAGAAACTGGTATGTGAAAGAAACTAGTTCTCATAAGATATTGTAGAGGTTACTGCTGCTGAAATCACTTGTTTAGCAACACGAGTGAATCTGCAGATGCTGGAAATAAATAAAAACACAAAATGCTGGCAGAACTCAGCAGGCCAGACATCATCTATGGGAGGAGGTTGTGACGATGTTTTGGGCCAAAACCCTTCATCAGGAGTGAAGAAACATGGTATGTTTGAGGGGGGATAAGAAGTGGGGGGAGGAATGAAGGTAGAGAGCTGGGAAGTGATAGGCTGAAGGGAAATGGGCTAGGCAGGGGAAGGTGGAGAATTATGGGAAATTAAAGAGAAAGAAAGGTAGGGCTGGGGGGAGATTATAGTGAGGAGGGGGAAGAGAAAGAAAGAGAACCAGACTAAAATTATAGATAGGGATGGAGTAAGGGGTGGCCATTGATACCCCTTACCCCATCCCTATCTATAATTTTAGTCTGGTTCTCTCCCCCCCCCCCCTAACTATCATCTCCCCCCAGCCCTAACTCTCTTTCTCTCTACTTCATCCCTCCCCCCACTTCTGATCTCCCCCCCCTTGACCATCCCATGTTTCTTCACTCCTGATGAAGGATTTTGGCCTGAAACATCGTCACTACCTCCTCCCATAGATGCTGTCTGGCCTGCTGAGTTCTGCCAGCATTTTGTATTTTCATTTGTTTAGCAATTGATTTTAATTAAAGTGGAATTTTTAAAGTACACAGCTTGGTTTGTTGTCAATCACTACTTAGAGCATTCATCACAGACTGATTACAAGAAGATTTCAGCTGTAGTTCAGAATCAGAATCACTTTTAATATCACCAGCACATGTCGTGAAATTTGTTGTATTTGCAGCAGCAGTACAATGCAATACATGATAATACAGGAAATAATGTGAATTACAGTAAGTATATATGTTAAGTAGATAAATAAGTAGTGCAAAAATAAAGTGAGGTAGTGTTCATGGGTTCAACGTCCACTCAGAAATCTATTGACAGAGGGGAAGAGGCTGTTCCTGAATCACTGAGTGTGTGCCTTCAGGCTTCTGTACCTCCTACCTGATGGTGGCAATGAGAAGAGGGCATGACCTGGGTGATGGGGGTCCTTAATGATGGACACCACCTTTTTGAGGCACAGCTCCTTGAAGATGTCCTGGATACTATGGAGGCTAGTGCCCATGATGGAGCTGGCTGAGTTTACAACTTTACAGCTCTGCCGCTTATTTTGATGCTGTGCAGTAGCACCAACAACACCCCGCCCCCATTCCAGATGGTGATGCATCCTGCCACAATGCTCTCCACGGTACATCTGTAGAAATTTATGAGTGTCTTCCATGACAAAGGAAATCTCAAACTCCTAATGAAGTACAGCTGCTGCTGTGCCTTTTTTAATATAGCTGCATCGATATGCTGGGCCCAGAATAGATCCTCAGGAATATTGACACCGAGGAACTTGAAATGACTCAAAAAGGCAATTCAGTGTGAAGACAGACACAATCAGATTCAGGACAGCTGGGGCAGGGCGTGCATCCCATTACTTCCTGTAAGGCAAAGCCTAACATAAATGGCAATGATACTTCACTCCCGGATGAGATCAACACCTTTTAGGCACACTTCAAAAGGGAGAACAACTCTACACCTACGCATGTCCCCACAGCATCTGGTGATCTGCCTTGGAGGTGGACGTTAGAATATCCTTCAGGATGGTGAACCCTTGCAAGAACATCAGGTCCCGCAGGTGTACCTGGTAGGAAGCTGAAAATCTGTGCTGACCACCTGGCTGGAGTGTTCAAGGACAGTGTCAAGCTCACACTGCTGTAGTTGAAAGTTCCCACATGCTTCAAAAGGACATCAATCATACTGGTGCCTATGAAAAGCCCCAAGCTGCCTCCAGGACTATTGTAAGGTAACATTCTCATCAACTGTGATGATGGGTTTTGGGAGGCTGGTCATGGATAGAATTAACTCCTGTCTGAGCAAGGACCTAAATCCACTGCAGTTTGCCTTCCACCATAATTGGTCTACAACAGATACATCTTCACTGGCTCTCCACTCAGCTTTGGAGAACCTAGACAACAGCAGAACGTACATCAGGTTGCCATTTATCAATTACATCTTGGCTCCATCCATCCCCTCAGTACTAATCAATAAGCTTCAAAACCTGGGCCTCTATACCTCTGTCTGCAGTTGGACCCTTGACTTCTTCATTGGAAGACCACAGTCAGTGCAGATCAGTAATAACACTTCCTCCTCGCTGACTATCAACAGGCTCACCTCAAGGACATGTACTTAGCCCACTGCTCTACTCTCTACACTCATAACTATGTGGCTAGGCACAGCTTTAGTGCCATGTATAAATTCACCAAAGGACACTGTTGTTGGCAGGTTCTCGGGTAGTGACAAGGAGGCACCACAGGAGTGAGGTTACTTTATTGTCTCCAAACAATTGATACTAGAGCGTACAATCATCACAGCGGTATTTGATGCTGTGCTTCACGCTCCCTGAAGTACAGATCAAAGTAAATACAATACAAATTTAAATTATAAATCATAATTAGAAAAGGGAAAGTACAGTAGTGCAAGTCAGGTCCGGATATTTGGAAGGTACGGCCCAGATCCGGGTCAGGATCTGTTTAGCAGTCTTATCACAGTTGGAAAGAAGCTGTTCCCAAATCTGGCCGTATGATTCTTCAAGCTCCTGAACCTTCTCCCGGAGGGAAGAGGGACAAAAAGTGTGTTAGCTGGGTGGGTTGTGTCCTGGCAGCACTGCTCCGACAGCGTGCGGTGTAAAGTGAGTCCAAGGATGGAAGATTGGTTTGTGTGGCTGGGCTAGGTTCATGATCTTCTGCAGCTCCTTCTGGTCTTGGACAAGACAACTTCCATACCAGGTTCTGATGCACCCTAGAAGAATGCTTTCTACGGTGCATCTATAAAAATTAGTGAGGATTTTAGGGGACAGGCCAAATTACTTCAGCTTTCTCGGGAAGTAAAGGCACTGGTGGGCTTTCTTGGCAGTGGACCAAGTCAGGTCATTTGTGATATTCACCCCGAGGAACTTAAAGCTTTTGACCTGTTCCACCTGCACACCACTGATGTAGATGGGGTCGTGTGGTCCGCTACTCCTTCTGGGGTCAACAACCTTGCTTGAAGTCTTGCTGACGTTGAGGGATAGGTTATTGTCTTTGCACCTTGCCACCAGGTTCTTAATTTCCTCTCTGTACTCAGACTCTTAGTCTGATTAGTCTGCTCTTTGGTGGCACAAAGACAACCTGGCACTCAACGTCAGCAAGAGCAAGGAATTGATTGTAGGCCAGAAAGGGAAAGTCGAGGGGACGCACCCAGTCCTCGTTGAGGGGCCAGCAGTGGAAAAGCTGAACAGCTTCAAGTTCCTGCGCATCAACATCTCAGAGGATCTATCCTGGGCCCAACACTGATGAGTTCATGAAGAAGGCAAGCTAGTTGGAGGAGATTTTGTATGTCATCAAAGACTCCTGCAAACTTCTACAGGCATACAGTGGAGAGCATTTTGATTGGTTTCCTGGTGTGTGTGTGTGTGGGGGGGGGGGCTCCAATGGCAGAATCACAAGAGTCCAGCTCCATCACGGGCACAACCCTTGAAGACATCTTCAAGAGTTGGTGCTTCAAGAAGGCAGCATCCATCATTAAGCTCCCTCAGTATTGAGGACATGCCCTCTCCGAGCGTGGTCGTTGATAGAAGGAGACACATGAGATGTTTAGATAGGCACACAAATGTGAGGAAAGTGAAAGGGTATGGGCATTATGTAGGCTGAAGAGATTTGTTGGCCTTTTGATTGCTAATTTAATTGGTTCAGCACAACACTGAAGGCTGAAGGGTCTGTTCCTGAGCTGTACTGTTGAATGTTCTACTTTACTACCATCAGGGAGAAGGTATAGGAGCCTGAGGATCAACATGTAACAATTTAGGAACATTTTTTCTCCCCAACCATCAGATTTCCGAATTATCTATGAAGACTTGAACATTACCTCATTATTCCTCTTTAGCAGTATTTATTCACTGGTGTGATTTAAGATAATTTTATGTCAGAAATCTTTTATACAACTGGTTTCAAAAAGGGATTAGATATATAGGTGACTGTTTTGAAGGAGGTAAATTGATGTTGTTTGATCAACTAAAGAATAAATATATCAAATAACACTCTTTTCTGTTATTTCCAATTAAAGGCTTATTTAAGAGATAAACTGGGTCAAACAATGTTAATGCCGAAGCCTAATGAAATAGAAATTTTAATTCAAAAAGGAAAAATTTAAAAAATTACTTGTATGTACAATTTGATTCAAAAACAGACAATTAAACAAGGAATTCATAAGTCAAGGCAAATGGGAAACTGATTTGAATATTAAAATTGATGAAATAAGTTGGTCAAGACTATGCCTTGACAGTATGACAAGTACAATAAATGTCCGACTTAGATTAGTACAATACAATTTTCTACATCAATTATATATTACACCACAAAAAATAAATAAATTAAACCCAAATTTATCTGATCAATGTTTTCGATGTAATCAAGAAATTGGTACTTTTTTACATTCTACTTGGTCTTGTTATAAAATTCAACCTTTTTGGATAAATTTAAGAGTTTTATTGGAACAAGTTATTAGAATACAACTTCCACATAACCCAATGTCATTTTTACTAGGTGATATTGAAGGGATAAAACTGAAACTTAAATTGAACAAATATCAGAAAAAATGTATAAAAATTGCATTGGCAGTAGCCAAAAAGGCTATTGCAGTTACTTGGAAATCAGATTCATACTTAACTATGGACTGTTGGAATAATGAAATTTTTAGCTGCATTCCACTTGAAAAAAATTCTTATAATTTAATAAATGAATATGACATATTTCTGAAAATTTGGCATCCTTAATTACAAAAGATAGGATTAAATATATAGGCCCTTTGAAGATAAAGTTATTAGCCATTTGGGGAAATAAATAAATAAATAAATAAATAAATAGATATATTTAAGTTATTTTGAATTCCATGGAGCATGTGGGGATCTTTTGATATCCAGGCACTCTTTCTTTCTTTCTTCTTTCTTTTTCTCTTTTCTTTTTTTTCAGATGGGGATGTTAAGGGGGGAAAGGGTTAAGGGGAGGGGGAGGGCTGATATTATACTTTATTAATCTCTTATTCTATTCATTCTATGTAATTATCTCAAAAATTGAATAAACAATATATTAAAAAAGATAATTTTATGTCTTTCACCAGATTGCTATTGCAAAACAACAGTTCATGTTGTTATCTGACTCATATTTTCCACTATGAGCTCATTTAATTAGCCTTCCAACTAACTTCAAGGCAGAGATCATAGCTTCATGAAGAGGTCCTTACAAGGGGTGATTAATAAGTTTGTGGCCTAAGGTAAAAGGATTCAATTATTCAGTTATTTTTTCAACATAGCCCCCTCCTACATTTACACACTTTGTCCAACGGTCGTGGAGGTCATCTCCTTCTACCTTAGGCCACGAACTTATCAATCACCCCTGATGAGTTATTAACTTCAAACTTTCTGCATAATCACTGGAAGAGCCGAACTGCATGTACATCTAACGAGAGCTGTATAACTCATCGCCATCACCCCTGCTCTGGACACTTGCTCCATGACCACTGGACTAAGTGTGCAAATATAGGAGGGGACTATGCTGAAGAATAAATGAGCTAGGTTTTCTAAAATTGACTCCTACTTTAGGCCACAAACTTATCAATCATCCCTGGTAGAATTGTACTGCATGGAAACAGGCCACTGGGCCCAACATGCCCATGCTGACCAGTGAGAAAGCTTGCTATTAATTCCACCTCCCAGTACTTGGTTCATAGCCTCTGTACCCAAGTGAATCAAGTGTTCACCAAGACACTTGTTAAATGCTGTCAGTGACCCAGTTTCAGCCCCTCTCATATCTCCTCTAAATTCCTTCCTGTTTTCTGTAAGCATACTGTACATCCTCTGATTTTATCTGCCTCTGACATTTGATTAAGGGTAGACTGTAGTTTACCTGATCTCTATCGATCAGGTCTTTTCCAATCCTTTCAACTCCAGGGAGAACAACCCTAACTTGTTTCTCTCATAACTGAACTGATCCTGGGCAACATTCTGGTGAATCCAGAGCTTTCCTGTGGCATGGTGATTAGAACTGCACATTGTTCTCCAGACGAAGTCCAACCAGGGCTTTATAAGGTCGGAGCACGACCTCCACACAGGATCAAAATAAGCTGCAGAAAGTTGTAAACTCAGACAGCTCCATCTGGGGCATTAACCTCCCCAGCATCCAGGTTCTCTTCAAGGAGCGATGTCCCAAAAAGACAACATCCATCATTAAGAGTCCTGACAGAGGGTCTCGGCCCGAAACGTCGACAGCGCTTCTCCCTATAGATGCTGCCTGGCCTGCTGAGTTCCACCAGCATTTTGTGTGTGTTGTTGTTTGAATTTCCAGCATCTGTAGATTTCCTCATGTTTGATCCATCATTAAGGATCCCTATCAATCAGGACATGCCCTCTTCTCATTGCTACCATCAGGAAGGAGGTACAGGAGCCTGAAGGCACACACTCAGCGATTCAGGAACAGCTTCTTCCCCTCTGCCATCTGATTTCCGAATGGACATTGAACCCAGGAACACTGCCTCACTACTTCTTTTCCTCTTTTTGCACTACTTCTTCTGGAGAGGGACGGGCTCCACCAGGTTTCAGATGCCCAAGACACGCCACATGATGAGCACACCAAACTGGTGCAAAGCTTGTCATGACGGCACCCCGACGACTCCAAAGGAGTTAAGGGTGCAAGAAGAAGAAGAATATAATTTACAGTTTTTATTATGTATTGTAATGTACTGTTGTCACATAACAACAAATTTCATAACATATGCCGGTGATATTGAACCTGATTCTGATTCTACTTCTGTATTCAATACTCTGATTAATGAAGACCACTACCCTATGTGCCTTCCTAGCCACATTATCTATCTAAGTTGCCAACTTCAAAGACCTATTTACTTCTACTCCCTAGTCTCTCTCTCCTCAATTTTCCATAAGAGCCATTGTTCACTCTATCTTTCTTAGCCTCATCAGAACTCCCAAAGTGCATTACCTTACATGTGTGGATTAAATTCCATATGCCACTTTTTCAGCCCATTTCACCATCAAGACATCTTTCATTTTGGCAGCAAACTTGGATGTAGCTTGGCAAGACTGATGTAGAACAGAGAACAGAACAGCACAGGAACAGGCCATTCGGCCCACAATGTTGTGCCGACCAGCTAAAAAGCAAATCAGAAACATCCAAACACTAATTTATGGACAGGAAAGGAATGGAGGGTTATGGGCTGAGTACAGATAGGTGGGACTAGGTGAGAGTAAGTGTTCAACACGGACTAGAAGGGCCGAGATGGTCTGTTTCCATGCTGTAATTGTTATAAGGTTATATAATTCTTCCTACCTACACAATACACAAAGATATCCTTCCATCTTCCTTCTGTTCATGTACCTATCCAGACATCTCTCAAATGCCTCTAATGTATTTGCCTCTACCATACCAGGCAGCACATTCCAGGCATCCACCACTTTCTGTGTAAAAAATCTTACCCCTCACATCCCAAGCAACCTATTCCCTCTCACCTTCCTTGCATGCCCTCTTTTTTCATTTCATTTCCCAGGACATTTCAATCCTGGGAAACAGATACTCCCTGTCTACTCTTCCCATGTCTTTCATAATCTTGTAAACCTCTATCAGATCTTCCCTCGGCCTCTGGTGCTCCAGAGAAAACAGCCCAAGTTTATCCAGCCTCTCGTGATAGCAGATGCCCTCTAACCCAGGCAGCATCCTGGTAAACCTCTTCTGCACCCTCTCCAAAGCCTCAACATCTTTCCTTTAGTTGGGGGGGGGGGTGACCAGAACTGTATGCAATCCTCCAAACTTTGAAATTGATCCAAAGTAAAGTTAAATTCCAGCAAATAATGTGTTTTGGCTCAATGTCTTAATCTTTTGCAGCTGGTCCATTCTGCTTCTGAATCCTCAGTGCACTTTTGAATTCTGCTGAAAAGGGTCAAGCAACACTCATGCCAAATTGATTTCAGGAACTCAGCATTTTCCAATATGTGTGAAACAACTTTCCTGGAATCATAAAATTCCAACAGCGTAGTATTATGATTGTATCATTGCATCATGGTATTGGTCACCTCTAACAATTCCCACCAACTGCACCTCTCCAAAAACAAACCCAGATGCTCTTGTCTATCCTTACAAATGTAATTGAAATTTAAATGGCTCACCCTCCATAAGATACAGGAGCAGACTCGTTTTTGTGAACCTTGTTTGAACTCTCCCCAATGTCAGCACGTGCTGTCTCAGATAAGGGCTCCAAAACTGCTCGAAATACTGCAAGTGAGGCCTCACCAGTGCTTTATAAAGCCTCGACATTTCATACTTGCTTTTATATTCTAATCCTATTGAAATGAATGCCAACATCACATTTGCCTTCCTCACCACCAACTCAATCTGCAAATTAACCTTTCAGGAATCCTGCACAAGGACTTCCAAGTTCCTTTGCACTTCAGATAGTTTGACCCTTTAGAAAATAGTCTCTGCTTTTATTTCTTCAACTAAAGTGCTTGATCACACACTTCCTGACACTGTATTCCATCTGCCATTTCTTTGCCCACTCTCCTAATCTGTTTAACCTCTTCTGTAGTCGCTCTGCTCCCTCAACACTACCTGCCCCTCCACCTGTCTTCGTACCATCTGTATGTAACCTTGGCCATGAAGCCATCAATTCGGTCATCTAAGTCATTTACATATAATGTGAAAAGCAGTCCCAACACTGGCACCTGTGGAATACCACAATTCACTGGCAGAGAACCAGAAAAGGCTCCCTTTATTCGATCCTTTGTCTCCTGCCTATCAGCCAATGCTCTATTCATGTTAGTATATTTCATAATACCAGGGGCTTTTAACTTGTTAAGTAGCCTCATGTGTGGCACCTTGTCAAAGACCTTCTGAAAATTCAAATACACAACATCCACTGATTCTCCTTTGTCTATCCTGGTGTAACCCCCTGGGTCGCCTCAGGCTCGCTCAGCTCATTTCCGTCTAGGGGGAGCAGCCTTCGGCCCCGCCAAACTGGGTGATCAGCTGGTGTGGATGCTGTGTGATGTCCCCACCTCGCCCAAAAACAGACAGTACACCATATGCGATTAAATGAGTACAATTTATAAAGGTTACTATAACTAAGTGATTAATAATGATACAGTATATATGAAGAAAAAACTAAAGAAAAGGCGCCAAACTTATCAAAGTCCAAACCACTTCGTGCACAACCGTTGGAGCTCAATTACTGAAGTCTTCTGGCCACCATTCGATCCCCTCCGAACTCCTCGACTCGCAGCTCAGGACCCTCCGAAGTGGTCAACCCAGCACATCTAGCTTCATCCCCCCTCCTGGGAGTACCTCCTGGCCTCGGACCCCCGCTTGGGGTCCGTTCCTCGCCCAGCTTACAGCATTGCATTCTCTCTCTCAACCCCCTCGTGCTGATCTGCCCAAAAGCCGGTCAACAATCGCTTACAGACTCAGAAGAAAGAACAACATTAATCCCCATTTGGTTTACAAAGGAATACAATTCTCGTTATCAGTAAATTTTAACCCAAACAAGCTTCCAGCACTCTCTCGCAACAAAGAAGCATTCCTGCTAGTTAACAAAACAAAGAAGCCCTTTTGATTACATACACAGTAACAAAGAAAAAAGAAGAAACCCCCTTTACACTGGTTGTTATTTTTTTTCAAAGAATTCGAACAGATTTAGAAATATAGAAAACCTACAGCACAATACAGGCCCTTCAGCCTACATATTTGTGCCGAACAAGTCCCTACCTTAGAAATTACTAGGTTTACCCATAGACTTCTATTTTTCTAAGCTCCATGTACCTATCCAAAAGTCTGTTAAAAGACCCTATCGTATCCACCTCCACCACCATTAACGGCAGCTCATTCCATGCACTCACCACTCTCTGCGTAAAAAACTTAATCCTGACATCTCCTCTGTACCTACTTCCAAGCACCTTAAAACTATGCCCTCTTGTGGCAGCCACTTCAGCCCTGGGGAAAAAGCCTCTGACTATCCACACTATCCACTTTTGTCAAGCAAGATTTTCTCTTAAGGAAACCATGCTGACTTCAGTCTATTTTCTCCCGTGCCTCCAAGTACCCCGAAACTTCATCCTTATCCATTGACCCTAACATCTTCCCAACCACTGAGGTCAGGCTAATTGGCCTGTAATTTCCTTTCTTCTGCCTCCCTCTCTTCTTGAAGAGTGGAGTGACATTTACAGTTTTCCAGTCTTCTGGAACCATGCCAGTATCCATTCATCCTTGAAAGGTCATTGCTGATGTCTGCACAATCTCTTCCATAAATCTCCGCCTATGAGTTTTCAATTAATTTATGAGTTCACTTCTTCCTCATTCTGCTTAACCTTATCAATCTCCTAATCTCACGTTCTTTCTCTGTTATCAGTTTTGGTGCCTATTGAGTTTCCTTCTGAATGACTTTTGAGATACTTTAATTGTGATTGACAGGCACAAGGGTTCTTTGACTCGTTAATCGTTAATCGACTAGCGTTAATCGTCTGACCCACCGAGCTGCTGAATTGCGGCTTTTATTCCCGGTAAATAAAAGCTGGAAATGCTGGGGTCACTCAGCAAGTCTGCCAGTATCTGTTGAAAAAAAAAAGTAATGGATCAGATCCAAGATACTTTGTCAAAGCCTGTGGAAAATTCAAGGAACAACAGAATCCAATCTCCCCTTTCTCAAACTCTCAGTCTCCATCTCTGGAGACTAACTTTTTACTGATATATTTTATAAACCTGATTCCCATGGCTATCTTGACTATATCTCTTCCCACCCTGTCTCCTGTAAAAATGCAATTCCCTTTCCTTAGTTCCTTCGTCTCCACCACATCTGTTCCCAGGATGAGGATTTCCTCTCCAGAACATCAGAGATGTCCTTCTTCAAAGAGTGGGGCTTCCTTTCCTTCACCATTGAGGCTGCCCTTGCCCAATGGGTCTCCACATCCCCACATTGTTCTCTGCAACTTCATCCACCTTCAACGGGACCCTGCCACCAAACACATCTTTACCTGCTTTCCACAGGGATCGCTCCTTCCGTGACTCCCTTGTTCACTCATCCCTCCCCACTAATCCCCTTCTTGGTGCAAACCCTTGCAAGTGACAGAAACACCCATTCACCCCCAATGGAGCAGGCTCCACCTGAACCGTAATGGGACCTGGATCCTAGTGAACACATAACTTGAGCTGTGGATAGGGCTTTAAGCTAAATAGTAGGGTGGCGGGTTCAACAGGTTGGAGAAGTATGGATAAAGTTTAAAAAAAGTGTGGATCAAGAAAAAACAAAGGATAAAAAGAGAAAAGTAAGAGTGGAGTGAAGAAAAGTCAAGTGCAAAAGTGTAAAAGATTACAAGATTTTTAAAGCACAATGACCGTAAGGGTACTTTATTTGAATGTTTATAGCATTCGAAACAAGATCAGTAAACTTGTGGTTCAAATCAGTACAAAGAGGTATGATTTAGTAGCCAATACAGAGATGTGGTTGCAGGGTGGAGAGGATTGGGATTGAAATATCCAAGGATATCAGTAATATGGAAGGATAGGCAGGAAGGTGAGGGAAGTGGGATAGTGTTCTTAGTTAAAGATGAGATCAGGATGATAGTGAGAGACAATATAAGATCTCAGGAGCAGAATGTTGAATCCATCTGGCTAGATAGTAGGAATAGTAAAGGAAAAAAATCACTGGTGGGAGTTGTCTATCGGCCACCGACTAATAAGATTGCAGTGGCACAGGCAAAAGACAGACAAATATCTGAGGCATGTAAGAATGGTACAGCAGTTATCATGGGTGACTTTAACTTGCACATAGATTGGGTGAATCAATTTGGTGGAGGCAGTCTTGAAGTGGACTTCATAGAATGCATCTGCGATGGCTTTCTTAAGCAGCATGTTACTGAACCTACAAGGGAACGTGCTATCTTAGATCTGGTCCTGAGCAATGATCAGGAAAAATTACTGATCTTTTAGTTAGGGATCCTCTTGGAAAGAGTGATTGCAGTATCGATGAATTTCTCATACAAAAGGAGGGTGCAATAGTTCAATCTGAAGCAACGGAGACTACCATGGGATGAGGGAAGATTTGGCTAGTGTAGGCTGGGAACACGGGCTATATGGTGGGACAGTTGAGGAACAGTGGAACCCTTTCAAAGAGATGTTTCATGGTGCTCAACATAAGTATATTCCAGTTAAAAGCAAGAACAGTAAGGGTGGGGACAGCCAGATGAACATAGGTCACTTGGAGGACAAGAAGGGGGAGTTGATGTTGCTTAATGAGGAAATAGCAGAGGTTTTGAATGACTATTTTGAGTCAGTCTGCACAGTGGAGGATGCATCTAACATGCTAAAGAGAGATGTTATGGATGTGATGGAAGGTGAGGACCTCGATATAATAGCTAACACTAAAGAGGTAGTGCTGAGCAAACTTGTAGGCCTGAAACTTGTCCCCTGGTCCTGACAGAATGCATCTGAGGGTACTGAGAGAAATGGCAAAAGTTATAGTAAGGCTTTGGTGATGATTTGCCAAAATTCTCTGAGCTCTGGGCAGGTCTTGGCAGATTGGAAGACGGCAAATGTCATGCCACTTTTCAAAAAAGGATGTCGGCCAAAGGCAGGTAGCTATCAGCCAGTTAGTTTAACATCTGGCGTTGGGAAGATGCTTGAAGATATCATTAAAGAAAAAATAGCATCTGGAATGACATGGAGGCATCCATGAAGAAATGGAGAAATAGCGGGACATTAGGCAGATGCAGCATGGATTTAGCAAAGGCAGATTCAGTCTGACAAACTTACTGGAGTTCCTTGAGGATATAATGAGCACAGTGGATAGAGGGGAACAAGTGGACATTATTTACTTGGATTTCCAGAAGGCGTTCAACAAGTTGCCACATAAAAGATTTATCCATTAGATAAGGATGCATAGAGTTGGGGGTGAT
This sequence comes from Hypanus sabinus, assembly GCF_030144855.1. Taxonomy (NCBI): domain Eukaryota; kingdom Metazoa; phylum Chordata; class Chondrichthyes; order Myliobatiformes; family Dasyatidae; genus Hypanus; species Hypanus sabinus. The sequence goes on from NC_082732.1 coordinate 26,886,995, forward strand.
GTGTTAGCATGGATGGAGGATTGGTTAACCACTAGAAAGCAGAGAGTTGGGATACATGGGTGTTACTCTGGTTGGCAATCAGTGGTGAGCGGTGTGCTGCGGGGGGTCGGTGCTGGGCCTGCAAATGTTCACAACATAAATTAATGAGGGGGGGGAGTTCGAGTGTAGTGCAGCTAAGTTTGCTGATGACACTAAATTTAGTGGAAAAGCAAACTGTGAAGGGGATACAGAGAGTCTGCAGAGAGATATAGCCAGGTTAAGTGAGTGGGCAAGGGTCTGGCAGAATGTGAGGTCATCCACCTTGGAAGAAAAAATGGAAGAGCAGATTATTATTTAAATGGCAAAAGACTGCAGCATGCTGCTGTGCAGAGGGACTTGGGAGTGCTTGTGCATGAATCACCAAAGGTTGGTTTGTAGGTGCAGCCAGCTGACAAAAAGGTAAATGGGACATTGGCCTTCATTGCTAGAGGTTATGCTGCAACTGTACAGGGGACTGGTGGGGCCGCACCTGGAGTACTGTGTGCAGTTCTGGTCTCCTTACTTGAGAAAGGATATACTGGCTTTGGTGCAGAGGAGGTTCACCAGGTTGATTCCAGCATAGTCAACCCTTATGTGTACGGCATCAACGACTGACTATGAGTGGCAATCAGACACAGCATTATTTTTCCCCTTCATATGTTGTATATCAATTGTGAACTGGGATATGCAGGCCAGATGCTGGGCAGACCAAAGGTATGATATGTTGGCCATCACATGCAGGAGGGGTTTGTGGTCAACAAATGCTGTGAAAAGCCAACCCTCTAGAAGAAAACAAAAATGGCAGACAGCCAGATGGAGACTCACAGTCAAACGTGTTGTACTTCCTTTTGGGAGGGACGGAGCTGTCGGTTGAAAAAGGTGAGCGGCTGCCACACCAATTGTTGGTGTACAGAATGCACGGCACCGTCTGAAGCGTCAGTGTAACGGCTGTGGTGCATCGGGGAGGGGCGCGCCAGTAGGGTCGTGTTGGGAAGGAGCATGTTTCATATCATCAAATGCCCTGGCTCATGTCCGCTGACTTGATTACGGGTGCTGCCTTTAAGGGCACTATACAGGGGGAGCGTAAGTTGAGTAGTTTGCGGGATGAAGTGGTGATAGAAATTCACCAGACCTAAAAACTCCTGTAGATTTTTTCGTAATGCGGGTCGGTGGGAAATCCATAACAGTGGCCACTTTTGATGGGAGGGTTTCCATACCTTCTGTGGAGATGTGATATCTCAGGTAATCAATGGTTGAGATTCCAAACTGGCATTTAGCAGGATTAATAATCAACCGTGCTGGCTGACGCACTCAAGAAGTGTGCGGAGATGAGATACGTGTTTGGGTTTGGATTCACTGGCAACAAGTATGTCAGCTGGGTAAACTAAAAGAAAATCTAAGTCTTTCAGTGCAGAGTCCATCAGTTGTTGGAAAGCCTGTGCTGCATTTTTCAGTCCAAAGCGCCTATGCAGAACCTCAAAAAGACCACACAGGGTTATCACAGCTGCTTTGGGATTGTCCTCCAAGCACACAGGGTAGGCCCTAACTAGAGCGACTTTGGAAAAAAAATTAACTTTCCAACTAAACATGCCGAAAAGTCCCGAATGTGTGGGATCGGTAATAATGGGGGGGCAGGGGGAGTGGGTTGGTGGTGGCCTCGTTTAGGCGTCGGTAATCACCACACGGGCAGCAACCACCTTCGGACTTGGGGACCGTATGGAGGGGCGAAGCCCAGGGGCTATTCGACTGGTGTACAATGCCATGTAGAATAGAATAGAATAGTACAGCACTTTACAGGCCCTTCGGCCCACAATGTTGTGCTGACCCTCAAACCCTGCCTCACATATAACCCCCCCACCTTAAATTCCTCCATATACCTGTCTAGTAGTCTCTTAAACTTCAATAGTGTGTCTGCTTCAGGCAGTGCATTCCACGCACCAACCATTCTTTGAGTGAAAAACCATCCTCTAATATCCCTCTTGAACTTCCCTCCCCTTACCTTAAAGCCATGTCCTCTTGTACTGAGCAGTGGTGCCCTGGGGAAGAGGCGCTGACTGTCCATTCTGTCTATTCCTCTTAATATTTTGTACACCTCTATCATGTCTCCTCTCATCCTCCTTCTCTCCAGAGAGTAAAGCCCTAGCTCCCTTAATCTCTGATCATAATCCATACTCTCTAAACCAGGCAGCATCCTGGTAAATCTCCTCTGTACCCTTTCCAATGCTTCCACATCCTTCCTATAGTGAGGCGACCAGAACTGGACACAGTACTCTAAGTGTGGCCCAACTAGAGTTTTATAGAGCTGCATCATTACATCGTGACTCTTAAACTCTATCCCTCGACTTATGAAAGCTAACACCCCATAACTATCCTATCTACCTGTGAGGCAACTTTCAGGGATCTGTGGACATGTACCCCCAGATCCCTCTGATCCTCCACACTACCATGTATTTCCATGTTGACAAAATCAGCTTTTCTGGGTCCATTCTGTGTCTGGACTGGCAGGCCAATTGTGGGAATGTGGTGCTCAGCCTCATGTTTTGTGACTGTCATGGAGAATGTGGGCTTGATGACATTTGGGAGTTCATACAGCAGTCAAGTAAGCTCTCATGGAGTGGTGCATAAGCTTGCCAGAGTCGTTGTGGGGAATTTACTGGGGGAGCAGAGTATTGGCCCAAAGTCTTTGACTTCCACAAGCTGGCAGTTCTTAGGATCAACCAACAGTCCTTGGGCACACAGGAAATCTGCACCGAGCAGAAGTCTAGCCAGTTTAGGCAGGACGTAGACCCATGTGTAATGTTGGCCACTGAGACAGAGCATCAGCCGTCGTGTCCCGTAAGTCTAGATCCTGGAAGTTGACGGCCTCCAGCGAGGTTTTGTTGCTCCTTGCCTTCTCATCAATAGGTGATACTGGCAGTACACTCATTTGAGCACCCATGTCACCTATCGTCCTGAAAGTGTGTCCGTAAGGAACACTAGATGACCCTGGCAGCTGGAATCCGCAGTGTTCACAGACATCAGATGTGCTGATGCGTTGGCACTATCAAAGCTGCAAGACAGTCGGCACTTCCTAGTGTTCGTACCAAAGCCACCATGGTAAAAACCCTGGCCTGCCATCGTCTGTTTCACAGCTATAGGCGTCCTTATGTTGGGGGCCTTGCTGACTGGGCTTATTGAGGTAGAGAAAGGACGAGGAATGATGTACCTCCGCCTAGCTGAATGGAGACTATCAGCCATTTTAGCCAGCTACCTATAGTCCATCACGGGTGCATTACTGAGGGCTATACAAACTTGATCATGAATTTGCTGCGTAAAACAAGGGTGATGATTTCTCAGGAGAGACGGCATGTGGTCCATTAGCTCCAATGGCTTAGCATCTCCGAGACCAGGCAAGGAGAGCAACCGTTTTGTAAGCCCAGACTCCGATAGCCCTGAAGTAAAAGGTGAGTTTTCACTGATCGGTGTTGGAGCAGCCTCACTATTCTCCCAGCCATGGAGTTTCTAAGCAATGCTGCCACATAGGAGAATTTGCTGTTGTTGGAGGCCATTTCTCGCAGCACGAATTGGGCCTCAGCTTATACAAACCAAACAATGGCATTTTGCTCCCAAAACTCCGGCAGTTTCAAAATAACTGCGTCGGGTGCCACGTTCACTAACTCTGAATCGTCCTAGAGCATTGCGGTCACTGGTTGTGGTTTTCACTAATAAAACGAAGGGAGGCATTTTAAAAACTTGTAACTCATTTTATTGTCTTCGAAAACCTACACACAAAAGCGCAATAAAACTCTTTACATAAAAACTTCATCGCATGAGACTAGCCCCTAAAAGATAGACTCCCAGTGAAGTTCAGCGATTAAATTCCAGCACCGCTATTTTCCGGTGCGGCTTGATGACGTACGCGGTCGCAGGTTAACGACGCTGAATCGGGGCCCTGGATTGAGGTGAAGCCGCTTCGGCTGTGGGAAGGAGAGTGGCGGCTGCAGATCAGGCAAGGCTCCGGTCACTGAGCGGATGCGTGAGCTCGGCCCGCCGGCGTGCCCACAGTAAAGGCCCGATCGCCCCCGGCGGCAGAGGGAGAGAGAGCTGGCGTTCGACCCTGGGGACAAAGTCACGGTGCTGCGCCGTGCTTTGCGCTAGGCCGGAGTGGTGCCAGAACTTGGAGCGGGAGGTCGAACCCGAAGCTCCGGCTTCGGCTGATGGGACCCCAAGGCTCAGTGCACCCGCACCCGCACCCCCACCCCCTGCCTTCCTCCCACTCCTACCATGTTCCTCATTTACACACGGGCTGCTAACCAGCCTTCCTCATTACCCCATTCCACCCTCCTTATTCCGACTGCCTTCGCTCAAATCGTGCCCACTCGCTGGACAGAGCCAATCATTTGTTGAACAAACCTCTGACCCTCTAATCCTGTGTTTGTGAAAACAATCCACTTTGCAATGCTCTTGTATGAATGAGGAAAGGCTCTTTCTCTCCCCCACCTCCCCATGCTCTGTGCTTCACGTATCTCTCTGTCTTTCAGTGCCATGTCTCTGATGTTCTCCCGCTCACACCCAGTTGTCATTGGTAAAAAAGACAAGCGTCTGATGGCCGAGGTTAATGCTTCACCGCTCAAACACTTTGTCACTGCTAAAAAGAAGATCAATGGAATCTTTGAACAGCTTGCAGCTTACATCAAGGAAAGTGCTGCATTTCTCAAAGGTGGGTTGTGGCCTTTACTGTGTCAGGAATGGGGTATGTATGCATAGACCCTTGCAAGTACTGTAACTGGCCAACAAACAGTCTACTGGAGGAGCTCAGAAGGCTGAACAGAGTAGGTGTGGTGGAGGAAGGACTCATGGACTTCACTGGGAGCCCATCTTTTGGAGAATCAACTGCACGAGAAACCAGGAATATTACGCCTGGAGAAATAGAGGACCTCCTGGGTTGATTTCAGGATGGAGGCTTTCAGCCCACCACAGATGCTGCTTGACCTGCTGAGTTCCTCAGGCAGATTGTTGTGCCAGTCCCAGAACCCTCCAGTCTCTTGTGTCTCCTGTAGTTCACCATTCTTAGTATGAAGGGAATGCATACCTTTGGAGAGGAAACTTAGCTGGCCTGCTATTCACCCGGTGTAACTTCTTAGTATCTGCAAATCAATGTATGCATGTAACTAACCAGTCACTTTAAAAAATATATATATATTCTATGATAACCGTCATGTACCGTTCAGCTAGGTCTTCCAAATACAGAAACAGGCTACAACAAATTCAGAGTGGATCGAATTATAGGTGCATTTATCATTTACTTGCAAGCGGAGCTACTGCACATACTATTGTCTGGAGATCACTTCAATCTTGTGCTCGAACTTTTATACTTATATACTTTTTACAGAGAGCGGTATTTAATTCCATTCCATAACATTTCTTTGTTACCTGCATCTTTATCTGGTTCCTGATATTTGTTCTTTAGCGGCTATGTCATTCTTACCTCTGTTGTCAAAATATCCCTACCCTTGCCGTAAAACACATACCTTGATATATAAACACATGCACAGACTTGTAAGCTTCCCATCCAAACCAGCAAAGCACTCTGGGGTTTCATAGGTTCAATTTTGTCACGTTACATTTTACAAAAGTTACAAATTCATAAAGACTACAGATGTATTTCCACAAAGTCAAAAGGCAGGGGTTTTGCAAGTGTTGTGCAGTATTCAAATGTATGTTAGTTCAAAGTAAATTTAAAAGTACGTATATATCACCACATAGCAGAGATTCATTTTCTTGTGGGCATACTCAATAAGCCCACAATAAAATAATAACAATTATAGAATCAGTGAATTGATTGCACAAATTTGGGCATTCAGCCAGTGTGAAAAAGTCAACAAACTGTTCTAATACAAAAAGGAAGCTATAATAATAAATAAATAAATAATAAATTCCGAGAACATGAGATAAAGATTCCTTGAAAGTGAGTCCATAGGTTGTGGGAGCATTTCAGTGATGGGGCAAGTTGAAGTTATCCGCTTGGTTCAAGGGCCTGATGGTTGAGTGATGGTTACTGTTCCTGAACCTGGTGGTGTGAATCCTGAGGCTCCTGTACGACCTACTTGATGGCAGCAGCAAGAAGAGAGTGTGTCCTGGGTGGTGGGGTCCCTGACATTGGATGCTGTTTTCATGCAACAGTGTTTCGTAGATGTGCTCAATGGTGGGGAGGGCTTTACCCATGATGGACTGGGCTGTATCCACTACTTTTTGTAGGATTTTCTGTTTGAGGGCATTGCTGTTTCCATACCAGACCACGATGCAGCCAGTCAATATACTCTCCACTACACATCTATAGAAGTTTGTCAATGGTTTAGATGTCATACGGAATCTTAAGACCTTAAGTAAATTAATTCGTTCAGTGATGTTGTGGGGGTGGAACTCTGGCGGTGGTGTTGGAAAAGAGGATGCTGCCCAAGTTGCATGCCAGCTTGGACAATGTCTCCCATTCTTATACTGGTTTTCCTAGTGACATTCCTGGGGACTGCATTCACTTTCAAACACAAATCTGGGCTGCTGACTATAATTCTATAATAAAATTCGGATTTTTAAAAAATTCTGCAGAAACTTACCAGGATGGAGAACTGGATCCAATCACCACAGAAGAGCAAGTGCTGGAGGTGACTGGTTATCTTTCAAAGGTCGGCGGGATCAGTGAGGTGTTAGCAAGGCGACATATGAAGGTGGCTTTTTTTGGCAGGTATGTTTATAATGAATCCTAGTTCCTACCTCTGTAGTCCCAGTCTATTCTGTTCTGTAAGTAACAATCTGTTGCTCCAGATTCCACCATCTGTAGTCTCTTGTCTCCGTGTGAATAATGATTGACACTGGCATACCGTTACAGTTCTGCGCACCTATGTTAGATTTGATTCTGGTTGGTATTTCTAGAATTGCTTGAAATGTTGTTGGACCTGCTCCTGCTGCTACTGGTTCAGTGCCTGTTGTCCCGGTTGTGCTGGGGATTGACTTGTTTTTTTCACAGGACGAGCAATGGGAAGAGCACAGTGATCAACGCCATGCTGTGGGACAAAGTCCTTCCTTCGGGAATCGGCCACACTACCAACTGCTTCCTGCGAGTGGAAGGATCAGATGGTAATGAAGCCTATCTGCTCACAGATGGATCTGAGGAGAAACGGAATATCAAGGTGAGATGGCAGTTTGAAGCCCAGTGGGCTGTGTGATGTAGATTAAGGTTTCCGCCTGTTGTCTTGGAAAGTTGATGGGGGTATGGTGCACCAACACTTAATGGAAGAAAGTTAGATGGGGATGTGATAGATTTAAAAATAAAACAAAGATTATTGGGGTGAGTGGTTCACGTAGGATAACAATTGTTGGTAGGTGGGGTTAGCATCATGTGATGAATGGGGTTCCAACACATTATGGTTGGAAATGTTGGGAGATAGCTCAAGATTTAGGTCATGCTGTTATTTTAACAGCTCACTCTTTGCTTCACTGCTGTAGCTCTGTAGTACACTAGCACTGAGGTATTTGCTAATCCTTTTAATTTACTGAGATTTTCATCCTGTCTGGTTTGGTGAAGTTGGAGACTTCCATGAGCCAGTCTAGTACGTCTTTCTGCCAGTTGAAACAAAGCCTAGCTAATCATCAGTATCTCCAGTAGCAGAAGCAAGCCATGCCACCCTCTCAGGGTATAGGTGTATTCTGGTCTCAGAGCTGAGGGTTGTGTGGGAGATGCCATGAGGAAAATGTTGAACTTGGATTTCAGTGTTTGTTGTAACCACTGCAGACTGTGAATCACTTGGCTCACGCACTGCACCAGGATGAGCAACTCACCGCCGGCAGCCTTGTTTCTGTCATGTGGCCCAAGATGAAGTGTGCCTTATTGCGAGATGACCTGGTGCTGATGGACAGGTATGAAATTATACTGAAAGGTTGATCCCAAAACTTGGTCTTGCTGTAAGTGCTAGGATTCTGTGTTGTTTTATGCATTTACCCAAATGTCTTTCTTGTTCTGTTCCTCTCAGTCCTGGAATTGATGTAACCACCGAGCTAGACAGCTGGATTGATAAGTTCTGTCTGGATGCTGATGTGTTTGTGTTGGTTGCAAACTCTGAGTCAACGTTAATGCAGACGGTAAGTGAGTGAGATGCCCCTGTTTGCAAATAGTAGTCCCTGCAGTCCTATATGAGGTAGAGTTTACCTTTTGATTTCTGTTACAGGAAAAGCAATTTTTTCACAAAGTGAACGAGCGGTTGTCACAACCCAATATTTTTATCCTCAATAACCGCTGGGATGCATCTGCATCAGAACCTGAATATATGGAAGAGGTAAGGAGAGAGAAATAAAGCAGGGCAGGAGACCTCATTGAGTGGGTACTGGTACATTGTATTGGTGTGGGACTAACAGAAATGGTAGCAAATTGCCAAAGTTGAGGTGAATGGCATGAGTTCTGTATCAATGGAAATGGCTTCTCCTTGCTCTTGACGTTTTCAGTATTTGAACCCGTTTGGGAAATTTCCTCTCTGCTGCTTTGTTTCAAAAAGAAACAGTTCCAGCTTTTCCACAGAGGCTCTGGCTACGTGTACTTCAAATAGCTATTGAAACTTCCTCCTTTCAGAAGAATCAATACACAGCACTGTTCCCCCTAGGCTGCACAGTAACTGAAATGCTCCTACATGCATAACCTTTGTTGCTGTGCAGCTGGAATTTTCTTTCATATAATGGTAATATAATTTTTATGTCATATAAGTTTTGATCCAGTATTGCAAAGAGTAAGTTAATGAATGTAACAAACCAATCAGTAACTACTGCCTGAAGATTTTGACCAATCCACAACCTCAAGAAGCATTATCTGTCCTTAAATGACGTTTTAGAAGATCCAGCATCTCTTTGTAAATTCCTTCAGAAAAGCTGTTTGAGTACAATTGAAGCACTGCAGTCTAAGAAGCAAAAAAAAACAAGTTACAGTCAACAGTATCTTGGTGATGCTGTTTATTGGAGTGACAAAGTGAAAGATCTGCTTGCATCCATAAGTTCTGGCATCAATACTGCACCTATTATTCGATTCATTCAATGTGTGTTGAATCACTTGGAAAATAGATTTCCTGACAGTGAGTTAAGAGAATAGCAAACTTTTGACCCTGTTGCTATTGCAAACGCAACCAGTTTTGAATTTGGAAAACAGAATGTTTTATTATTGACAAAAAAAATACTCGGCTGCTATTATGAACTATGACGAAAGTTTTGCCTGAAAAGTACTGCAGCAATACTGTAATTTCAAATTTGTCATTTCTGAGAAAGTTAAGACTGGTTTGATTAAGATGTTGAGTAATATGTTGAACTACATGCTTAGACACAAAGGATTTGAAGAACTCTGGATTCTGGTTGACATTGTTGGAAAGTTTCAAACTTCTATTGCTGACTACAAACGTGAGTTCAGGTTTATGAATTCAATCAAATGTAAATCCTTAAACAAACTAGAAGTGGAACATTTGGATGATCTAAAGAGGATTAAGACTTTCATCTGGATGCAAAATTAATCTAGCCAATATTTATAGACAATAGATCTGTAATAAAGACAGATGAGAAAAAGTTAATGAAATGTAAATGATTTTCTTTGTACTGTATTTCATCATACCCTTCAATTAATAAATAAAATCAAAAGTGTTTGAGTTTTCAGTTTTCATTCTAAGTATTTAAAAAGACATTTAAAGTGCCACCCAATTTTCAGGCCATGTAAAAATTTCCTGCTTAGAGCAATGGTTGGTCCGTGCAGCTGTAAAATAAAAAGAAAGAGGGAACGTTGATATACAGTAAGGCTGAATGGCCTGATGCCTGCCACGGCCATGGAAATGGAGAAAGAATCTCATGTTTGAAAACCGTTGGTTTCTCACTAAGGGGTGTGTGTGTATACAGTGTCTTTTAGTAGATACTCTGCACACTTTACAATATGACACCAGTGGCAAGGGTTATGCATTTTAATACTGCCATCTTCAGTGGGATATTCTGTATATGGTGCAAGTCAAGTGGAATTTCTTTGGCAGGTGCGACGCCAGCATATGGATCGCTGCACCAGTTTCTTGGTGGATGAGCTAGGAGTGGTAGACCGGGCTCAGGCCACTGATCGCATTTTCTTTGTATCAGCCAAGGAAGTCTTGAATGCTCGGATCCAGAAAGCTCAAGGGATGCCTGAAGGAGGTATGACAGATGTAGATTCAGCTCATTTAGTCTAATTCTGGGTAGTGGCATAAACGGTATAAGCTGCTCTCACTTTGCATTCTATAAGTCACACATACCTTTGAAAAAGCTATCCAATTAATTCCATTCTCTTTGCTTCAAGTATCACTTTGTTTATACAATATATCACCTTTAACATGTAGGATCATTAGCTCTTTATATATGGAATATAAAATGGGTCAAGGTTTAACATGGGTCATCTTGATTCATTCATAAATTGTAGATGTTTCTGGAGTCAGATGAATATTCACTCAGATTTGTGCACTGTGAGCAACTAAGTAAGAAGGCATAGTCTCTAGGAAGTTCATAAGGAGCCAGATCATTCTATAAATGATTGTGAATATTATCAACTTGGACTAAATCTGAAATTATTGCAGAGCTTTCAAAATTTGAAATCCTAATTCATTTGTCATTAATGAATTAAAAGCAGCTCTCTCTCACTTCTTATCCCTGCCCCTTTTCTACCACCTTAAGCAATAATTTCAAAGGAAAGTGCTATAACTCAAGCTGTTCTGTGTTACGAACAGGTGGAGCACTTGCTGAGGGATTCCAAGCAAGAATGTTTGAATTCCAGAACTTTGAGCGGCGGTTTGAGGTGAGCATTTGCTGAAAATTGTCTCCTGATTTGCAGCTTCCTTCCAAGTTGATATGTTTCTAAATTTGTTCTGAATGCTTTAATGACGCTGACTGCTGGTCTGTTTTCATAACAATCCATCTGAACAAACTTCTAACTTGTGAGTTATTCTCACTTTGAGGTTTAAGATGACTCCAGTAATTGTTTGCTGAACATTATCCACAGGAATGTATTTCGCAGTCAGCAGTGAAAACCAAGTTTGAGCAACACACCGTCCGCGCCAAGCAGATCTCGGAGGCCCTGCGGCAAATTATGGATTCTGTCCACGTCTCTGCCACTGAGCAAAGGTGCGTACTGAGAGTGCGTTAGTCATGTATTTTGGACGGGGTTAAATGCGTGATGATGTTTTGGCATCACATTTCCTACCCAATCCAGCCATCAAGTTCAAATTCATTTATTTATCACATGGAGTGAAATGTATTGTTTAGTTAACAGCCAACGCGCTTAAGGGTGTGCTGTGGATAGGCTGTGAGTTTTGCCACATGTTCTGCTGCCAACATAGCATGCCAGCATTGCTAAACATCTACTCGCTGCCTGATAGAAGCGGAGATGCGTTAATTTGGGAAAATGAGGAAAACCAAAATTTCATAGAAAATGAAACTGAAAGCTGCTTCAAATTTTTTTAGGGTGCATTGCCTGGATCAGAGAGAGGAGCGAATGGATCGATTGGAGTTTATTGAAAATCAGCTGGATTTATTAACTCAGGATTGTAAAAGCAAAATAAAACAAATTACCGAAGAGGTGGAGCGACAGGTGAGAGTGGAGAAATTGCACTCGTGTTTCTGCTGTGGTGGGGTGGGTTTGTGATTTTTAATGTTTAATTTGTTCTGTTGCACAAGGCTTTTGCCTGAGCTGTTGAATACATTCGGCTGCTCTCTGATGCTCTTTGCTTTGTTACAGGTCTCTAATGCAATGGCAGAAGAGATACGACACCTTTCCATGTTGGTGGATGATTTCCACTTGGATTTTCACCCCTCCTCAGTGGTGCTCAAAGTCTACAAGAGTGTGAGTATCAATGTAAAAGGAAGAGATGGTTGTTCCTGTTTTGGAGACCCTGGGAATTTTAAAGTAGCAACAGGGCAGAGTTAACCTGGATTTATGAAATGAAGGTGATGTTTATCAAATCTTTTGGAAACTTCTACATTGTATCGAGCAGAATGGATTTAATTAATTTAATTGATTTGCCTTGCTTGATTTTCATAAGACCTTTTGATAAAGATTATAAATAAAATTGGTATCTGTGATATTTGGGGAGTAATATTGGTTAACAAGCCGAATGATTTAAATAAGAGAAGCATTGCTGATGACTCAGTTTGTCTATGGGTTGTAAGGAGAATGTCTAGTGGCTTCACCACATGAAGCTGGGTCAAGTTAATGGGCAAGGATATGGGAGATGGAAAGTTCTGTAAAAATAGTGGGAGAAGGGAAAATAGAATAATAGAATATTTTTTAAATGATGAGAGATTCACTGGTCCTGGTGTTCAGAATGAAGTGGACGTGCTTTAAACTGAAACAGTGAATAGGAAGGTTAAGCAAGCTAATAGGAAGGCACATTATTTGTTGGCTTTCATTGCAAGAGATTTAGAGATCAAAGTAGAGTTGTTGTTCAATCATACAAGTCCTAAGTGAGGCCAGGCTGTGAGGTAAATGATGTAAACAGTTAGCTGCATTCTGCCTCCCTGCACAGATGATGAGACAAATCTGGATTATTGGTTCCCTAAGGCACATGTGAAATTGTTACTTCAGTTCCCCAACCTCTTACATAACGTAAGCATCAACCTTTTTTCTCTTTTGCAGGAGCTTCATAAGCACCTCGAGGAAGGTCTGGGACGCAACATGTCTGAGCGTTGCTCTGTTGCCATTACATCCAGCCTCCAAAAAACCCAGCAAGAGATGATTGGTAATTGTTGGAAAGTCGATTATTTTGCACTGTAATAATCCAGTGCTTCAGTTGTATGTCAACAAATAATATCTAACTTGGGCACAAACTGCAGATTTGCTTGTTTAAGCTGAAGTTTCCAATCCTGTTTTCTCTCAATCAATTATTATAAGCAACTAGAAGCGGGAGTTAGACTCACTGTGCCCTTCCTTCAATATGAACATGGCTAATTTGTTCTGACCTCCGTTCTTGCTCATTGTAGGTTCCCACAGAACCCTCCATTTCTCAATCTTTTAATTATTCATTAATATCCATCTCAAATATTCCTCATGATCTGATTTCCACTAACCTCGGGGCAGAGAATTCCAGAGATTCGGAGGGAGAGATTGCCCAGAATAAGCAGATGGAGGGATTTTATGATGGTTAGAGTGGGTTCACTATGTATTCAAATCAGTTGAAGTATTGAAGTGTTAAGGGTGGATTGCTGAGTAAGAACAGGTAACTTGAACTCCATTGGTGCTTCCTTGTATTATATTTGTGTTTGCTGTGGATTTATTATTATTAGTTGGTGTCCTCTTTCTTAATTGTTATTATGTTCTGTAAAATAGATGGACCCTTGATCTTGTCATTGCTCTCATATTCCTCTTGAATTCATTGATCAGTGCAGACGACACTGATAGGGGAACACAACTGAAGAGTAAGTTATGGTTTAGTGATGATATCTCTCCAAATTTTATCCAGACAGCCTCCAGCCCCTGCTGCCACCTACAGAGAGAGGCCATGTCGATCTTCCAGTCCCTCGTCAGCGCTTCAGCCTCAGCTACGACCTGAACTGTGATCGCCTCTGTGCAGACTTTCAGGAAGATATTGAATTTCACTTCTCCCTTGGATGGACGATGCTTGTTAACCGTTTCCTTGGACCAAAGAATGGCCGCAGGGCACTGGTCGGATGCAACGATCAGGTAAGGGGCAGAGAAGGAGAAATCAGAGTCAGAACAGGAAACAGATGCCTTACTCAAACGTGTCTGTGCTGACCACTGTGGTCAGTCTGTGCATTGTGAGCTCCCACACCCAGCAAAGCGATGATGATCATGTACCTGTCTCTAAGTCAGCATTAACTAAAGAGGCCCAAGTAGTACTTGGAAGAATTCTTGTCTCTCACATATTTCTAGGAAGCCAACAGGATCTTGATTAAACATCAAATTTGAAAGAGATGCCTCTGATAATGTGTAGTGCAGGTAACTGCAGCAGTCAGGGAGGGCTTGATAAATTGCTTTAATCTCTTCGTTGATAGATAAGTATTTGGAAGAATACCAATGTTGTGCTGTTCTGGCTTGAAGGTTGAATGTAAGTAACAAGAAGTAGGAACAGGAGTAGGCTATCTGACCAGTCGAGCCTGCTCTTCCATTCAGTAAGGTCGTGGTTGATTTGGCCATGAGCTCAGCTCCACCTACCTGCCTGTTCCTCATAGCCCTTAATACCCCCCACTGTGCAAAAATTTATCTAACTCTGTCTTAATTAATTATTTAAAGTAGTGTTTACTGCTTCCCTAAGTCCAATCTGAAAGGGGACACCTCTGACAATGTATCAGCCATTAGAATGAGCACTCCTTTAGTGCTGCTATGGGTGTATCAGCCCAACTTGTGCACAAACCTCTGGATTCAAATATGCAGCAGCAGTGAGAGTGCTTCCCACTGAGTTCCAGCTACCACCAGTGGCAATTGTTTCATTTGCTTATTGCTCATTCGGTGGCTTGTATGCAGCTTTTCTCTCGCTGAAATCTGGTTCCCTTGTCTCCAGGTTCCAAGGCAACTGCCTATTACCCCAGTCAGCACGAGCTTGCCACCTTTACCTCAAGGGTCAATGACCCAAGAAGAACTTATGGTATCTATGGTAACCGGATTAGCATCTTTAACCTCGCGGACATCAATGGGAATAATCGTTGTTGGTGGGCTGGTAAGTGACAATTCCTCATTTAGCATCAGGTTATGGTGATCTTTCCCGCTCCCACAACTGGCAACTGTTTGGAGTCACTGGTGTTTTGACTAGCCTGTGTGTACCTGCGTACAATTCAACTAATGTTTTTACACAGAACACAACAATAATGCATTATGGGTAAGTGGGATAAATGGGTTGGGTTAGACTCTGAGGGCAAGGGTTGGTGCTGGGATGCTGAAGGGGTAAAATACTTCTCAGTCCCATTAGAACTTTTTTTATTAATTTTAAAATGAAAAAAATCCCAATAAAGAATAAGTTTGTACAGTGCAAAACAAAGGTATCAAATATACAGTTCATTACAGTTTTTTAAAAAAGCACCCATGGTGGAATCATATATATTATGTATGTGTGTGTACACACACACACACACGTTAGTTACCACCGCACCCTCCCATTGCCTGACTCCAAGCCAACCTTGCAATATATAGAAAAGTTCAACAGAACTTTTATCTCCACAGAGCTGTATTTATAAAAAGAAGTTATATAGCCTACTACCTTGACACATATGTTTACACATCAAAAACTAAATTTTAACTGAAAGAAGCTGGAAGTAAGGGATTTATGTATATATATAAAAGGAAAAAAGGGATGGACCTTTCATCTAAATGGGAATTATGAAAGTGTTCAAGAAAAGGTCCCCACACCCTTTGGAACGTGGTCTTGTAGCGGTGTGCTACACGCAGTGCTAAAATTACGACAAGGAGTCGGTAACTGCAGTCGAAGGAAAAAACTTTATTCGAAAACTTCAGCCTCACTTTTAAGCCTCTGTCAACCGGCCCCCCATGGCGCAGAGGCTCCAAAGCTCTGTGCTCGCAAACCCCCGTAGGCTATCTAATTGTGAGTCGGTTCGGATACGCTAGGAAATGGGTCGCCACATAACCCCCCCCCCCCCCAGAACCGGCGATACACCCCCCAATGTCCACAGTCTGGGCCAGAACCTGCTTGGGAGGTCGTCCTCTGCGCCGAGGCGCCGGAAACTCGGCCGGTTGCGCCAGGTCCACATGGGCCGGTTTGAGGCGGTCCACCGTGAAAACCTCCTCCTTCCCCCCAACGTCCAGCACGAACGTGGGCCCGTTGTTCCGGAGCACCATAAACGGGCCCTCGTATGGCCGCTGCAGCGGTGGCCGATGCCCGCCCCTTCGTACAAACACAAACTTACAGTTCTGTAGGTCTTTGGGTATGCAGGTCGGGTGCCGCCCATGCTGTGAAGTGGGTATGGGGGCCAGGTTACCGAGCTTCTCGCGAAGTCTGCCCAGGACTGCTGCGGGTTCTTCCTCTTGCCCCCTTGGGGCTGGTAGGAACTCCCCGGGGACGACCAGGGGCGCGCCGTATACCAACTCGGCCGACGAGGCGTGCAGGTCGTCCTTGGGCGCTGTGCGGATGCCGAGTAGGACCCAGGGAAGCTCGTCCGCCCAGTTGGCTCCTCGCAGGCGGGCCATGAGGGCCGACTTCAGGTGACGGTGGAAACGCTCCACTAGCCCGTTCGACTGTGGGTGGTAGGCAGTTGTGTGGTGCAGCTGAGTCCCCAAAAGGCTGGCCATAGCTGACCACAGGCTGGAGGTGAACTGGGCGCCTCTGTCGGAGGTAATGTGGGCTGGTACACCAAAGCGAGATATCCAGGTGGCGATCAGGGCTCGGGCGCAAGATTCGGAGGTGGTGTCGGTGAGCGGGACCGCCTCTGGCCATCTTGTGAACCGGTCCACGATAGTCAGGAGGTAACGCGCTCCGCGCGACACTGGCAGGGGGCCCATGATATCCACATGAATGTGGTCGAAACGCCGGTGGGCGGGATGGAACTGCTGCGGTGGGGCTTTGGTGTGCCGCTGCACCTTGGCCGTCTGGCAGTGCATGCACGTTCTGGCCCATTCACTGACCTGTTTGCGGAGTCCGTGCCAAACGAACCTGCTGGAAACCATCCGGACAGTTGTCCGGATGGAGGGATGCACCAAGTTATGAATGGAGTCGAAAACGCAGCGCCGCCATGCTGTCGGGACGACTGGACGGGGCTGGCCGGTGGCGACGTCACAGAGTAGGGTCCTCTCACCTGGGCCCACGGGGAGGTCCTGGAGCTGCAGACCGGAGACTGCGGTCCTGTAACTCGGAATCTCCTCATCTGCCTGCTGCGCCTCTGCCAGTGCCTCAAAGTCTACCCCTTGGGAAAGGGCATGAATGGTAGGGCGAGAGAGCGCATCCGCCACGACATTGTCCTTACCCGAGACGTGCCGGACATCCGTCGTGTATTCAGAGATGTAGGACAGGTGGCGTTGCTGGCGGGATGACCAGGGGTCGGATGCTTTCGTAAACGCAAAGGTAAGCGGTTTGTGGTCCGTGAACGCGGTGAAGGGCCGACCTTCTAGGAAGTACCTGAAATGCCGGATTGCCAGGTAGAGCGCCAACAGTTCCCGGTCGAAAGCACTGTACTTAAGCTCGGGTGGTCGCAGGTGTTTGCTGAAAAATGCCAGGGGTTGCCAGCGACCTGCGATGAGCTGCTCCAGCACCCCACCGACTGCTGTGTTGGATGCGTCCACTGTGAGGGCGGTAGGGGTGTCCATTCTGGGATGTACTAGCATTGCGGCGTCCGCCAAAGCTTCCTTCGTTTGAACGAAAGCGGCGGCGGACTCCTCGTCCCAGGTAATGTCCTTGCTCGGACCCAACATCAGGGCGAACAGGGGGCGCATGATCCCGGCAGCTGAAGGGAGGAAGCGGCGGTAGAAATTGACCATACCTACGAATTCCTGAAGGCCTTTGATCGTGGTGGGTCGGGGGAAGTGGCGGACCGCATCTACCTTAGCGGGCAGAGGGGCCCAGGAAGTCAATGGTATCGAGTCCGAACTGGCATTTGGCAGGGTTGATTGTAAGACCGTACTCACTCAGTCGGGCGCAGAGTTGACGGAGGTGGGACAGATGCTCCTGACGACTGCCGCTGGCTATGAGGATGTCATCCAAATAGATGAACGCGAAGTCCAGGTCCATTAACCGCTGGAACGTCTGTGCGGCATTCTTCAGGCCGAACGGCATGCGGAGGAACTCGAAAAGGCCGAATGGGGTGATGAGAGCCGTTTTGGGGACGTCGTCAGGATGCATCGGGATTTGATGGTATCCCCGGACGAGATCTACCTTGGAGAAGATCCGTGCACCGTGCAGGTTTGCCGCAAAGTCCTGAATGTGCGGCACAGGGTAGCGGTCCGGTGTGGTAGCCTCGTTCAGCCTGCGGTAGTCGCCGCACGGTCTCCAGCCCCCCATCGCTTTGGGCACCATGTGCAGGGGGGAAGCCCATGGGCTGTCGGACCGCCGGATGATCCCCAATTCCTCCATCCTCTGGAACTCCTCCTTCGCCAGTTGGAGCTTGTCCGGGGGAAGCCGCCGAGCACGGGCATGGAGGGGTGGTCCCTGGGTCGGGATGTGGTGCTGTACGCCGTGCCTAGGCATGGCTGCTGTAAAATGCGGTGCCAGAACCGATGGGAACTCCGCCAGGACCCTGGTGAAGTCGTTGTCGGACAGCATGATGGAGCCGAGGTGAGGGGCCGGCAACTGGGCTGCACCCAGGGAGAACGTCAGAAAGGTATCGGCGTGTACCAGTCTCTTCCTGGGCAGGTCGACCAGCAGGCTGTGAGCCCGCAAAAAATCCGCACCCAGAAGCGGTTGGGCTACGGCGGCCAGTGTGAAGTCCCACGTGAACTGGCTGGAGCCGAACTGTAGCTGCACCTGGCGGGTGCCATAGGTCCTTACGGTGCTGCCATTCACGGCCCTCAGGGGGGGACCCGGTGCCCTGCTGCGGGTGTCGTAACTCGTCTGAGGTAAAACGCTGATCTCAGCCCCAGTATCGACCAAAAACCAGCGTCCCGACCTTCTATCCCACACATACAGGAGGCTATCCTGATGGCCAGCCGCCGTAGCCATCAGCGGCGGCTGGCCCTGGCATTTCCCGGGAACTGGCAGGGCGGGCGACAACGGCGGGCTTCTGCACCCCACCGCTGGTGGTAGAAGCACCAGTGTTCATTGGGCCGGGGGTTAGCGGGCTCTGCGGCCGGGCCTGGACTGGTTTGCTGCCAGGAGCGGGGCTGGGAGATCCGTGCGATGGACGCCCCGCTCACCTTTTTGGCGTTCCACAGCAAGTCCGCCCGGGCTGCCACCTTCCGGGGGTCACTGAAATCCGCGTCGGACAGCAGCAGGCGGATGTCCTCGGGCAGCTGCTCCAGGAATGCCTGCTCAAACATGAGGCAGGGTGTGTGTTCGTCGGCGAGAGACAACATCTCATTCATTAAAGCCGATGGAGGTCTGTCTCCCAAGCCATCCAGGTGCAGTAAACGGGCAGCCCGCTTGCGCCGTGAGAGTCCGAAAGTCCTGAGGAGCAGGGCTTTGAATTCCGTGTACTTGCCGTCTGCCGGGGGCGACTGTACGAACTCCGCGACCTGGGCCGCTGTGTCCTGGTTGAGGGAGCTCACCACGTAGTAGTAGCGGGTGTCTTCTGAGGTGATCTGGCGAACGTGGAATTGTGCTTCGGCTTGCTGGAACCATAGGTCCGGGCGCTGTGTCCAGAAACCTGGCAGTTTCAACGAAACCGCATGAACAGAGGCGGCGTCGGTCATTTCTGGTCCAAAAATCGTTTGGACCGTCGGGGTCACCAATTGTAGCGGTGTGCTACACGCAGCGCTAAAATTACGACACGGAGTCGGTAACTGCAGTCGAAGGAAAAAACTTTATTCGAAAACTTCAGCCTCACTTTTAAGCCTCTGTCAACCGGCCCCCCATGGCGCAGAGGCTCCAAAGCTCTGTGCTCGCAAACCCCCGTAGGCTATCTAATTGTGAGTCGGTTCGGATACGCTAGGAAATGGGTCGTCACAGTCTAAACAGGCCATTGAGCATGAGTGGGTGGGGCAGCATCTCTCCACCTAAGAAGGACTGCATGTCTGGCCAAAAGGGAGGCAAATGACAGTGCACGATGTTTAGTTGGATTCAGGTGCGTGTCAACCTCGCATTAGGGTGCCGAAAAGAGCTATCAGAGGATTAGGTTCCAAATAGTAATTAAGTATATGAGATAAAGTTAGACGTCTCTCCAGTATTTCTCCAAGCCAGGGGCAAGTCCAATATATATAAACTAGGGAAGCCTCGCCCCCTTTACACTTGTCGCAACAAGGACTAATGTCTGGATAGAAACGCAATAATTTAGTTTTAGACATATGAGCCCTGTGCACGACCTTTAACTGGAACAGACAATGGCAAGCACATAAAGAAGTTGAATTAACTGACTTGAAAATTGAATCCTGTGGATCATTGGACAAAGGAAAATTTAACTCTTGCTCCCAGGCATTTTTAATTTTGTTGCTCGCCTCAAAGTCGCTAACTTATCTGGAATAGTAGATGGTAAACCTTTACACAATGGGTTTGTGTGAAGAAACAAGTCAACAACATTTTTATCGGGTACCTCGGAAGTTTGATATTAAAGGGTTGATAAAATGTGTGATCTGGAGATATCTAAAGAAGTGAGTGTTGAGTAGGTTGAACTGTAGAGACAATTGTACAAAAGATGCAAAATGATTATCCATAAGAAGATCTTCAAAGCACCTGACGCCCTTTCTGTGTCAGACTTGAATTGTTAAATCGTGCATAGAATGCTGAAAGAGATGATTATATAAGATAGGACTAGAGAGAGAGAAACTGTGAAGACCATTTACCTTGCTAAACTGAGCCCATATTCTCAAAGTGTGCCTGATAACAGGATTAACAATTGGTTTAGGCGGATGGCAAGGAAGTGCGGAGATAGAGAAATTCTTATTAAAGTTCAACTCCATTGCCACCCATATTGGGCAGTCAGACTGATTTTGAAAGTAAGACCAAAAGATAAGACAGTGTATGTTGGCTGCCCAGTAATATACGCAGAAATTGGGGAAGGCCATACCCCCTACTTTTAGGTTTTTGAAGGTGAGCTTTATTTAATCGGGGAAGTTTGCCCTTCCATATATAGGAAGAAATAATTGAGTCTGACAAGTAGAAGAAAGCTTTAGAAATAAAAATTGGTAAAGATTGAAATAAGTATAAAAATTTAGGAATGATATACATTTTAACGACATTAATTTGACCCATTAGGGACATGGACAAGGGTGACCACTGTACTAGACTCTTCTATATGATTTAAGAGATTAGTAAAATTTTCTCCAAAAAGACACTTATAGTTCCTTATTATGGTAATGCCAAGGTAAGTAAATTGATTATTCACTACTTTAAAAGGGAGGTTGTGAAACTCTAACATTTGTACTTCTCTGTTTATTGGAAAGAGTTCACTCTTATGTAAGTTAAGTTTGTATCCGGAAAACTGGCTAAATTAGTTAAGGAGTGAAAGCATTGGAGATAGAGAGGTAGTCGGATTTGATATAAAAAGTAAAAGATCATCAACATAAGGAGAGACTTGGTGCTCAACAGCACCCCCTCCAAATCCCCAACAGATCAGCGCAGCCACGAAACGCAATCCCTGATGGCTCTAAGGCCAGATCAAAAAGTAAGAGACTTCAAGGGCACCCTTGCCGGGTGCCACGTTTAAGATTGAAAGGTTGGGATTGCTGAGAGTCAAAACAGAGGCAGTAGGATGGGAGTATAACAATTTAATCCATGTAATAAAACTTCATCCAAGATCAAATTTTTCTAAAACCACGAAGAGATAGTTCCACTCCACACGATCAAATGCTTTCTCCACATCTAAAGAAATGACACATTCAGGAATCCCAGCTGAAGGTGAGTATAAGATATTAAATAGATGCAGTCTATTGAAAAAAGGAAGACAATTCTTAATAAAACCAGTTTGGTCTTCAGAAACAATTAAAGGTAGAAATTTTCCTATCTATAGGCCAAAACTTTAGCCAAAATTTTAACATCAACGTTTATTGTTGTGTTTCTAATCAGAACACAACAATAATGCATTATAGGTAAGTGGGATAAATGGGTTGGGATAGACTCTGAGGGCAAGGGTTGGTGCTGGGATGCTGGAGGGGAGAATACTTTTCAGTCCCATTAGATCTTAAAGTAAATCAAGATCAATCAGTTGCAATTAACAACACACACAAAATGCTGGTGGAACACAGCAGGCCAGGCAGCATCTATAGGGAGAAGCACTGTCGATGTTTCGGGCCGAGACCCTTCATCAGAACTAACTGAAAGGAAAGATACTAAGAGATTTGAAAGTAAGAGGGGGAGGGGGAAATGTGAAATGATAAAAGACCGGAGGGGGTGGGATGAAGCTAAGAGCTGGAAAGGTGATTGGCAAAAGTGATACAGAGCTGGAGAAGGGAAAGGATCATGGGACGGGAGGCCTAGGGAGAAAGAAGGGGGGAGGGGAGCACCAGAGGGAGATGGAGAACAGGCAGAGTGATCCCTTGATCATGACCCCACTAAGGAGCACCAGGCTACTGTC
Source organism: Hypanus sabinus (assembly GCF_030144855.1). Classification (NCBI taxonomy): domain Eukaryota; kingdom Metazoa; phylum Chordata; class Chondrichthyes; order Myliobatiformes; family Dasyatidae; genus Hypanus; species Hypanus sabinus. Next base: position 26,909,147 of record NC_082732.1, read on the forward strand.
TCCTATACCATCACCAACCTTATCAGCTCTGGGGATCTCCCATCCACTGCCACCAACCTCATAGTTCCCACACCACACGCTTCCCATTTCTACTTCCTACCCAAGATCCACAAACCTGCCTGTCCAGGTAGACCCATTGTCTCAGCTTGCTCCTGCCCCACCAAACTCATTTCTGCATACCATGACACTGTTTTATTCCCCTGTTCAATCTCTTCCCACTTATGTTTGTGACACTTCTCACGCTTCGAATTTTTTCAATGATTTTAAGATCCCTGGCCCCCACTGCCTTATTTTCACCATGGACGTCCAGTCCCTATATACCTCCGTCCCCCACCAGGAAGGTCTCAAAGCTCTTTGCTTCTTTTTGAATTCCAGACCTAACCAATTCCCCTCTACCACCACTCTCCTCTGTCTCGCGGAATTAGTTCTTAATCCTAATAATTTCTCCTTTGGTTCCTCCCTCCAAATCAAAGGTCTAATTGTGGGCACCCACATGGGTCCCAGTCATGCCTGCCTTTTTGTTGGCTTTGTGGAACAGTCCGTTCCAAGTTTGTACGGGTATCCGTACCCCTCTTTTCCTTCACTACATCAACGACTGCATTGGCGCTGCCTCCTGCACGCATGCTGAACTCGTTGACTTCATTAACTTTGCCTTCAACTTCCACCCTGCCCTCAAATTTACCTGGTCCATTTCCAACTCCTCCCTCCCCTTTCTTGATCTTTCTGTCTCCATCTCTGGAGATGGCTTATCTACTGATATCTACTACAAGCCTACAGACTCTCACAGCTACCTGGACCTGTCCCACCCTGTCTCTTGCAAAAATGCTATCCCCTTCTCACAATTCCTCCGTCTCCGCCACATCTGCTCTCAGAATGAGGCTTTTCATTCCAGGACGAAGGAGATGTCTTCCTTTTTTAAACAAAGGGGCTTCCCTTCTTCCACCATCAACTCTGCTCTCTAACGTATCTCTCCCATTTCCCGCATATCTGCCCTCACCCCATCCGCCCGCCAACCCACTCGTGATAGGGTTCCCCTTGTCCTCACCTACCACCCCACCAGCCTCCAGGTCCAATGTATAATTCTCCGTAACTTCTGCCACCTCCAACGGGATCCCACTACCAAGCACATCTTTCCCTCCCCCCCTTTCTGCTTTCTGCAGGGATCGCTCCCTACGCGACTCCCTTGTCCACTCGTCCCCCCATCCCTTCCTACCAATCTCCCTCCTGGCACTTATCCTTGTAAGCAGAACAAATGCTACACCTGCCCTTACACTTCCTCCCTCACCACCATTCAGGGCCCCAGACGGTCCTTCCAGGTGAGGGGACACTTCACCTGTGAGTCGGCTGGAGTGGTATACTGCGTCCAGTACTCCCGGTGTGGCCTTTTATATATTGCTGAGACCCAATGCAGACTGGGAGACCGTTTCGCTGAACACCTACGCTGTGTCCACCAGAGAAAGCAGGATCTCCCAGTGGCCACACATTTTAATTCCACATCCCATTCCCATTCTGATGTGTCTGTCCATGGCCTCCTCTACTGTCAAGATGAATCCACTCTCAGGTTGGAGGAACAACACCTTATATACCAGCTGGGTAGCATCCAACCTGATGGCATGAACATTGACATCTCTAACTTCTGTTAATGCCCCTCCCCTTCTTACCCCATCCCTGACATATTTAGTTGTTTGTTTTTTTTCTCCCTCTCTGCCTGTTCTCCATCTCCCTGTGGTGCTCCCCCCCATTTCTTTCTCCCTAGGCCTCCCGTCCCATGATCCTTTCCCTTCTCCAGCTCGGTATCACTTTTGCCAATCACCTTTCCAGCTCTTAGCTTCATCCCACCCCCTCCAGTCTTCTCCTTTCATTTCGCATTTTTCCCTCCACCTCCTACTTTCAAATCTCTTACTATCTTTCCTTTCAGTTAGTCCTGACAAAGGGTCTCGGCCCGAAACGTCGACAGCGCTTTTCCCTATAGATGCTGCCTGGCCTGCTGTGTTCCACCAGCATTTTGTGTGTGTTGTTTGAATTTCCAGCATTTGCAGATTTCCTCCTGTTTGCAGTCACAATTAACGATGGTTTTTCTGGGACATTTGACTTCCTTATCAGAACTGATGAGGAAATACTATCTTGGACAATCTGGGACTTGTAAACCATTAGTGACTTGAGTACATTAAAATACTGTGGGTTTTAATGATTTCAAGGTAGTTTCCATGATCTCACTATCCAAATGAGCATTGTCATTGAGCAAGATAATATCTCATCCTTGTTCTGTTTGATCAGTGAAAGGTTACTCAAGAATGAAAGGGATTTGAGTTGACACTGAGCTCATTAAAAGGGATCGTTAAAGCATTGTTTGTAAATGTCTTAATTTGTCCTCCCAATGCTGAATCTATGAACTTTGATAGTGAGCACATTATCACTATCTCATTGTACTTCCCTTAAGAGTTCATTCACATTAGCAAGGTTCCTTTACCAGACATGAGATTATAGTTGAGTATGTCGGCTTTTTCGCCTTGACTAAAATCAGAATCCAGTTTATTATCACTGGCATGTGTCATGAAATTTGTTAACTCAGCAGCAGCAGCTCAATGCAATACTTAATACAGAAGGAGGGAAAAATATTAAATAAGTCAATTACAGTATATGTATATTGAGTAGATTAAAAATCGTGCAAAAAACAGAAATAATATAGTGTTCACGGGTTCAGTGTCCAGTTAGGAATCGGATGGCAGAGGGGAAGAAACTGTTTCTGAATCGCTGAGTGTGTGCCTTCAGGCTTCTGTACCTCCTACCTGGAGGTAACAATGAGAAAAGGGCATGCCCCGGGTGCTGGAGGTCCTTAATAATGGACACTGCCTTTCTGAGACACCACTCCTTGAAGGTGTCTTGGGCACTTTGTAGGCTGGTACCCAAGATGGAGCTGACTAGATTTACAAACTTCTGCAGCTTCTTTCCGTCCTGTGCAGTAGCCCCCCCTTGCCCCATACCAGACAGTGATGCAGCATGTCAGAATGCTCTCCACAGTACAACTATAGAAGTTTTTGACTGTATTTATTGACATGCCAAATCTCTTCAAACTCCTAATAAAGTACAACTGCTGTCTTGCCTTCTTTATAACTGCATCAATATGTTGGGACCGTTAGATCCTCAGAGATCTTCACACCCAGAAACTTGAAAGTGCTCACCCTCTCCACTTCTGATCCCTCTATGAGGATTGAATGTGTTCCCTCGTCTTGCCCTTCCTGAATTCCACAATCAACTCTTTTGTCTTACTGACATTGAGTGCCAGGTTGTTGCTGCAACACACTCCACTAGTTAGCATACCTTGCTTCTGTACGCCCTCTCATCTCCATCTGAGATTCTACCAACAATGGTTGTATCATCAGCAAATTTATAGATGGTATTTGAGTTATGCCTAGCCACACAGTCATAAGTATAGAGAGTAGAGCAGTGGGCTAAGCACACACCCCTGAGATGTACCAGTGTTGACAGTCAGTGAGAAGTTATCACCATTCCGCACAGATTGTGGTCTTCCAGTTAGTAAGTCGAGGGTCCAATTGCAGAAGGAGGTACAGAGCCCAGGTTCTGTAACTTCTCAATCAGGATTGTGGGAATAATGGTGTTAAATACAGAGCTATAGTCGACGAACAGCATCCTGACATAGGTGTTTGTATTGTCCAGGTGGTCTAAGGCCGTGTGAAGAGCCATGGAGATTGCATCTGCCATTGACCTATTAAGGCATTAGGCAAATTGCAATGAGTCCGGGTCCTTGCTAGGGCAGGAGTTCGGTCTAGTCATGACCAACCTCTAAAGCATTTCATCACTGTAGATGTGAGTGCTTCTGGGCGATAGTCATTAAGGCAGCTCACGTTATTCTTCTTGGGCACTGGTATAATTGTTGCCTTTTTGAAGCAAGTGGGAACTTCCAGCTGTAGGAGTGAGAAATTGAAAACAACCTGAATACTCCCACCAGTTGTAGATTGCATCAATTGTTTGCCCAGGTTCTTGTAAACTTTTGGTCCTTTTTTCAGCTTGGTGTATGTTCCGCAAATCTAAGATCTAAATAGAATAATCGTAACGGGTGGATGTTGCAACTATTTGGTTTCGTTTGAACAAATGGACCCAAACTCGGTAGTTCCTTCAAAACACACTTTATTGTTAATACAGAGAAGAAAATAGAGAGTTGCGAGAAATGCTTTATATTGTACACTACCTACACCACCGAATATACTTGGCAATGTCTACGTGGTCCCTGAAGCAGACAATTGGCCGTGGACTGGCTAGGGTGGAGGCCTTTGGTGCCGGTTCAGCTGCTCAGCCTGAAGGTGGGATCCAGGCGAGTGGTCTGCCCAAGAAGGCACTTGCCCACCTTTATAGAACTTATCGCTACCTCCCAGTCCCGCTGGAAGGGGCTCGGCATCCAATCCAACACTTACACAACCCCAATTTAGCTAATCCAAGTCCCATTCACGTCTAGAGCCAACATGCATCCTCCACATCTGCCTAGTCCCACAACTGGTTGACCTTCAACAGTCGGCCACTGCCTACCCAGGGACAATGCTTCCTATTAAACTTACAATCAAACAATCAAAAAAACATTTTTAAAGCCAAGGTAATTGATGGCTTTTACGCAAATCAACACTTTTTAAGCTTGTTTTCATGTATTGTCATCCGGTACACCAGGGTCATATATTGTCCTCTCTTTATTTAATATCAAGGTTCAATCTGCCCAACAACATAGCAGGCCCACAAATTTCTAATTGTTAACCATTTCTTTACCATATCCATTTTCATACCTACTCACTCTACCCATACACTATACAGTTACCTATACACTCCACCCCCTGACTCTGGTATAGCGGATCACAGACACCTGAAAGCAATTCGAGTAGCACACATTGACTTAAGCACATGCACAATAACTACTGCAATAACTAATATTATTACAATCCATATTACCCATTGCAGTATCTTGTGTCCGATGCCCCCAAAGGCGTTAGATAGAAGCAGGTCTGTGGAGTCGTTGGCCCAAAGAGGTCAACTTAGCCGACTCCATTTGAATATGGTCTGCCAAATCGGTAATATTCTTACTCTTGTCTGGAATGTAAGTACAGCATTCTTGACCGATTATGGCACGCAAAAAATCCAACGCCATCCAATTTTGCAGGGCCACTGTATGGATAGCAACTAACTCAGCATTAACCATCTGAAACGTGTTACTAGTCTGGGCTAAAGCTAAGGTGGTTTCATTGGCTAATGTTGCCGTTGCATCAGACAAATGAATCACCTCTTGGGAAATACGGGCGGTACCATGAAAAGGGAACAATATAAGATAAATGCTCAGATTCGGTAATGTGCCTACGAGGGTCATGAGGGTACAAATGATGATAGTAAGGTACAGCATATGCAACCTTTCCAAGCATGGGGCAGTCAAGGGTAAGCATTGTCACCACAAATCCAGTATGTGCCATTTAGTGCTCGTAAGACCAGTGGTATTCGATCGGGAATTACAGTAGTGATCCCAGTACAAGAACTAATCCCCAACTGCATTTAACCTCTATATTTACAGATACTCTTAAAACCTCGTATGTGAGGGGATAACTTAAATGTAGGGGGCATCTTAGTCATATCACATAGGGGCAAAACCTACCCTTTGAACACTGTGGCTCGGCATATCCGGTTTATCGGAATCTGTTTTAGACTTGGGTCAACGACAGGTTTCTCTAAAGCTGTATCTGAGGTAGAGGTAGGGATTCTTGCAATCCTGGAGTGGTTATTAAATTTACACCGCCCATTCTTTCTTGGACGTGAAGGGTATTTGGATCACAGGAGTCCCTCCCAATGCATACAATGGTCCCATTGAACACACCCAACATTTTGATACATTCAGTTGTACAGCATATTCATAACTCATTCTCAAAAACATATTTCGGTGCTCGACACTATCATCAAAGTGCTCAATCCTTTGACGCGTCGCTCCTCAGTCCATATTCGTCAATGAAAAGGGACAGTAGAGGGAATCTGTGACTCCGGACGGTGACCCATGGACTGAGGGTGTTTTCTTCGTGCCTTAGACAGAACATCTGTATCACTCATTGAATTGAGAGATCCCAACTTAGCAAGGGTGTTAGCAAGCACAGCAAACCCATTAGTATTATCTGTCCACCCAGGTATGCGATATTGTTATGGGGCAACCTCTTTGTTCCAGCGAAACAATGTCAGCAATCCACTATCCCGCCATGACTATGCCAAGTGTTCCGCAAACCTAAGATCTAAGTAGCATAATTGTAACAGGTGGATGCTGCAATTATTTGGTTTTGCTTGAACAAATGGACCCAAACGCGGTTGTTCCTTCAAAACCCACTTCATTGTAAATACAGAGAAGAAAATAGAGCGTTGTGAGAAATATTGTACACTACCTACACCACTAAGAGGTAGAGCTAACTTAAGCAACCCCTAATAGTCTACACCACCAAATATACTTGGCAATGTCTGCATGGTCCCTGAGGCAGGTGATCGGCCGTGGACTGGCTAGGGTGGAAGTCTTTGGTGCCGGTTCAACTGCTCAGCCTGAAGGTGGGACCCAGGCGAGTGGTCTGCCCAAGAAGGCACTTGCCCTCCTTTATAGAACTTATCGCTACCTCCCAGTCCCGCTGGAAGGGGTTAAGCATCCAATCTGACGCTTACACGACCCCAATTTAGCTAATCCAAGACACATTCACGTATTAAGTCAACATACATCCTCCACAGCTGCCAAGTCCCACAACTGGGTGACCTTCAACAGTCGGCCTCTGCCTCCCCAGGGACAATGCATTCTATTAAGCTTACAATCAAAAAAACATTTTTAAAGCCAAGGTAATTGATGGCTTTTACGCAAATCAACACTTTTTAGCTTGTTTTCATGTATTGTTATCTAGTATACCACGGTCATATATTGTCCTCCCTTTATTTAGTATCAAGGATCAATCTGCCCAACAACATAACAGGCCCACAAATTTCTAATTGTTAACCATTTCTTTACCATATCCATTTCCATACCTACTCACTCTACCCATACACTACACAGTTACCTATACGGTGTCTCTGCTTCTGACATTTTATCCTCTATTGACCATCTTAACATTCTACTGCTCTTGTTCCCAGTTTAAAGTTATTGTTTTATTTACTTATTGAAGTATAATGAAATATTCTCACTAAGATATCATCCCTGTTTTTACTTCCTGCAGCAAATAATGGTAATTTTTGCTTCTGTCTGAATTCACCCTGGTCCTAAGTCTTTGATTTGTTACCAGTCTACAGAGTTTTGACTCAAAATATTGATGGTTCCTTTCCCTGAACTGATGCTGTTTGATCTGCTGAGTTCTTCTAGCACGAAGACGCAAAAGTCTGAAGATGCTGGAATTCCAAGCAACACACACAAAATGCTGGAGGAACTCAACAGGCCAGGCAGCATTTATGAAAAAAAGTAAATAGTTAATATTTCGGGCCAAGACCCTTCATGAAGACTGGGGAGAAATGAGAGGTTAGAGCAAGAAGGTGGGGGAGGGGAGGAAGAAGTACTAGGTGGTAGGTGATAGGTAAAACTGGAAGGGGGAAGGGTGAAGTAAAGAGCTGGGAAGTTGATTGGCGAAAGAGATAAAGGGCTGGAGAAGGGGGAATATGACAAGGGAGGGTAGAAGACCATGGACAAAAGCAATGGGGGAGTTGCACCAGAGGGAGGTTATGGACAGGTAAGGAGATAAGGTGAGAGAGGGAAACGGGAATGGTGAAGTTGGGGGTGGGGGGAGGAGACAATTACCAGAAGTTTGAGAAATTGATGTTCATGCCATGAAGGTTGGAGGCTACCCAGATGGAAATCAAGATGTTGCTTCTCCAACACCTTAGAGGAGGCCGTGGTCTGACATGACGGAATGGGAAATAGAATTGAAATGGGAGGCCACTGGGAGATTTTTGCATAGGTGCTCGGTGAAGCGGTCTCCCAGTCTACGTTTAGCAGATTGTTTGCTGGTGTTCTTGATACCCAAGCACTGGCGTTGGAGCAGGTAGATGAGCCAGTGTTCCTGAATGTGGAATGGTATAGGGGTTGGTTTGTAGAAATGTGTTCTCTTGTCTGATTTTTTTTTCTCTCAGGTGTGGAAAGCAGTGGGCTGGCGGCTGATTGCATTGAGTGTCGGAATGTACGGTCTTCTCTATGTGTATGAGCGACTGACTTGGACAACCAGAGCGAAGGAACGAGCCTTCAAGCGTCAGTTTGTGGACTATGCTGCTGAGAAATTGCAGCTCATAGTCAGTTATACTGGTTCCAACTGCAGTCATCAGGTGCAACAGTAAGTGTAAGAAAGATTTTGGGGGGAGGGGTATAGCTGTGTCAGCGTTTTTGCAAAGGATGCCTCTTCCTCCTGTTCCCCATATTATAGTCATCTTTTCTGAAGTACATGTTGCTCCCTTCAGTCTTCATGATTTGCCCCCCTAGCTCACTATGAAGGAACTTAATCTTTCTGGGGTTCAGTCATCTGACTTTCAGTTATTCCAATCCTAATATGCCAGTGTAACTTCTCTCAGACATCCATTGCAATGACTTCTTCATATGTGAGACTTGGAAAGTAACCCTCCTGAAGGAACCACAATAAATGTCAATTTAAATTTTCCTTGTACAGAGATCAAAGGTTCAAAGGTCCAATTTAATGTCAGAGAAATGTTTACAATATACATCCTGAAAAGCTTTTTCTTCGCAAACATCCACAAAAACAGAGAAGTGCCCCAAAGAATGAAAGACAGTTGAACGTGAGAACCCCAAAGTCCTCCCCCCAGCTCCCCCCCCCAACGTGTAAGCGGCAGCAAACAATGATTCCCCCTCCCCCCAGCAAAAAAAAGCACACCAGCTACCGAGCACAAGCGTGAGCTAGGCAATAGCAGAGACACAGACTTGCAGTTATCCCAAAGACTTCTGCATTTCATCTGACATTTGACAACCCACAGGTTCTCTCTCTCTCTCTCTCTCTCTCTCTCTCTCTCTCTCTCTCTCTCTCTCTCTCTCTCTCTCTCTCTCTCTCTCTCTCTCTCTCCCCCTCTCTCCCTCTCTCCCTCTCTCCCTCTCTCCCTCTCTCCCTCTCTCCCTCTCTCCCTCTCTCCCTCTCTCCCTCTCTCCCTCTCCCCTCTCTCCCTCTCTCCCTCTCTCCCTCTCTCCCTCTCTCCCTCTCTCCCTCTCTCCCTCTCTCCCTCTCTCCCTCTCTCCCTCTCTCCCTCTCTCCCTCTCTCCCTCTCTCCCTCTCTCCCTCTCTCCCTCTCTCCCTCTCTCTCTCTCTCTCTCTCTCTCTCTCCCTCTCTCCCTCCCTCCCTCCCTCCCTCCCTCCCTCCCTCCCTCCCTCCCTCTCTCTCTCCCTCTCTCCCTCTCCTCCCTCCTCCCTCCTCCCTCCTCCCCCCCCTAATAAGGGAGAGGCAGGTGTCCCCCATTTTCACAGCGAGCAGGAGACATAACAACAACCTGCTGGGTTACAATGTTAAAAAGTCCATTTCCTTGCTTTTTATGAGTTCTGTGCCTGAAGATTGCAAAGATCTCGGTTCTTTGGACCCTTAGCGAAAGATTTTCCGGCTTCCCCGATGACACGAGTCTCCTGCCGTGACAATGATCCTCGATCCACCCGTCTCCAGAGCCCCGAGATCTTAAGCTACCAAATATGAGTGAGACTCGCAGGCCGAACCCTTGGATGTCGAACAACAACGGCCAGTCCTGAAACCCTGAGAACAGGTCCCACTGCTGCGAAGAACGGAAGTCTGCAAGGTCTAGGTCAGGGTCTTCAAAAGAACCCTGAAAGGGAAAAATAAAAACATTACAGATGGAAATAGAGCTGTTTCCGAAGATGCAAGCAAAGGAGTCGCTGTTTAGCGCCATCAGAGACAGGACTCTGAAATATAGGCTTTTCTTAAAAACTCTCCCACCTCTTCATTTGCTATTGTCACAGCAGATATCTTCTCCATCATGATTTTACTGTGCTCATTTTTATCTTGCAGAGAACTGGCAGGGACATTTGCCCAGTTGTGTCAGCAGGTGGATGTAACACGGCAGAACCTGGATGAGGAGATTAAAGAACTGAATAAGAAGATTGAATTACTGGACTCACTGCAGAGTAAAGCCAAACTGCTCAGGTGGGTATCAGAAAAACCAACATGAGAATTTTGTCAGCTTTGGGACCACGAGTTAACTACCAGATACTTGCTTTGTGGAAAGCTATTTCAAGGGATCCAGTGTGTTGACTTCATGTTGTACTTGCTGCTGTAGCTCATAAGTTACTGATGCAGCAACTTGGAGCAGGGATAAGCTTCCTCCACTTAGCAGGGAAAAAAACAACGATGTGAACTCTTTCTGTACTTGCAAACCTCAAGGTTAGGGTTTTGGGAACTGCCAGCACCCTCCAGTGAGGAATGCAGCATGGTACTGGGCGAGTACCTGGGTGGCCAGTGGGAGGGCTAACCTGTCTGCACTTGGAGTAACTGTGTCATTCTTTGCAGAAACAAAGCTGGCTGGCTGGACAGTGAGCTGAACATGTTTACTCACCAATACCTACAGCAGAACAGATGAACTAGACTGCCAGATGCAAGATCACAAGATGTCTTCATTTATGGAGAAGACAGTCTAGCTGCTGCGACAGAGGAGGATGGTGGGGAAGTGTGGTGAGGACATCACTGGGATCTTAATTTCTTGCTCAGAATAATTTATAAACATGTTTGGAATTAATTTAAAGATGCCGGGGCAGAATTATCAACAGTGACTTGCTAACCCAGTGCTTATGATTTTCCAATGAGGAGTCTCTTGATCCAGATTGTTACCCTAGTATGAACCCTGTACAACCTGGAGTAGGAATGCATTTGGATTTTGACCCTCTGAACACTACCTTCTCTCCTCTCCAGTTTGCCCAGGTAATCTAATCATGTTGTACAGATCTATCACCATCGTAGGAATGTTGATTGAATCTGGTCATGGTAATCTGTGGAATTCTTGCTTTATCTTGGTGTGTATCTTTACCAAGGAATAAAAGCTGAGAATTTTGTTCTTACAACACTGAGAGACACACTAAATTTCCAGCTATGTGGGTTTCAGGGAAAGATCAGGAAGGATTTGATCTTTGCTCCACTGTATGTGCCATCTGCCAAATGCATTATAGTGATGGTAGTGTTAATACTCCAAATTTCTCAACTAAGTCCTAAACTGTAACTTTTAAAGTTACCCATTGTCTCAGATCTGGTGTTCTGTTCATTGCTGATTGGTTTCTTATAACAAGCAGTTAGAAACATTTTGATTTGAGCAGAGATTGACATTATGTTCAACTGAATGTAGTCCTGGCACGTGCTGATGTTTCCTGTGCCTCAGTCAGTTACACAAATTAGCCAGCTAGTAGCAAAAATAAGAATAAATTCAATTGCGAATGGACTGGGTAATCTGGAAGTAGAAGAATAATGCTGTATGTGAAAAGAATGTTTGTGATATGGTTTTAGATGTGGACATTGAAGGGGTCAAGTGAGACCACCAGTACAGTTACTATAATTCTAATATAGTGCTAATTATTTTGGAGTTTCGGAAATTGAAGGCAAACAGTGTTCTTGCCCTCTTCCCTGTCTGTTTTCCCTAGTCCCTTTTGTTCCCTTTTCCATTCATCCCACTATACCTGGTGCTAGAGAGTATCTGTCAGGGAATGGTAAGTGAGAGCCAATGAAAGGTAAATATTGGATTTACTTTATAAAAGGTTGCCTTTTTTTTCCTATCAGTGTAAATGGAAAGAGCATGCACTGCTATTGTGTGGATTTATCATTATGTAGTTAGGTGTTTGGTTTGAAGTTGGTTACAGCTTTGCACACAGTGTGTATGAGGCATCATCTCCACTGCCCTAAGGTTATAAGATTCAGAGAGCTCTGGAGTTCTGCTATGTTGCCATAGTGGTTCTCCAGGCTTGTCCCAAGAAGGAAACAATTTACCATGAACACTTGGGTTTTGTGTTTTAGCTGGTTTCTGTTGCTGTATGGTGGCAGAATGGCAGTGAGATGATATATTTGCATTGTGAATAGTGTTTTTAACTCTGTCCCAGGAACCTAGTTCTGGATCTGCCTCCTCACCTACGATGCGTTTAAGGTTATAGTTTTTGTGTTTAAACACTACCATGGTTGAAATTTATATTTACAATTTTAAGCATTCACACCTTTACTTCAAAAACTACAGAATATTGTGGAGAAAAGGCTAGCTAATGTTCCTGAGACATTATCCTGCTTAGTGTTTTTTTTAAAACTGAAATCAATTTTCTATCCAGTTTTGTTCATTAGAATTGAGTGAGTGTTCTGGGAGGAATAGGATTCTGCTTCATTTGGGTTTGAGTCATCGCTTCAAATAGCAGACAATAATGAACATTAATGAATCCAAATTCTTGCTATAACAAGATTGCAGGATAGGTCTAGGTCTCTTTCCATGATAAAATTTCTGATTAGAGATAATTAATTTGAAACATTAGTTCTTTCTCTCCCCTTAGGTGCACTCTTGTTCTGAGAATTTTCAATATTTTTTGTTTTCATTTCAGATATCCAGCATCTGCAGTATTTTATTTGTTCTAAATCTCTACTTTTGACAGTACCTATTCTGTTGGATTTTGAACAAATGTTTTCGGTCAAAATGCACTTTAAGTTTTTGCTGCTCAAGATATACCCTTAAAGTTAAAATTTATGTAAAGACTTCTCTGTGTAATGTACCATTGCTTTTGCTGTCTCATAATCAGAAACAGGCTTGTTTAAAATAAATTTGATTTGGAAAATAGTCTTTTTGCCTAGTACTCATTCTTAATGCCTTTATGTGTTTAAAAATATATATTGAGTCATTCATTGTTCAAAAATCGGGTCAGAATCAGAATTGGGTTTAGTTTTATGAAGTGAATTTTTTTTTTTGTTTTGTGATAGCAGTTCTGTGCAGACATAAATTACTATAAATTTTAAAATAAGTATTGAAAAGAAGGAATAATGAGGTAGTTTTCATGGGTTAATTGACCATTCAGAAATCTGAGGGCAGAAGGGAATGAAGCTGATTCTGAATTATTGAGTATTCAGGCTCCTCTACCTTTTCTCCCGATGGTAGTAACAAAGAGAGACAATGTCCAGGATGATGAGGGTCCTTAGTGGTGGACGTCCCGTTCTTGAGGTAATGTCCTCAGGTGGAAAAGGTTGTGCCTTTGATGGAGCTGGCTGTCTACAGTCTTCTGCAGCCTTTTGCGATCCTGCGCACTGGAACCTTCATATAAAGTTGTGATGCAGCTAGTCAGAGTGCACTTCAATGTAGATCTTTACAAATTTGCTAGCCTTTGAGGAGTTTTGTCATGTCACCAAACTCTTAACAAAGTACAGCCATTGGTGTGTCTTCATTGCATCATTGTGTTAGGCCCAGGGTAGAGCTTCAAGATGTTGACACCCTAGAATTTAAAGTTGCTCTCCCTTTCCACTGCTGACCCCTCAGTGAGGACTAGTGTGTGTTCTCCTGATTCCCCTTCCTGAAGACCATGATCAGTTCTGTGGTCTTGCTGGTGTTGAGTGTGAGATCATTGTTGTGACGTTGTTCAACCAAATGAGCACAGCTTCATTTGTACCACAGGGAGGAATACAACAAGGACGTGAAATCATAAATAAGGAATTAATCTCGGGCATTGACAGCAATTCAGTGGGTAAAAGCTGATGGCAATATTCTATATGTTGGAACAGAGAGTAAGTTAGTTAGCCCTTTATGCCTGCTCTGTTATTCACTGAGGTTAGCTGAACTAGTCTTACAATTGCAAGTAAAGTTTGTGAACCCTTTGCAATTACCAGGTTTACTGAAGTAATTACTCTTAAAATGTGGTCTGATCTTCATCTAAGTCACAATAATAGACAATTTGCCTAAACTAATAACACACAATCAATTGTGCTTTTCATGTCTTTATTGAACAAATTGTTTAATCATTCACAGTTCAGGCTGGAAGAAGTATGTGAACCCCTGTATTTAGTAACTAGTAGAACCTCCTTTACCAGTAATAACTTCCACTCTGTTTCTTGTAGCTGCTAATCAGACTTGCACAATGATGAGGAGAAAGTTTAGTCCATTCTTCCGTACAAAATCAATATTTCTGTGATACCTTGCATGAACAGCACTCTTCGGGTCCAGCCACAGCATCTCAATTGGGTATGTCAATTTTTGGAGAGCAAAGTTCTTTCACAAACACCATTCTTGTTCAGTGTTTTTCTTATAGTGGACACGTGAACAGAAACTAGCAAGTTCTCAAAATTAATGCAGGTCTTTTGCTGTTATCCTTGGGTTCTTCTTCACCTCCTTCAGCATTGTACATTGTGCTCTTGGTGTGATCTTTGCAGGATGCCCACTCCTAGGGAGGGTAGTAACAGTACCAAATTTCCTCCATTTATAGACAGTTTCTCTTACTGTAGACCGATGAACACTCAGGTTTTCAAAAATGCTCTTGTAGCTTTTTCCAGCTTCATGCATCTCAACAAATCTTTTAAGGTCCTCTGAAAGTTGTTTTGATTAAGGCATGGTGTACATAAACAGATCTTTCTTGAGAAGAGCAGGCTCGTACAGCAACCCAATTTTGTCCTTTTTTAATAGGGCACCCTCACAACTCTCACCTCCAATCTCATCTTAGTGAATCCGAATAGCTTTTGTAGAAGGCTTTATGCCAGAGGTTCAAATACTGTCTTGACCCTAGACTGTGGTTGTTTATATGGATTGCTCAGTATTGACAAGAAGTAGTACAATTGTTCATGTGTTATTAGTTTAGGCAGATTGTGTTTGTCTATTACTGTGACTTGAATGAAGATCAGACCACATTTTACGAGTAATTAATGGAGAAAACCAGGTAATTCCATAGGGTTCACAAACTCACAAACTGTAACTTCACATAATTTTCTCCACATTCTTAAATGGTTTCTCCCTATCCTTTTGTTTCCCCTTCAAAATTTCAAAACTCAATTCTATCAACCTTAATAGCAAAAACTTTTTAAACCACGGAATCCAAGTAGCATTCTCTGCCAGATGTGAGCTAACCACGATTTTGCATAGCTGCAATAGATGATGTATTCCAATATTGGCCTTTGATAATTTTCTGTACAGTACAATGCAAAAGTCTTAGGCACCCTAGATTTTAATATAAATTTAGTTTTAGTTTTTTGTCTTCTGGATTAGTGTGTCAGTAGAAAAGAGCAAATTTTAGATTTCAAGTATTAAATGTTACAAAGAAATATTTGCATTTTGTTAAAGTAACATTAAGTAATAGACCACTTTTCAAATAAAAACTTGATTACTTTGGAGGTATATGGCCCAAAGAGGTATGCTCTTCTGCACACCACTGTTGTAACGTGGTTATTTGAGTTACCATCTTCTTCTTGTCAGCTTGAACCAGTATGGCTAGTCTTCTGTGATCTGTCATTAACAAGGTGTTTTCACCTACAGAACTGTTGCTTACTGGATGTTTTGTATTTTGCAACATTTTCTGTAACCTCTAGAGCAGGGGTTCCCAACCTTTTTAATGTCATAGACCCTTACCGTTAACTGAGGAGTTTGGGAACCCCTGCTCTGCAGACTGTTGTGTGTGAAAATCCCAGGAGATCAGCAGTTCCTGAGACACTAAAACCAGCAATCATTCCACGGTCAAAGTGACTTAGATCACATTTTTCAAAGGTTAATTTATTATCAAAGTATCCATGTAATACTGTGAAATGGAGTCTTGTCCAGATAGCAGGAAGCATAGAACGAACATGAAAGATGTTCAGAGAGAAGCTTCAAACACTACCCCCCCTGCACAAAAAAGAATGGCATCCCGGTGATGAAGCCTCCCCCAGACCCCCCTCTTCCAACACAACATGCAACAAGAACATCGACCCCCAAACCCCCTTCTCCCTGCACAACAAAATGGAAAAGGAATGGTCAAAAAATACGATGGTAAAAATCGTAAGTCAGAAAATGTCCACAGTCCATAAATGCAATAGTCCAATCTATAAATGCAGAACCACGGTAACATCCTCTGATGTCACTGACACCGTGAGGCAGAGAGGCCTGCTGACCTGCCACAGCGAGCCACGCAGTGAAAGGATGCTCACAGACTCCTCTGGTAGCAATCAAAAGGCAGGCAGTCGGCGCCGAACTCTCACTTGCCTTCCGCATTTGCTGCGACATCCCAATCTTCCTCAACGCTTTAGTCTGTGAAATGGAGTCAAACATCAGCTTACGTCCCATCTCTCGCTTCACATCGAGGCTGTTTGAGTACGTGCTTGCTTCCCGGAATCTTCTTGGAGATAGCAAAGCGCTAGGTCACTCAGTCGATCTCCAAACCGTAAATCGGAGGTTCTGACAGTCTCAGAAACACATTTAAGATGAACAACAGACATAAAAGAAGTAAAATAGACATTTTCTTGGGCTATCTGGAAGATGTCAACCAAAGGAACGTTGTATACTGGCTCCATCTTGACCGGAAGTCCTTACGTCCCTATTCCAATGTCTGGGCTGAACTACAACTGAACCTCTTGACCATATCTGCATACTTTTATGCACCGAGTGGCTGCCACATGTTTTGTGTGATTAGATATTTGCATTAACAAGCAGGTGTGCCTAATAAAGTGGCCACTGAGCATATAATTATGTGTGAGAGGATCCCTACAGCAGAATCTGCATGGCAATTATGAGCTTTAATACCTTGGTGTATTGTGGTTGTTCACGTGCATTGGCCACCCCCCCCCCCCCCACCTTGTTAAAACAGTTTGCACACAAGCATCTTCCACTCCTTGGAAACAGCTCATTCTTGATCCAAGTTCAAGTTTATTGTCATCTGTCTGTACATATATACAACTAATGAAGCAACATCCCTCTGTGCTACATATATCATACACAGGACATTATTAACTTACGATAGTATTTTGTTTAAAGTGTAGGGCTTTCAGTACCATTAACTGTGGTGTTAACTGTTCAGGCTAACAAGAGGGCTTCTCTGTAATGTTACTTAATGCTGTAATGGGTTTCTGTAGCTGGAATGTTTGGGTTATAACTGCAGATAAGGGGGGATCTAACCAATGGAGAATTGATATGCTATCTTGTATCTGTGAGCTGAGCTCACGGTCTTTTCCGGGAAGCGAGCGAGGAGGACAGACGTGTGAGGAGCAGACACCAGTTCCAGGGTGGCAGATACTGGATGTGGGCGGTTCGGAAGGTGGCTAAAGGCTCGGAAGGTCGTTGTGGATGGAACCGGAGGCGTGAGCTCCAATGTATTAAAATATTACGTGCACAAACTGATAAACTTACTGATTTGATGCCTTTAGGTTATCTGTTTCTACTAACCCACCACTAAGAAATAACTATAAAGTTGTAACTATTTACTTGCCTTTGGTGTATTGTCTGGTATTTGTGTTGCGAGCGTGTACTGGGAGGGGGGTACTACACCGTATTTACACCGAAGTATTGCACTGTCGGTGGGGCGGACTATGGTTCACCCTAGACGAATGGGGGTAAATTGGGGGCACAGACGTTACAAAAGTATAATTCAAACTGCATATATTGTACAGCAATTTACACTGATAGCATAAGATTTTTACCCTCATGAATAATCAAGCTGAAAGGATACAGTTTTGCATTTAGGATGAACCTCAGCAAAGCACTACATTCCCCCTTTGTCCTCAGCCCAGGCACCTCAAAGCCACTATGCCGTGGAATAATGCCTATGCAAGAAAATTCTGACAAGAAGGCCCTCCTTGCCATTAACCAAGCAAAGTCTTGCTGCTTATTTGAAAGTTCATGTAATGTGTTAATGACCTTGACATCTCAGGGATTCATCCAATACTACCCACCAGCTTCTTTCGCTGCAGGATTATGATGACATTCTACATCGACCACTGCATGATTAACTTGTGGAAAAGTGTGTGCAGAAGAAACTAGGGACAAAACAACAGATGGTGGGGTGTGGGTGCTGTAGTAGTCTGGCAGACTAACCTCTACCTTGCTGAGGCTCTTGACAACTGTCAGACACCAACTCTTATTTATCCCTTTAACAGGACTCCGCTAAGGAGCACCAGGCCATTGTCTCCCACACCTTCATCGACCTTATTAACTGTGGGGATCTCCCATCCACTACCACCAACCTCAGTTCCCTCATCCTGCACCTCCAGTTTCTACCTTCTACCCAAGATCCACAAACCTGTCTGTTCAGATAGACCCATGATTTCTGTTCCTGTTCCACTGAATTTGTATCTGCATACCTCGACTCAGTTTTATCCCCCTGATTCAGTATGTTCTTTCCCACATCCATGACACTTCACATGCTCTTGACCTTTTCAATAATTTCAAGTTCCCTGGCTCCAGTCACCTTCATTATGGATGTCCTGTCCCCCCCCACCAGAAAGGCCTCAAATCTCTCTGTTTCTTTCTGGACACCAGACCCAACCAGTTCTCCTCCACCACCACTCACTTCCATCTGACAGAATGTTTCTCCTTCAGCTCCTCCCAGTTCCATCGAACAAAAGGTGTATTCATGGACACTCGCATGGGTCCCAGCTATGCCTGCCTTTTTGTTGGCTACATGGAACAGTCTATGTTCCAAGCTTACACAGGTATCGCTCCCCAAATTTTCCTGCAGTACATTGACAACTGCATTGGTGCTGCTTCCTGCAACCTTGTGGAGCTGGTCAACTTCATCAACTTGGCCTCCTACTTCCACCCTGGCCTCAAATTTCCCTGATCCATTTCCGACATCTCCCTTCCCTTTCTCGATTTCTCTGTCTCTATCTCTGGAGACAGCTTATCTACTGATTTTTAATATAAACCCACTGATTTGCAGCTACCTGGACTATATCTCTTTCCACGCTGTTACTCGTAAACATGCCATCCCCTTCTCCCAATTCCTCTATCTCTGCTGAATCTGCTCTGAGGATGAGACTTCTCATTCTAAAACTAAGGAGATGTCCTCCTCCTTCAAAGAAAGGGACTTCCCTTACTCCACCCTCAATGCGGTCCTCAACTGCTTCTCTTTCATTTTGCGCATGTCTGCCCTCACCTCATTCTCCTGTCACCCCACCAGGGATAGGGTTCTTCTTATCCTCATTTATCACTCCACCAGCCTCCACATCCAGCACAGAATTCTCCATAACCTCTGTCATCTCCAGTAGGATCCCACCACCAACCATGTTCTTCCCTACCCCCACTGCCCCAAGTTGTCTACGTACAGGAGGACTTTGTCCTGCATGTTTCCTGATGGACAAAGGGTCCGATACAACCCATAAGTAACAGCTGTATATTTGGTTTGATTTGTCTAATTTGAGTGAATAACTGCAACTGACTTACTGTGCATTCCCAAAGCGAAAGCCGTGGATGAACCAGGAGGTACATTGTCTACTGAAGGCTGGATCTGTGGCGTTCAAGTCTGGCGACCCAGGCCTGTACCAGAAATCCAGGTACGATTTGTAGAAGGCCATTTCAAGGGCGAAGAGACAATTATGTTGGAGGCGACATGGGATGCATGACAATTCTGGCAGGGTTTGCCAGGCATGACTTCCTACAAAGTGAAACCCAATAGCATGAATGGCAGCGTTGCTTCACTACCAGATGAACTCGTTGCCTTCTATGCCCGCTTTGAAAGGGAGAACATAACTACAGCTGTGAAGATCCCTGATGACCCTGTGATCTCCGTTTCAGAGTCCCATTCCTGTTTCAGAGGCTCAAACAAGCTGGATGAACTCAGCAGGTCGGGCAGCATCCATTGAAACGAGCAGTCAACGTTTTGGACCGAGACCCTTCATCAGGACTGAAGAAGGAGGGGGCAGGAGCCCCATAAAGAAGGTGGAAAACTAATCAGAGGAAAGATCAAGGCTGGGGGAGGGGATAGGGAGGAGAGGTGAAGAAGGAATGTAAGGAGAAAGCACTATGGGTAGTAGAAGAAGGCAGAATCATGACAGAGATGATAGGCAGCTGGAAGAGGAGACAGAGTGAAAGTGGGATGGGGGAAGGGAGAAGGAGGGAATTACCGGAAGTTGGAGAATTTGATGTTGATTCTTCCTCCTTCTACCCATAGTGCTTTCCCCTTACATTCCTTCATCACCTGTCCTGCCTATCCCCTCCCCCACCCCTTGATCTTTTCTCTGATTGGTTTTCCACCCTCCCCCCACCTTCTTTATGGGGCCCCTGCCCCCTCCTTCAGTCCTGACGAAGGGTCTCAGCCCAAAACGTTGACTGCTCATTTCAACGGATGCTGCCCGACCTGCTGAGTTCATCCAGCTTGTTTGTACGTGTTGATTTGACCACAGCATCTGCAGTGTACTTTGTGTTTCCAATGTTAGGCTGTCTTTAAAGAGAGTGAATCTTCGCAAGGTGGAAGGTCCTGATGAAGTACCTGGTAAGGCCCTGAAAGCCTGTGCCAACCAACTAGCGAGAGTATTGAAGGGCATTTTCAACTTCTCGCTGCTACGGGCAGAAGTTCCCACTTGCTTCAAAACAGGCAATTATACCCGTGCCAAAGAAAACAATATGCGCTGCCTTAATGACTGTCGCCCGGTAGCACTCACATCAACAGTGATTAAATGCTTTGAGAGGTTGGTCATGATTAGACTAAACTCCTGCCTCAGCAAGGACCTGGACCCATTGCAATTTGCCTATCACCACAATAGATCAACGACAGATGCAATCTCAATGGCTCTCCACATGGCTTTAAACCACCTGGACAACACAAACACCTATGTCAGGATGCCATTCATCGGCTATAGCTCAACATTCAATACCATCATTCCCACAATCCTGACTGAGAAGTTGCAGAACCTGGGCCTCTGTACCTCCCTTTGTAATTTGATCCTCGACTTCCTAATCAGAAGACCACAGTCTGTGTGGATTGGTGATAACATATCCTCTTCGCTGACTATCAATACTGGCGCACCTCAGGGGTGTATGCTTAGCCCACTGCTCTAATCTCTTATATACACATGACTGTGTGACTAGGCATAGCTCAAATACCATCTATAAATTTGCTGACGATACCACCATTGTTGGTAGAATCTCAGGTGGTGACAAGAGGGCATACAGGAGTGAGATATGCCAACTAGTGGAGTGGAGTAGTGCAGCAACAACCTGGCACTCAAAGCCAGTAGACGAAAGAGCTGATTGTGGACTTCAGGAAAGGTAAGATGAAGGAACACATACCAATCCTCATAGAGGGATCAGAAGTGAAGAGAGTGAGCCCCTTCAAGTTCCTGGGTGTCAAGATCTCTGAGGATCTAACCTGGTCCCAACATATTGATGCAGTTATAAAGAAGGTAAGACAGTGGCTATACTTTATTAGGAGTTTGAAGAGATTTGGCATGTCAATAAATACACTCAAAAACTTCTATAGTTGTACCGTGGAGAGCATTCTGACAGGCTGCATCACTGTCTAGTATGGAGAGGCTACTTCACAGGACTGAAAGAAGCTGCAGAAGGTTGTAAATCTAGTCAGCTCCATCTTGGGCACTAGCCTACAAAGTACCCAGGACATCTTAAGGGAGCGGTGTCCCAGAAAGGCAGTGTCCATTATTAAGGATCTCCAGCACATGTCCTTTTCTCACTGCTACCATCAGGTAGGAGGTAGAGAAGTCTGAAGACACACGCGGCGATTCAGGAACAGCTTCTTCCCCTCTGCCATCCGATTCCTATACGGACATTGAATCTTTGGGCATTACCTCACCTTTTTAAAAATATACAGTATTACTGTTTTTGCACCTTTTAAAAATCTATTCAATATACATAATTGATTTACTTGATGATATATTATTATTTTATTTATTGTTCTTTATTTTCTCTGCTAGATTATGTATCACGTCACATGCCGGTGATAATAAACCTGATTCTGAACCCATCTGTGTGGAGGTGTTGCACTCAATAACAGATTTGCTCCTTGCATTCTATTTTGTAGTGCATGTACATCTGACAAAGCCTTCTCGTGGTTCTAGTTAACAAAGTGTCCATAATTTCAGACTATGCAGGAAATCCTATCCTGTGCATTCACGGTGGGTCTGTCTGGAGAAGTTTGAACTTGACAGGAGTGCCCTTGCACGCAGTCTTGAGGTCCATATAAAGATCTAATGAATCTGCCGAAGCAACTACTTCAGAAAGATTCATAACCAAAAATTTTCTGGGCATTAAATCCTGCGTTAAAATAATTACGAGAACTACGATGCTGTAAACTCCCCGAACAGTCAAATATTTGATAGTGTTGGCCAATTCGTCGGAGTTTGCTGACGGACGGATATGTCGACCTATCGCTGTCCCGACCGTTAGGGATTTAACTGACTAATCGAAGAGGAGTTTACTGCGCCGTTCAGCTGGATAACCAATGTAAACACGGCGGGAGGAAGCGGTTCAAATGATGAGCTGAGGCCGAGTGAGTGGAGCCGAGGGAAGGGGGGATCGGGAAGCGAGCGGGCAAGGGGTAACGGTAACTTTGGGTGGCCCGCAATCAGAGCAGCGAAGCCCGGGTGAATCGAGAGCGGCTGCGGTCGCGAGAGTAATCTGGCTTCGGAGAGCCCCGGGCCCGCAAGAGCTCCGTCTCCCGTCCCTTCGCAGTTCGCAAGCGGCTGGGCTTGGTGCCTTTGAACCCGAAGATAGGAACAGCCATAGAGGCCAACCTCTCTACCCTGTCGGTTAATTACCCCAGTCTTCCTCATAATCCTATATCCACTCGTCATTCAAAAACGGATCTACTTCCACTCTAAATATTTCTAATGTGCACAAGTAAGGCGAAATAATTCCGGAACTTTCAATGTATGTTTTTAAACGTGCAGTCCCTGATCATGAAACCAGGTCTCCTCATGTCATGCCCCCTTCGGAATTTATATGTTTCAATAAGATCACCCCTCATTCTTCACACGGAAGAATGTAGATCGATTTGCTCCACCTCTATTAAAATCTTTCATCCCAGGTATTAGTCTGGCGAATCTCTTGCATCACCCCAAATGTTACTACTGTTTTACTAAGGGGACCAAAACACTCTGTGTAGCCTCGCCAACAACCTGCACAATTGTTACAAAACGTCTCTGCTAATAAACTTCAGCTCCTTCGCAATATGACATTTACCCTCTTAAATACAAGCTGCACCTGCCCACTTTTAGTTCTGGCCCTGGTTTCTCCTACCACTGACTCTTGTGCCTATTTTCTCAGCAGTCATTGTATTCCCTTGTTGAGTGATGTCATACTCCGATCGTCTGCAGTTCCTTCGGGATCAGAACAAACAGCTGTTGCAAAGGTTAAGAGAAGAACGACTGCGGTTTGCGTCCTCCAGCAGTGAAGGACATGACTCAGCAGAGAATGGTACAGCTGTGGATTACCAAAGGAACAGCTACAGAGGCAACAGATTAGAGGTAGCTGTAGATGCCATTATCCAATGAAGTGATGAAATACATTTCTGTACGTTCGCTTAAATTGCAAGTAGAATTGTAAAGATGTACTCCTGAGCCCAAACTTTCAATCCATGCTTTAGACCCCTGGAGTAAAATACATTCTGCATCAAAAGTTACTTCTGTTATTGGCTACAGTATATTTATCAACAACACTATTCTCTTAAATGTATCACTAGTTCAAGAAATAATAGAATCAGGTTCAGTTTGGAACCCTTCACTTGTACCCACGGCAAGTTCAGCTCCAGGTTAGAGTAAGGCACCAAAGTACCATTTCATCATCATAGTAAATCAGGCAAATGTGACCAGTGACTTCTGAACAATGAGCTGGGTTTGAATTTAGTTCCTGGATGGGCTGCTGCAAAAAAAAACAAATTTCATGACATATATGAGTGATGATAAACCTGATTCTGATATGGGCCTCTATTGTAGATTGAGAGTGGGAAGGGAACAGGGAGATGGGAATCATGGTTGGAAATGGGGAGGAAGCAGGAAGCCCCAGAGAGACATCTTGCAATGATCAATAAACCAAATGGCCTTCCCTGCTGTCTTGGGGCAGGGTGTGTCTAACACCCACACTCCCCCCCACCCCTGGCATTCCTCTGCCATCTGTCACACACCCCTCCCGTGGCACTCCACCCTCGCCATTCCCAACATCCTTTGCTCCTGCCAGAGTTACAAACTTGCTCCCTGGCTCCATGTTGACAAATACAGTACTGCGCAAATCTCTTAGGCATCCTAGTTCTATATATACCTAAGACTTTTGCACTGTACTGTAGGTCAGATTATTCTCCTGTGTATCTGATGAAGGTAGGAATAAAGGGATCATTTTTGAATTGTGAGGTTGTGACCAGCATTGTTGCTTGGGCTTCTCACATGGGATGGGTTTTATTGTGGAGGCCCAGTGTGCTTTCAAGCGGTTGTAAGATGTGTAATGCCGTTAGCTCCTATTGGATCCACCTGATTTAAATAGAAGAAAAGTATTTTATTGCTTTAATTATTTGGATGAGAGGATCAAGTGTAATAGATCCACGTTTTCTAATTACACAAAATTAGGTGGCAGTGTGAGAATGTATGTAAAAAGACAGGTTAAGTAAATGGGCAAGGGTGTGATAGTTATAATAAGAGATCATCCAGTGGTAGAAGACAACCTTAGCTGGTGAGAAATTGAATCACATTAATGGCATTGATGTTCAGAGACCCCTGGCACTTCCAGAATCATTGAAAGTTAGCATTTGGGCACAACAAACAAATAGTAAGGTAAAACAGGGACACCTCTTTTTCCCTTATTAGGGGGAGAGAGAGAGAGAGAGCCTGTGATTTGTCAAATACCAGCTGAACTAGTAGTCTTTGGGGTACTGCAATTCTGTGTCTTATTGAAGCTTAGCTGCATGTTTGAGTGCTCATTGGGGCTCACTGATGCTTTTTTTGCTAGTTGGGGAGGGGCTGTTCCTTGCTGCTGCTCATGTGTGGAGGCACTGGTGGGAGGCTTTAGGGCTCTAACATTTAACTGTCATTCGTTCTTTGGGGCACTTCTTTGTTTTCGTGGATGTTTGCAAAGAAAAAGATTTTCAGGATATGTATTGTATACATTTCTCTGACATTAAATGTACATATTGAAACCAATTTATTGCAAGAGGATTTGAATACATCTTGCTCCAAGTATTTAGAGTTGTAAAACTCAAAATCATGCTCTTTGGCACACTACATGCATGCTGACCTTTTTGTATATCTACACTAATACCATTTCCCATTCTAGGACCATATTTTTCTATATGGGAAATGGGATTAGAACTGAGATTCTTACAGCCTCTGTAATTCTTGGACAACTTCAAATCTGAATGTCTGTCTAAATGCATTTTAAACATTTATGATTCCATCATCAGCTTTGGGAGTACATTCCAGATATCAACCAAAAACTCTGATCACCTTCAAAACTCCTTCCTCAAAGCCTTAAACTGATGTCCTCTTGTTTTTGATATCCCTTGCCATGGGAAAAAGATTTTGGCCACCTACCTTGCCTATGCCTCTTGTGTTAAAATTTGTGTACTTTAACTACCACCCTTTAATTACTTTAATCTGTGTACCACAGAGCCTTCAAGGTAAACAAACCTAGCCTATCCACTCTCTTTTCATTACTAAAATCCTCAATTCTATGTGAATGTCTTTTGCACTCTCTCTGGTACAGTTGCAACCTTCCCATAATGTGGTGGCCAGAAATGAACATGGTATTTCCAAATGCAGCCTAACCAGTGTCGCAAGTTCCAATGTGACATCTGGTATTCAATTCCCTGGTCCACGAAGGCAAGTGTATTATACCCTTTTTTTAAAAAACTATCCTATTGATCTGTGTTTCCATTTTCAGAGAACTTACGGACTTAGATCTCTACATCTTTCTGTTCAACATTTGTTGGTCCCCTACCATTTCACGTCATCTCTCAAAATGCTTCACCTTACGCTTGTTAGGATTAAATTCTATCTCCAATGCACTGCCAAACTTTCCAATTGATTTGCATCCCATGGTAGCCTTGGCTGACTTTCCTTACCAACCACCAGCACCAGTTTTCCTGTCATCTTCAAACTTACTAATCGTATCTTCAACACCGCCTGGAGAGACTGCATCTGAAATATTGTCCATATATCTGTTCCCACTTCATTTGTTTGTGATCGAGGGAACGCATTGAAGGCTCACTAGACTGATTCCAGGGGAAGGTGGGGTTGAGGGCAGAGTGATGCAACGCAAATCTATACTTCAGAGTTTAGAACAAAGAAAGACTTCATTGTAACATGGAATTTCTACAAGGCTTGATAGGGTGTCTGGAGCAAGGGCTCAGAATCTCAGAATACAGCCTCAAATGTTCAAGATAAGAATGAAAAAATCAGGGTAGTGTATTTTTAGAATTATCTACTTGAGAGCAGTGGAGGTTCAATTGCAGAGTAATTTTAATAAAGAGATTGACACGTTTTAGATAATAAAGGAATCAAGGTTTGAGTTGGTGCAAAGCAATTGAAGTAAAAGATCCACTTTTAGAAATGTAAAAGGATTAAATGAACTTGTCTTGCTTCTTCTTCCTTGTTCTTATGTCCTAATGAAAACATTCCAATCTGCTTTAGCAGGGAGATGGAGGCTCTATGAGGAATTCCACTGAGAAATACAAAACTTGTGAACTGCTTGATCAAGAAATGAAGAATGGTGCCTTACAGCAACCCAGTGAGGTGGTTATATCTGAATCCCTACAGAAAAGAGAAGACTCTCGAGTGGCACTTTGTACTCCCTCGTTGCACAGAGCTAAGAAGCAAGGTTGGACCCTTGGCTCAGGGGATGGAGCAAACATAGAGCTGGCTGACATGCTGCCTCTCAGTAGGTCCAAAACAATTTCCGGTGTGGAGAAAAACTGTTCCACATTAGCGGTTCTGTCACCTGAAGAAAGCTTTACCTCTGCAGAAGCACTGGGCCAGAAGTGGGATGTGCAAAAGTTGGATCCCCAAAGGTGTAATGTGACTGAATGTTTCCAAAGCTCAACTCCTTTTACCAAGCCTCCTCCTGACCCAACGTTAACAGATCACGCAGAGTGCCCTGCCCCAGCACCACCAAGTACAGGGGGAACTCCTCAGCACTATTCCCTATTGCTTCAGTCCCTCAGTGAGAATCCAAAGCCAAGGTCCAAATCGGATCCACCATTATATGTGGATCAGCTGTTGGATGTGGGCAATGATCGGCACAGCAAACATTTCATCAGAAACACTCAGAAACCAAAATCAATCCTCTTGGAACCACATAACAAAATTGTGAAGGTAGGTCTATTTTAATTTGCCAGTGCTGCTGGTTGCTTCTGCAAGTTTTCCATACATTTTTCAAACTTCAGAAGATCCGAATACCCAGCTGTTGTGATCTTTTTTTGTTTGTTTTGAGTTGACAGCTTTTCTGTCTTGTAGAAAATTCTGCTGACCAGCAGGGAGTTGTTCAGGAAGCTGTGATGAGTTCAAAGTGACTAGCCAGAGAGAAGAGTTGTGGGAGAAGTGACTGAGTCCATAAGATATAGGAGGAGAGTTAGGCCATTTGGACCATTGAATCTGCTCTGCCATTTCATCATGGCTGATCCATTCTTGAGCCCCATTCTCCTGTTTCTCCTCATATTACTTCATGCCCTGACTAACCAAGAATCTTGTCAATATTCGCCTTAAATATACCCAATGACTGGTCTGCACAGCTGCTTGTGGCAACAAATCCACAGATTCACCATTGACTAGTTAAAAAAATACTTCCTCATCTCTGTTCTAAATGGACGTCCCTCTATTCTGAGGTTGTGTCCTCTGGTCTTAGACTCCTCCACCATAGGGAACATCCTCTTCAAATCTACTCTATCGAGGACTTTCAAAATTCAATAAGATCCCCCCCTCATTCTTCTGAATTCCAGTGAGTGCAGGCCCAGAGCTATCAAACACTCCTCATTTTTGTGAACCTTCTTTGAACCCTTGCCAATGTCAGCGCATCCTTTCTTAGATAAAGGGGCCAAGAATACTCTCATACTCCAAATGAGTCCTCACCAGTCCCCTATAAAGCCTTAGCATTACCTCCTTGCTTTTATATTATAATCTTCTTGAAATGAATGCTAACATTGCATTTGCCTTCCTCACCACCAACTGCAAATTAACCTGCCAAATGCCTTTGTGCCTCAGACTTTTGAATTTTCTCTCCTTTTAGAAAATAGTCTCCAAATCCTTCCAGATACTGTATTCCATGTGCCTCTGCTTTGCACATTCTTGTAATCTGTTTAAGTCCTTCTGCAGCTTCTCTGCTTCCTCAAAACTACTTGCCCCTCTACCAATCTTTGTATCATCCACAAGCATGGCCACAAAGCCATCAATTCCTTCATCCATTTCGTTGGCATATAATGTAAAAAGAAGCATTCCCAACACAGTCTCCTGTGGAACACCACTGGTCACTGGCAGCCAACCAGAAAAGGGCTCAGTCTATTCCCACTCAACCTTCCGCCAATCAGCCATTGCTCTAGCCATGTTAGTATCTTTCTTATAATGCCATGGGATCTTAACCTATTAAGCAGCCTCATGCGTGGCACCTTGTCAAAGGCCTTCTGAAAATACAAATGCACAGCATCCACTGATTCACCTTTGTCTATCCTGCTTGTTATTCTTCAAAGAATTCCAACAGATTTGTCAGGCAAGATTTTCGCTTAAGGAAACTATGCTGACTGCAGCCTATTTTATCACGTGCCTCCAAGTACCCCGAAACCACATCCTTAACAATCAACTCTAACATTTTCCCAGCAACTGAGGTCAGTCTAACTGGCCTGTAGTTTCCCTTCTTCTGTCTCTCTTCCTTTTTGAAGATTGGAGTGACATTTTCAATTTTCCAGTCCTCTGGAACAATGCCAGAATCCATTAATTCTTGAAATTGATGACTAATGCTTGCGCACTCTCTTCAGCCATCTGGTGCAGGTGACTTATTTACCTTCGGACCTTTCAGTTTCTCAAGCGCCTCCTCCCTAGTGATGGCAACATCATTTACTTCTGCCCCCTGACATTCTCAAACGTCCAGCATGCTGCCACGGTGAAGACTGATGCAAAATACTTACCCAGTTCAGTCAGAGTGAAGATAGACAGTAACTGAAGGATGTGTAATAGAAAGATATGTAAACTGGAGCAGAGGCACCTTAATTGTGCCAAAGTAAGCTATCACAGGCATTGAGAACTATGACTTAGAATATAAGAGATAAAATGGTCAGAATGGTTCTCAATCTTAATTATGTAGTGCATTAACCATCTGCTTCTGTGATTTTTGAAAGGTATTTCCTGTCACTGAAGTGTATTGATTTAGCTGTTGTCAATGTAGTTCAGGCTATTAAACTTTTCTATTTAATTTACAGAAAGATGTGGGCCATGTGACATTCCAGTCCCCAGATAAGGAATCCAGCTTAAGTACAGAGGTTCAGTCTGTCCAACCTCTCCTGGGCTATGATTGGATAGCAGGTACTAAATTGGGCTGTGTTTCTCTGTATTGGAATTTCAGCTGCCTGTCTGTGCTGAAGAGTTGCCTAGAGTGTTCCCAGCAGGCACGCTTATGATCTTGGTGTTGGTCCCTTCTTTTGTGTGAACTCTCAGAAGTGCAAGCTAATTGATTGTTATTTTCTAATTTGTACTCTTCAGGTCTGATAGATGTGGACTCACCACTCTCTGAACAATCTGAGGAGTACTTTTTGGAACTGCAGAATTTCCGAAGGGTGAACAAAGAAGAATGTGTCCATCAGGAATGCATAGAGTATGTTTGTGCAAGGGCTTTGCATAAGACAGCAGATCATGAGTTTGGATGGGGGAGTACTTGACAAGTCAATAATTAAGGGGTATATTCTCAGAAAAACAGGTTGGATATTTAGGACTGTGCAGAAGGAATTCCACAATGTGAAGGTTCAGAGTTATTTTGAATATTGTGAATGTTTAGTCATTGAGTATCTCCAAGGCTGAGAATAATAGTCTGTTTTTGGAGAAATAAGGAATTGGGAAGGAAATTAAAATCAAAGGGGCAGCTTAGTTGTGGAAGGGCAGAATAGACATTATGGAGTTTTGTGACTTGGTATGATGAGTCAGCAGTGTAAGGGGACAAAAGAGTAGGAGGCATCTATGAGAAGGAATAAAGAGGCAACATTTTGAACTGAGACCCTTCACCAAGGGTCGTCGCGAAACATCATCTCTTTATTCCTTGCTGCCCAACCTACTGAGTTCTAACATTTTGTTTGTGTTGCTCTGGATTACACAGAATCTCTTCTGTGAATCCGTGGAAGGACTCTTACTGGTAATTTCCTCTTTTTATGGGGATTACAGTTAGTGACTGGTCAATTGTTTATTCCTTGAAGCCAGAATCTGGTAAAATTGAAATATTAATTACAGTCATAAAGCTTTAATTATTTTGTGTCTTCAACTTTCAGGGAAGAGGAGCTAAATGATAAGGTCACTGATCGAGAAGACCTCAGCATCAACAGCCAAATTCACCAGTGTGAGTAATTTCTGTAGGGTAGTTGTGTTTGTTACAAGTTCAAATTATAGCATGATTCATTGTTGGCTCAGTAGGAAATTATATTGTGTTTTGTC
This sequence comes from Hypanus sabinus, assembly GCF_030144855.1. NCBI lineage: Eukaryota > Metazoa > Chordata > Chondrichthyes > Myliobatiformes > Dasyatidae > Hypanus > Hypanus sabinus. The sequence goes on from NC_082732.1 coordinate 26,939,663, forward strand.
TTACTAATTCCATTTCTAGCCTCAACTTTGTTGAATTTCAAACAGAAAAGGGAAGTATACTTATTTTGACTGACTGATCAAGGAGAATCATTATATATAGTGAAAGCTGAAATAATTTTTGGACTATAAAAAATACTGGTTGTAATATTGTAATTTGGCAGCAAATAAGTGTTAAAGCCAAAGATCAGATCATCCATCACCTTATTGAATAGCTTGGCAGGCTTGAGGGACCATATGGTGGATAGCTGCTTATTCTTGAATTCCTATGCCGGTATTTGTCACAAGGCTCTGGGAAGCCTTGTTGCTTTTATTCAGGCTTCATCTTTCTGTTATCAGTTGGCAGTAAGGGTAGCTGTGATTCTCCCTTTCAGGCACACATTCTTACCGTGTTAACAGTCGCTTGTTTGCAGTCCCACTGGAACCAGCAGCAGCATGTCCTGTTTGCAAAACTCCCAAGTCAAAGCGTCCACACACCTTGGAGGAGCCTGCCTATATCAGGTGAGATCTTACCCATTACAGCAAGAGCTACGTGCCTCTTCATCTGTTCATTCTAGTAATTTAAACCTTAGAGAAAAATTGTTTACAGGTAGTCCTCAAGTTACGAACGTTCGACTTATGGACAACTCGTACTTATGAACCGAGGAAGGAGAATGCCGTCCGCCATTTTAAGTCATTGCCATTGACACTGTGTTGAGAGTTTAACTTTGTATTTGGTTAAAAGTTTTCTTAGTAAGATTCACCCTGACCCCCCCCCCCCCCCCCGCCGTTCCGGTTGGCTGGTGGCGCAGTGAGATCAAACTGGAGGTTTCCGTGCCGGGTTGATGTCGATCCAGTGACTCCTGTACCCTCCGTTCCGGGTTGATATCAAGGTCGCAACTCAACCTCGTAAAAAGAAGCACTGCCACCACCAGTTTAAATTCCCACGCGGAATATTGTGGATGATCAAATACGCAAACCCAGCACAGTCACCACTTGTCCCATTCAGCCTGTCTCAGTGCAGTGGTCATTAGGACCCAGCGGACCTCAGGACCCGCTGCTCACAGTGTTTCTGTTCCGCTGATGGTGTGTGGTGATCCTTAAGATCCAGCGGACCTTGAGAGCCGGCGGAGTTCGGGAACCACTGCCCACAGTGTTTCTGTTCCATTGACAGTGTGCGGTGGTCCTTAAGACCCAGCGGACCTCGAGAGCTGGCGGAGGTCAGGACCTGACGCCGGTAGTGTTTCTGTTCCATTGACAGGAAGTGATCACAATTGAAAATAAAGTGGAAATAATTAAGCGTTTGGAAAGAGGTGAAACGCCATCGGTCTTTAGAAAAGCATTAGGCTACAGCTGGTCAATGATTGGAACAATTTTAAAGGATAACAGATAAAGTGAGGATAATGGAGCATCTGAAAGGCCCTGCCCTGTTGAAAATTACAATTATTACTAAGCAATGCAATGGTTTAATTATTGGAATACATACGTTTCTTGTGTTTTATATGCATAGAAAGGTAAAATATGTACTATATACTAAGACAAAAGTTTGACTGACGCTAAATAATACCGGATGTACTTGTTCCGACGTACGTACAAATCCAACTTAAATATGGACTCAAGAATGGAACTCGTACGTAACCCAGGGACTGCCTGTATAAAATAGCAGATACTGTCCAAACACAATCCAAGGTGTAGGCATACTGGAAATTACTTTCCAAAAACAAAAATACAGCAGTACGGTTCTCATGAGCTACAGATTCATATTTATGTCTGCTTGTTTTCAGATATCAGATCCTTATTTTTATTCTTCTGATTCTCAAATTGGCTTGTGCTTCTGATCATTATAGTAATTGAATCATCCTGTACAGAAACAGGCCCTTCAGCCCAACATATCCATGGCATCCCGGATGCCCACTTAAGCTAGTCTCAATTTTTTCTTTTTCTTTATTTTAGGTGAAATGATATTAAAAGACAGAGATAGATCACTGTCATGGCTGTATGGCTTATACACACCCAACTTACATACACATGAAAGTACATGAATGCCTGAATACATGAATGATCACTTGGGAGACCGGTGGTATGGACATGCCATCTACTGCTGTCCGCAGGCATGTTCAGCTGTGTGGTGACTCAGTTCACAGTCACATTTACAACTTCCAAACCTTTTGGGCTACAGAAACAGAACCCTGCCATAACCTGGGGGATGACTTCTAATTTGGATTTCTTTTTAAGTTATTTTCTAATTTTAATTTGCTCAGTAACAATTCCCTTATCTGCATTTAGCATTAATGCTGGTATTGCAACAGCTCCACTGACTACATAGATGAATTACAAGGACTAATTTATAGAGACAGTTTCTGTTATATAAATTAGTATAAGGGATTTTGAGCACCTGTAAGATTGGTAATATTTATATTTTTAACATTTATGTCTCCAAATATTAAGTTTGGTTCTGCAACAACAGATATGAAACTAAAAATGAAAAGTACTCCAAAAGGCTAATTACAGTAGTTTCTTAAGCACTGGTTTCTACCAAGTGAATTAAATACAAAAATTAGTAGAGTGATGGTAAACAGTTCTGATATTTTCCATAACAAGAAATGATTATTTCAAAGTATCACAGCCTGGAGTGGCTATACCTTGAGTTGCTTAGAAGAGCAGGGTGAAAAATGTGAGGCTCAGATCCCGATCTTCCAGTCCCATTGGATTGAGAGTGGTGTTAGAGGAATGATTTAATTTAAAGTTCATACATGACACAGAAGTTGTAGGTAATAGAAGTAAAAGGAGTGTGGTAATAGACTTCAGAAGGGCAGTGGGCAGGGTGGCCAAACTTGATGTGATAAATGTGATGTGATGAGCTTTACAGGAGACTGGTGAGACACTATCTGAACTAGAAGAATTTAAGAAATATTCATGCCATCTTCAGAAAGGATAAAACAAAAATACATTTGATACTGAATTATTGCTGAGTGAATGTGTCAAATCAGTTATCGTTAATCAAATTCACAACTTCCTTAAACATAGAAAAATAGAAAACCTATAGCACTTCGGCCCACAGTGCTATGCCAAACATGTATTTACTTTAGAAATTCCCTAGGGTTACCCCATAGCCTTCTATTTTTCTAAGCTCCATGTATCTATCCAGGAGTCTCTTAAAAACCCTATCGTATCTGCTTCCACCACCATCGCTGGCAGCCTATTCCATGCACTCACCACGCTCTGGTAAAAAATCCAACCCCAGACATCTCCTCTGTACTGACTCCCAAGCACCTTAAAACTGTGCCCTCTCGTGTCAGCCATTTCAACCCTGGGAAAAAGCCTCTGACTATTCACATGATCAATGCCTCTCATTATCTTGTACAGTACACCTCTATCAGGTCACCTCTCATCCTCTGCCGCTCTAATGAGAAAAGGCTGAGTTCACTCAACCTATTCTCATAAGGCATGCTCCCCAATCCAGGCAACATCCTTGTAAATCTCCTCTGCACTCTCTCTATAATGTTCACATACTTTCTGTAGTGACGTGACCAGAACTGAGCACAGTACTCCAAGTGGGGTCTGACCAGAATCCTATATAGCTGTAATATTACCTCTTGGCTCTTAAACTCAAGATGAAGGCCAATGCACCATATGCCTTCTTAACCACAGAGTCAACCTGCACAGCAACTTTGAATGTCCTATGGACTTGGACCCCAAGATCCCTCTGATCCTCCACACTGCCGAGTCTTACCATTAATACTATATTCTGCCATCACATTTGACCTACCAAAATGAACCACCTCACATTTATCTGGGTTGAACTCCATCTGTCACTTCTCAGACCAGTTTTGCATCCTATCGATGTCCTGCTGTAACTCTGCCAATCCTCCACACTATCCACAACACCCCCAACCTTTGTGTCACCATCAAATTTACTAACCCATCCCTCCACTTCCTTATCCAGGTCATTTATAAAAATCATGAAGAGAAGGGGTCCCAGAACAGATCCCTGAGGCACACTGCTGGTTACCGACCTCCATGCTGAATATGACCCGTCTGCAACCACTCTTTGCCTTCTGTGGACAGGCCATTTCTGGATGCAGAAAGCAATGTCCCCTTGGATCCCATGCCTCCTTACTTTCTCAATAAGCCTTGCATGGTTTACCTTATCAAATGCCTTGCTGAAATTCATATACACCATTACTACCGCTTTAGTCACATCCTCAAAAAATTCTATCAGTCTCATAAAGCACAATCTGCCTTTGACAAAGCCTTGCTGACTATTCCTAATTATATTATGCGTCTCCAAATGTTCATAAGTCCTGCCTCTCAGGATCTTTTCCATCAAATTATCAACCACTGAAGTAAGACTCACTGGTCTATAATTTCCAGGGATATCTCTACTCCCTTTCTTGAATAAGAGAACAACATCTGCAACCCTCCAGTTCTCAGGAACCTTTCCTGTCCCCATTGATGAGGCAAAGATCACTGCCAGAGGCTCAGCAATCTCCTCCCTTGCCTCCCACAGCAGCTTGGGGTACATCTCATCCGGTACCAGAGACATATTCAACTTGATGCTTGCCAAAAGCTCCAGTACATCTTCTTTCTTAATGTCTATATGCTCAAACTTTTCAGTCCGCTGTAAGTCATCCCTACAATTGCCAAGATCCTTTTCTGTGCTAAATACTGAAGGAAAGTATTCATTAAGTACCTCTGCTATCTCCTCCAGTTCCATACACACTTTTCCACTGTCACCCTTGTTTGATCCTATTCTTTCACGCCTTATCCTCTTGCTCTTCACATACATGTAGAATGCCTTAGGATTTTCCTTAATTCTGTCTGCCAAGGCCTTCTCATGGCCCCTTCTGGCTCTCCTAACTTCATTCTTAAGCTCCTTCCTGCTAGCCTTATAATGTTCTAGATCTCTATTTTTACCTTGTTTTTTTTTAACCTTTTATAAGCTTTTCTTCTTGACTAGATTTTCAACAGCCTTTATACACCACAGTTCCTACACCCTACCATCCTTTCCCTATCTCATTGGAATGTACCTATGCAGAACACCACACAAATATCCCCTGACCATTTGCCACATTTCTGCTGTACATTTGCTTGAGAACATCTGTTCCCAACTTATGCTTCCAAGTTCCTGCCTGATAGCTTCATATTTCCCCTTACTCCAATTAGACACTTTCCTAACTCTTCTGATCCTATCCCTCTCCAATGTTTTGGTAAAGGATATAGAATTGTGATCACTATCTCTAAAATGTTCTCCCACTGAACAGACCTGATACCTGACCAGGTTCGTTTCCCAATACCAGATCAAGTACAGCCTCTCCCCTTGTAGACTTATCCACATATTGTGTCAAGAAACCTTCCTGAACACACCTAACAAACTCCACCCCATCTAAACCACTTGCCCCTGGGAGATGCCAGTCAATATTTGGGAAATTAAAATCTCCCATCACAACAGCCCTGTTATTATTACACCTTTCCAGAATCTGTCTCCCTATCTGTTTCTCGATGTCCCTGTTACTATTGGGTTGTCTATATAAAAAAAAACACCCAGTAGAGTTATTGATCCCTTCCTGTTCCTAACTTCCACTCAGTAGACAAACCCTCCATGACTTCTTCCTTTTCTGTAGCCGTGACACTATCTCTGATCAACAGTGCCATGCCTCCACCTCTTTGGCCTCCCTCCCTGTCCTTGCTGAAACATCTAAAGCCTGGTACTCTAAGTAACCATTCCTGCCCCTGAGCCATCCAAGTCTCTGTAATGGCCACAACATCGTATTTCCAAGTACTGATTCACACTCTTAAGCTCATCCGCTTTGCCCATGATGCTTCTTGCATTAAAATAGACACATCTCAAACTATTGGTTTGAGTGTATCCCTTCTCTATCATCTGCCTATCCTCCCTCTCGCACTGTCTCCAAACTTCTCTATTTGTGAGCCAACTGCCCCCTCCTCTCTGTTCAGTTCGGATCCCACCCTCCAGCAATTCTAGTTTAAACTCTCCAATAGCCTTAGCAAACCTCCCCACCAGGATATTGGTTCCCCTGGGATTCAAGTGCAACCTGTCCTTTTTGTACAGGTCACACCTATCCCAAAAGAGGTCCCAATGATCCAAAGATCTGAATCCGTACCCCCTGCTCTAATCCCTCAGCCACACATTTATCCTCCTCCTCACTCTACTCCTATACTCACTATTGTGTGGCACAGGTAGTAATCCTGAGATTACTACTTATGAGGTCCTGCTTCTCAGCTTCCTTCTTAACTCCCTGTTAACACGAGGAAATCTGCAGATGCTGGAAATTCAAAGAACACACACAAAATGCTGATGGAACGCAGCAGGCCAGGCAGCATCTATAGGAAGAAGCACAATCGACATTTCAGATGAAGGGTGTCAGCTCGAAATTTCGTCTGTGCTTCTTCCTATAGGTGCTGCCTGGCCTGCTGCGTTCCACCAGCATTTTGTGTGTGTTACTTAACTTCCTGCGGTCTGTTTTCAGGACCTCCTCCCTTTTCCTACCTATGTCGTTGGTACCAATATGTACCACAACCTTTGGCTGTTCACCTTCCCACTTCAGGATATTGTGGACTCTTATTTGGGATCTAGCCTCATAGGAGATATGCCTGATCAAAGGTAGATAGAGGCATTGAGTGACGTTTCAAGATGACTAGAAAAGCTTGCATAAAGAAAACAAAAAAGGTTAGAGTTTCTTGGATTTATAATTATAGGCCCAAGATTACAAAAAAAAATTAAGTTACACGAACCATTATGAATCACTGACCAGGCCTCATCTTCACACCTTCTTTAGGAAGAATGTTAAGGTCTTGGTGAGAGTTAAAAAACTAGTTTATACAGTAATACAATGGAAATAAGACTTCACCAATGTGGAGAGAGTGCAAATACTGGGTTTGTTTTCTTATGGCTAAACTAGATGTGATGCAGACTTTCAAACTAAAATGTCGAACATTCCTTTCCTTCCACAGGTGCTGTGCTCTTCCAGCAGTAGTCCTTACCTTATATGCTTTTCTCTCTGGGAGAACAGAAGATTTTGCCCTTACTCTCATTTTCTTACACTAATTGTCATTAAGAAAACCACTGAATGGCCGCCCTTCAGTTCACACTCTGAACAGATAATTACATTGCGGGGCAGGTACAGGGAACAACTGAGATAAAATAGTGAGAGTCATTGAATGTTCCTGCTTTTTCCTTATTTATTGCAGTTCGAACACTTCCACTCAAGATTTGAGAAGTATTACCAAGTACTTGTGTTCTTATAAAGACAAAGCTATGAAATGATCAGGCAGATTCAATATTTGTATCACTTTCAGGGTCAGTATCCCCAGATCAACTTTACTCCCGCCACATAAGTATAAGCCACACCGTCGGAAGAGCTTCAATCCTACTGACAGCTGGTCACTGCCTTCGGTGAGTTTTTACATGCTTATTTGCTTGAAACCTATTTATGGTATCAGTCCTCTTCACACAATTAAACTTAGGAGTCCAAGCCTTTGATTGAAAATTTTAAAATTCTGTTTCTGTTGTGATTCTGTGTTTTTTGTCTGGAATCTATGTTAATCACACAGATCTATTTTTCTTAAAACATTCTTAAAAGGCTTTCATGCTTTTTTGATTGTGCTCATTTATTTTTGTACAAATAGTTAAAGGATAAGTCAGCATTCTGATGATGGGTCTCATATATACATCAATAAGCCTTCTTAGTTGCGTCGATTGGAGTTGAGACACTAATTCTACAATTTCAACTCATTTTGCAAGGGGTATGGTCTCTGCACCTTAAGAAGGATACATTTGCTTTGAAATTACTGTAGTATATGTTAACTACGTTATGGGAGTTGCTCTCAGAAAAGGATGAGTGAAGTTGGCTTATGCTGCCTGGAGTTTAGAAAATAGAAATGGAAGTATACAAGAATTTGAGAGGGATTGAGAGCATAGGGGAGAAGAAGCTGCTTCTCCCTCTTAAAGAGCTAGAGCTGGAATTAATAGTTTCAAGGAAAGGATGATACTTTGCAACTGATGAAAATTTTTCTTACTGTGAGGGTTTCAGATCTTTGGAGCTTTCTGCTGAAAGATCTGTGGATGTTTTATTTTTGTGTCTATTTGTGGCTGAGGCGAATATATTTTTGATTATTAAAGATATATTAGGATCAGATAGGAAAATGGAAGAAGTTAGGTTTAGCTATGATCCTGCTGATTGGTGAGGCAAGTACAGGAATCCAAATGGTCAAAGCTTATCTGTGCTATGTTGTAATGCAGCTCATCAATAATCAGCATTTTGTCTTTGAGAAAAGCTCGTAAGCAGTTAACAGTAAGGGTAGGGTCAGGTTTCATTGTCTGTTATACACGGCCAAAATGTGCCTCCACTCCGTCCTATTCCACGTAAGTGCCTCTTACTCAGGATGCTGTTTATCGACTTCAGCTTGGCATTTAATATGCTCATTACTGAGAAGCTGGTGGGTAAACTGTCTTTATTGGGTCTCAACACCTCTCTCTGTAACTGGATCTTGGACTTCTTTACAGAAAGACCACAGGCAGTCTGTGTTTGCAGCAGCATCTCTAGCTCCAGCGTGCTGAGCACCAGCGCCCCAGAACTGCATGGTTAGCCTGCTGCTAAAACATGACTGTTCTGCTAGATCCAGCTCAAACTGAAGCATAAAGTTCACTGATGACACAACAGTGGTTGTCTCATCAACAACGGCGAAACTGTACAGAGAGGAGGTAGAACGGCTTGTAGAATGATGTGAGCACAATGACTTGAGTCTCAACATGGACAAAACTAAAGAGGTGATTGTGGATTTTCGGAAGGTGCACGCTGACCACTCCTCACTGTGTATAAACGGCTCCTCCATAAATAGAGTTAGGAGCATCAAATTTCTGAGAGTGCACATAATGGACGATCTCAGCTGGTCAAGAAAGCACGGCAGTGTCTCCATTTCCTGAGCAGATTGAGACGCGTCAGACTCCCCCGCCATCCTAATCAATGTTTATAGGAACAGCATTGAGAATGTGCTGAGCAGTTGCATCATCATCTGGTATAGGAATTGCAAGGCATCTGACCGCAAGACGCTACAAAAAATTTCAAGGACTGCTGAGAGGATCATCTAGGTCTCTTTTCTAACCGTCTGAGATATTTATCAGGAGCAGGGCCCTCAGCATTGTCACGAATCCCTCCCTTCCATTCCCAATCTCTTTAATTCCCTACCATCAGGCAGGAGGTATAGTAACATTAGGACAAGGTCTGTTAGGATGAGAAACAGTTTCCACCCCATGCCATGATAGTACTGAACCCCTGCCACCACCCAGGTCTCATGACCAATGAAATGCCAGCAGCGTTATACTATTTACTTTTTAACTTGTGTTGTAAATACATTTTAAGCTACATGTCAATCTTCTGGAATATATTTTATTATTTGTTAATTTATTTATGATAATATTACATGTTGTGTGTGAGTTATATGTATTATGTTGTGCCCCTTGGTCTGGAGGATTCACATGGAAGTATATATTTATACGGTTGAATGACAGTAAACTTGAACAAAGTATACTATGTGTAAATGTTGTACTGTTGCAGCGTCAGATCTCACCCCATTTTTTCTCTTAGCATTGTCTTTTGGGCTGGGAAAGTTCCATGCCTTCTGCAGCTCCTGTTGCAGGCACCTTAGACTTGCGCAGCGCACTGGAACACAAAAGAACTTCGGTGCTAGTGACTCCTAATTGCTCCAATATGGTAAGATGCTGATAATTTTATTTGGTATTCTGCCCTAGCCAATAATCAATAAAATACCTCTGGTTGTTGTGACTGAATACAGGTATGTGTCGCTTAACGTCCACGATACGTGCTGTGAAATCGGACGTTATGTGATTTGGATGTTGTGCGAACACCATATTATGTACTTTGCCTCTTGCTGCTGCTATCACTAGGAGTGGTTTTGCTGCATTTGGAAGCCATGATGCACTTTACGGCAATATTTTCGAAAGAAAATTAAACAGAGAGATAATGCTACTACACTCAAGAGATGTGCGATACACAAGATTGGTTACGTCCATTACGTCACGTTGGGGCTATGGATGTGTATGCGATTGGACGTTGTTGGAATGGACGTTAAGCGGCGCACACCTGTACTAAACGCTTATAAAAGAATGTGCATAACTTTGAAAATTATTTAGCCTCATTGAAAGATGTCAATTTTATCTAGACTATATTTATAACTCCTTCCAAAAAGAATGAGTAGACACCATCTCTGCCTTAACAGTTTTACCAGAGGTGAATTTGGCATACTTGATGCTTTGCTGTATTTTACAGATTTTATTGATTTGCCTCTTTAAATTACTTTCTCCTCACTTGTTTCACAACTTGCACAAAAAGCAAATTCAAGCTTTGATTGGCTTCTTTATTTTGACTTCTTAACTTCACGTTTGAATTCTATTCACTGTGGAAAAATTTGCTGAGATTAACATTAGGTGTTTATGTAATCTTTGAAACTGGACAACATGTCTGCACATGACTTTGTTTCTAATTTTGGAGGAATAAAATTGGAATTCCACAACTGACTGAACCCAGGGGTATCTTCCACTTTCAGAGATAAAAAAGGGAAAGAAGTAAAGAGGAGAATGTAATATATACAGAGAAGAGTGTAAACCTTCACTTGTGATACACTTTTGCTGTATTTTCTGTGAAGCAAAATTTGAACTAGGAACAATTTTGTGTGTGTCTTTTTAAGGGTGCTGCTGCAGTGTCTCGAATGGCTGGAAGCACCAGAACAGATGAGTTACTGGATTTATCACGTTCAACTCAATACCAGTTTCAGAAACTAGAGCAAAGCCTGAAATTGAGGTGAAACAGGCCTCATTCACCCTTCTTTAGGTGCACATGTTCCCAATAACAAGAATTCATTGATTCACAGGTACAGTTCCCCATCATGATACTGTACTGGGACGTATCTTATCTCTGAACCTGAGCTTTTCACTCCAACTGTGGAAGTTTCGCTCAGTTGGCTGTTGTGAGACTACCTGAAGGGCCGACTTATCAGAAATATAGAATGTCTGCTGAGTAGAACCCTAGGAAATTGTCCACCATTTCTGATTTAAGAATGTCTTTCTTGGAGGGTAAAGTACAGCTTACTTGCACGAGTGACAGCATGTACACCTGCACATACCACATACACCTGTATGATTGGTTGGCTGTCCTGTGCACTCATCTGATTGGCCATTCATTTTGGTATCAAACAATCTATGCATATCACAATAGTTGCCTTGATTTATGGGTGCTTCTCCCACGGTGGGGTTTGTGTATGCCATTGATAGATGTTAATTCTTTCCATGTTGCAAACACTTGCCACGTGTGGCAAATGTGTCACAAAATGGAGCTGATAGCAGAGGAGATTTTGCTCTTATTGTAATATTTTTATGCTTTTAACATGGATTTAATGTTTTTGTTCATGGAAAAATCATGAATCTAATTGCTTGAGTTCAATAATTCGATAGGATTATGGTGTGGAAATGTGGCTGCGAATCCCACACAAACATATTAAACTGATTTGGTTGTCGAAGGAAGCACAAGACTGACTTACAGCTATTCCAACAATATATCATTGTCAATTCATAAATTTTGCTTTCAGTTATATTTTATGTATCCTTTGAAGTATTCTGAGAATTATGTTCCTGTGGCTCTCATTGAACTTGTAGTTAAGTAACAAATATAATGAAATAAGAATAAATATTGGCCAGGATGTTGGGGAGAATTCTTTTCTAATACTGTTAAAATTTCATTTATGTCTCAGGCAGGTAGGGACTTAATTTAGCATTCGAAGAAAATTGGCATGATTTAAAAGCTCTCTCAGTTCTGTAAATGAATAATTTTTTGCACTTGAAGTGAATGATGAATTTGTAACCTTTGTAAATGCTGAGAGTTGTGATTTTGATCATTTGTAGAAATTTGATTAATATCAATCATTACCTGTATGCCTTGTGGAGGAATCAAGATTCTTAAACTGAGCTGCTAAGAGTTCACAAAAAGCAGTTGTTTCTGCAAAGTCTATTTTTCTACAGATACTAAAAAGAGAACTCAATTTGCAATGTGTGTTCTATTCTGAATGACTAAAGAACAGACCAATATCATATAACTGACACCTTATAAAGCCACTGGATGAATTATTACAAAAGTAAGAACAGTAATAAACTAATCAGATAACAAAAAAGGGTTTCATTTTTTATTCAACAATTTGAAACACCTTTGCATGATTTATAAGGTTTCCTGAAAACCTGAAAATTTGGAAATGGTCCAACAACAATCGTGTATCAGCGGAACTAAATGTGTGGCAATGTACAGGAATATTGAATGCGATGGTGTGAAAACTAGGCCAAAATTTGGAGTATAAGTGGCCACCGCAGAGTTTCTGAAGCATGTTTATTTTGTGTGGTAGTGTTTTTTGCAAATAAACTTAATATTTAAATTCAGTTGAATTGTCTACCCACATCAAGGGTTCCCAAACTTTTTTATGCCATTGACCCCAGGTTGGGAACCCTGTTCCACACAGAAATCTTGGTATCCAGGTTAAATTGGTTGTCTGGATTAAGAATATTTGCACTTCTTGTCACAGGTGAAATGCTGTGTTCAGAACTATGCTTTTGGATGTCACAGACATAATAAGCCCCTTCTTGGTCAGTTCACAGTCATGCATCAGTAGGTCTGATGGTAAGTTAACCACTTTAGGAGCACTAAACTGCTAGATTATTCTGCAAAGTGACTTTGTTAGTGTTTTGACAATCTGGCACAAACCAAGCGGGTCAACAGTACTGGTGTCCCCCATTTTACAAAAGTTTACTTTACGCCACTTTGCTTTTACAAAAGACCTACATTAGTACCTGTTATTGCTAAAAAGACTACCATGACCTTGAAGCCTTGCACGGGCAGGTGTGTGCGCATGCGTATACGTGCCGATTTTTTTCTACAAATTGGTTTTGGCTAAGTCTTCCTGATTCTGTTAAGTGAAACTACACTGTACATAGATTATTTCTACTTTATATAGGCTGTGTATTTATCATTTCGTTCCTGCTTTTAATATATGTTAGTGTTACTTTAGGTTTTATGTACTATCTGGTATGATTTGGTAGGTTATTTTTTGGGTCTGGGAATACTCGAAAATTTTTTCCATATAAATTAGTGGTAATTGCTTCTTTGCTTTATGCCATTTTGGCTTACAAACAGTTTCATAGGAATGCTCTACCTTCGGATAGCAGGGGAAACCTGTAATTAGATAAGTCTTGTAAAGTTGATGGGTAAAGTAATGCAGTTGCTGGTTATTAAAGAATATCTGAAAATTAAATTGCTGTCTGTTTAAGAGGCAATCATATTGACAGGAAAACTTGATATGTCAATGTCTTATTAAAACATATTATTGGGCTGATGATCCCTTGGAGTTGAATGAACTGAGGCATAAAGATTGTTAGAGAGGAAGGTGGTAATTTGAAAGATGCAGTTAGGGTACTCCATTGGGGTAGCAATAGGGCCAGATCAGGCATAATGTAAAAGACAGTAAAATGTAAAGACTGGAAGTTGTGTTGCAGAACAAGGAGCACTGTGACTCAGAGATGTGGTGAGAGACAGATAAAAGGGTACTCTGAGTAGCGTGAGACTGGGCAGCGTGAGAACTCAAACCAAGATCAAATATAAGTTCATTATCAAAGTACATAGATGTCAGCACACCCAACCCTGAGATACCTCTTCTTGCGGGCATACTCAAATTCATAGTAGAAATGATCCCATTTGAGTCAATGAATGACCACACCAACTGGGCGTTCAACCAATGCGCAAAAGACAGTGCAAATACAAAAAGAAAGAAATAATAATGACAAACAAATATTGAGAACATAAGGTGAAGAGCGTAAGTCCTTGGGAGTGAGTGCCAGCACCCGTCGACCGGAGTTCCTCGTTCTTCACGTTCTTTCCTTGGCCAGTTTGGAGTTGTCGCGGATGTGGGGCGGTTGCACATGCGCGCTGGGTTGCCAGGTTACAGCGTCCTGATGTTTAAAGATGGCGCTGCCCTTACCAATGGCCGTGGTGGCCTTTCTGGTGGGCGGGGTGACGTCGCAGCGAGAGGCGGGATCCTGGCCCAGGCCGGGAGGTAATAAAGGATGGAAAAGCTGGGTAGGGTCGGTACTGGTCTCTAAAAAGCGGCCGTTTCCCCAAACTGACTAAGTGCCTTTTAACCGCCGTTGAAATAAGCAGAGTTGGCAGCCTTCGGCCTATGGCACAAACTAAACCCACGAGGCCTGAGCACTCTGACTACTACAGTCTGGCGCCGCTGTGTGTAGCGGACTGGGACCTTCGCGTCAGGAATTAATTTCATTCACCTCCGCTCTCCATCACTCCCCAACCCCTACCTTTCCCACAGGTCTGGGTATGAGTTTGTTAACTTTCCAGAAAATACTTTTTTTCTCTCTCTGGGACTAACATCCCAAAAGGAGTAAGACTTTTCGGGAGTGGGTATTTCTTGTGTAATAGGATCACTTTGCCGAAGTGACAGAAACTTAACACATTTGCTGAAGCGATGATGAAGCAGACCCCATAAACAAATGTTAAATTCATAATTCATGAAGAGTTGAGATCTGTCAGTCTTGAATGCTGAAATTCTCGGGACTTTCCATTAAAGTTAATAATTAAAGTCATAAACTATAAAGCTGGGAGTTTACCTACAAAATTAAGTAGGAAGCAAAAATAAAACAAAGGACTTTTTTGACTGGGGCGAATTTAGTAGTGTTCTTTAATTACTGATGTAAGGACACTACTAAAATTACCACACCAGGGCTTAATTAAAAAAATTGACTATTACACTGAATCCAGAAATCTTATAAAAAAAGATGGTAGGAGCATATAGTCAGATAAATTAAGTAAACATGTGGAAAATTGATTTTATATTAAGCCTTTTGGTAGGGATAATGAAAGATGAAATAATTGGTTCCATTTTAAAATTAAAGTAAATAAGTGTTGGAAAGGTCCAGGAACTGATGGTTATGAGGAATTGGTGTTGAGGTCATGCATCAGCCGTGGTTGTATTGGATGGATGGGCAGCCTTGAACCAAGTGGTCCACTCCTGCTCCACTTTCTAAAAGTCATGTATCGATTGAGAAACTGGATGGTCCAGTATACAAATATGTGAAACTGACAACATGATTTTGGAGATTCTTTAAAAAAAATTCTTTGGTATACTGTGAGAGGAGTAGAGTACAAAGCAAGGAATTGTACTAAAATTTAGAAATCATTGTTTAGACCCTAATTGGATTATTATGTTTCAATCTGAGCACTTGATTTTAGTAAGGACATTGAGGCTTTTGAAAATTACTAAACTCGAGATTTAAATTGAGACTTTAAGGAAAAGGTGATTGTTCTCTTTAGAGAAAGTAATGTTGAAAAGGAGAATGCTGGAAACCTGAAACAAAAGCTCTGAATTATTTTCTGAAATAATTGAAATCTGTTGAGTCCAGAATGTGCCCAGGTAAGAAATGAAGTCTGTTCCTCAGACTTACATTGATCTGAAATAAAAGCAGAAAGTACTGGAAATACTCAGCAGGTCAGGCAGCATCAGTGTAAAGAAAAACAGACCTCTCCATTTTATTTTACATTGCCGACAGCTATGGTATTTGATTTTAGATTCATGTTGACTTCTATTGGAACAGTTTTGAAGGCTGAGGACAGATAAATTATAGTGGCACTGAGCTGGAGAAACAAAATGAAGGGTCACTGGGAGCTCATGGTCGTATTTATGAACAAAATGAAGTTACTCTGTAAAGAGATTACGCAATGTTTGCTATCAGTGCAGAGAATGTGGCATTATGAACAGTGGATATAGCATACTAACCAGAAAAGTACCAAAAAAAATCACTTCCTGTGGAAATCTATGTGGAGCTTTGATATGGGAAAGAGAGAAGGGCAGATGTTGTAGAAACTGGAGTGGGTGCTGAGGAATTGCTTCAGCATTCTGGAGGAGAGAAGAGAGGAGTGTGGTGGTGATGATGATGATAAAGTTGTATTAGAATGGGATGGAATATAGGCTGTGAGGGTGGATGCACAGGTGAAATCCAAAACTTTTTGGTTGGAGGAATGAAAGAGTACCACATAAAGAGGTAAGTTTTTCACACAGAGGGTAGTGGGTGTGTGGAATGTACTGCCAGTGCTGGTGGTAGAGGTGGATACAATAGGGTCTTTTAAGAGACTATTAGATAGGTACATGGAGCTTAGAAAAATAGAGGGCTTTCCGGGTAGGGAAGCTCTGGGCAGTTTCTACAGTAGGTTACATGGTCAGCACAACATTGTGGGCTGAAGGGCCTGTAATGTGCTGTAGATTTCTATGTTCTATAAAGGGTACAATACCGAATGGATGAAGGAAAATACTTCAGAGCATAAAGCATATTATAAAAGTACAAAACATACACTCAGTGGCCACTTTATTAGGTACATCCACACACCTGCTCGCTAATGCAAATATCTAATCAGCCAGTCATGTGGCAGCAACTCAATGCATAAAAGCATTCAGGCATGGTCAAAAGGTTCAGTTGTTGTTCAGACCAAACATCAGAATGGGGAAGAAAGGTAATCAAAGTGACTTTGATCGTGGAATGATTGTTGGTGTCAGATCGTGTGGTTTGATATCTCAGAAACTGCTGATTTCCAGGGATTTTTACGCACAAGAGTCTCTAGAGTTTACAGACAATGGTGCAAAAAACAGAAAAAAAGAAACCAGTGAGTAGGAGTTCTGTGGCCAAATGAGGGAGGTCAGAGAATAGTCAGATTGGTTCAAGCTGACAGGAAGGTAACAGTAACTCAAATAACCACACCATTACAACAGTTATGTGCAGAAGAGCATCTCTGAATGCACAACACATCAAACATTGAAATGGATGGCCTACAGCAGCAAAAGACACTCAATGGCCACTTTATTAGGTACAGGAGGCACCTTGAGTGTATAAGCCATCATTAACAGACCACAAAGACAATCAGGACTTTTTGATCCTCTGTTTCAGCCACAAGTGGAACATTTGGCCAATGTTTTGTTATTGTCCTACAGAAAACCATATGGTGTGATTAAAAAAAATAGACCAGGGATTTTGGACTCAATTATATGGATAGTCTGGAAGAGCTGGGACTTTCCAGAGAAGAGGAGAGATACTTTGTTAGATAGTACAATATCAGGAAGGCTTTAGACGATGCGAATGAAGAAGAACTGCTTCATGAGGTAGAAGATAAAAAGCCAGAGAGGTTCTGTTTTATTTCAGATAAAGCCTGAGGAAAACGTGCTGTCTTCTGTCTAGGCACACTGTGGGTTCAACAGAGTTCAACTGTTTCAGTATTTTCATTTAAGATGTCCAGTATTCCTTCTGCAGGCCTTGTGGCGGGCCGGTGGGGGGGGGGGGGGTGCGAGGGGTGGAGGGTGGGAAGGTGGAAAACATTTAAGGAGATTGGCAAAAGAACATCAAAAGATCTCTTTTTACACAGAGGACCATAATAATTTGAAATTCTGTTTCAGAAAAGTACTGCAATCAGAGTTTTCATTTCTATAAATGCAGCCACTGGCATGGTGGCCAGGGTGGAGGAAGAGGGGGAGAGTGCTCAACAGTCGGGTAGGTGTACCTGTAGAGGATAAGCATCTGTGGGCAGGAGGGAGGCTGTGCAGGTCTATGGAGAAAGAGTCAAGGGCAGGACAAACTGGATTGTTCTTGTAAGAAAACCACCATCAATGGCCACCTTCTGGACATATAGTGTTTCTGTGATGAGGTAAGTAACAAATGATTCATTTTATGAGTAGATTAGAAAATTAGATTGCAACTTTCATACAGGGTAATTATAAACTTTTTTTGAGAAAGGTTTAATGAGGTCCATTAATCATTTTTGTTTTTTTTTAAAGCAATCTAGGAATGAATTTGGAGGGAGAATGGGACATTCATCAGAACACTTCTATTTAATTTAGAGTTTATAAAAGGCTAAATACTAAATATGAGTTAGGAATGGGCTATGGTAAACAAAGAAGCAAGTTCAGAAATTAATTAAATCACTTGTTTTGCTGGGTGATGGCTTTTGTTTGAAACATTTGATATATATATTTTCAAATTATTGGGGGATTCCAGAGATTAAAGCACTTAAGCAGAAGCTTCTGACAGCAGGGAGTTTGGTTTGAATATTTGTTCCTCCTGTTTTCCCAGCTGGTCCAGACTTCCAGTGGACTGAGTGGGAATCTTGGGTATGTATGTGTGACATTGGCAGGCAAGGACGTATCCGATACTTCATCGTGTCAACAAGTGCCGAAAAGAGCAATGTGAGCCTGGATGACTTCTGGCAGGTCAAACCATGTTCCCTCACTGACTGTACAAAATGCCAGACCACTGAGTGCCCAGTATCAGAGAGTGAATTTCAAGTAGCCCCACGATTTGGCCATCATTTCTCTCGGCCAGCTACTGACATCTTGCAAGTCTCTAATGCCAAACCTGCCGCAGCAGATTCCTACGATAGTCTCCCAGTGATTGACGATGTTGGATAGGACAGATCACCACCTCTGTGTGGGTAATCAGTTTTAATCATTCAATGGAAATAAATCATATTACAATGAATGTTTAATTTCGTGTTTCGTTGTTCTCATCTTCCCACTTATCCCTTCTAGATGGACTATGGAACACAACTTCCCTTGACACCTAAATAACCAGGCAACTGGTCTGATTGCTAATTAATAACCTCACTTATTCTCCTGAGGAAGATCAGGAAGGCTGATTTCTCAATATTCTCCTAGGACACTGAAATGTATAGACCCATTTGAGGTTATTACCATGACAACTATGTGTTGAAAGCTAGGAACTTCACCATTGACCACAGTCAGAATGCTGGAGGAATTTGACCTGCTCTGCTCTTGTGGCAAGTCATAAACACAAGAGGTACAGCAGATGCTGGAAGTGCAACACAACACATACAGAATGCTGGAAGAACTTAGCAGGCAGGATCTTTGGAAAAGAATAACAGATGACATTTCTGGCCGAGACCCTTCAACAAGACTGGAAAGGAAAATGCCAGAATAAGCCTTTTTTTTTCCACAGATGCAGCCTGACCTGCTGAATTCCTCCAGCATTTTGTGTGTGTCGCTGTGTTCCCTCAGCCTTTTTAGGTTATAGATTCCAATATCTGCAGTCTCTTATATTCAAACTCCAACCTTGCACTTGTGTGTAGAAACTGAATTAACCACCAAATACACATGAAGTACAGCACAAACAAGCCATTTGTCCCTACCAGTCCATGCAACGTTTACTTTCTGTGCGCAAGTTTGATCCTAATTGTATTTCCTCATTTCTTCTCTTATATCCAACCTAATCTCAAATGCTGCAGTTTGTACTTTGGCTAATAAACCTGAATATAAATTTCATGACCTTACATCCCTGTAGGAAGTTTCTCTTGATTATTGTTTTAAATTTAATGTCAAACCTCCTTGGTAGTCTAATTTTATTTTTGCATTTCCTGTATATGACCCAATCAATTCTGGTGTCCTGCAGTTTGCAAATGAGTAGACCTGAGAGGGTGATGACTGATTTGTTTCACAGAATGAAAGTGCAGATATGAACAATGCTGAGAGTTAGTGAATGTCATTATTACTGGCACCTGAAAATTGATGAGTGCTGGTATATACAGTAACTTAATAACCAATACTTTTATTTGAAACTAATTTTGACGTGGAGATTATAGCTCAAACTTTGTGAAATTAATTAATTAAAGTAACTAAAATGGGCTAAAGATGAAATTCACTCCAATGTTTGTAGAGTAGGATCATAAATGTTGCAATATAGATATGTAGATTTGTGTTGGTTCTAGTAGTCTTTTACTCCATTTTGCTATTTTATTTGTTTCATTTTATTCTTTCTTTCCAGAATCTGCCTCAGATTTTCCTTCTCTGTATGTTTTGCATTTATATTGTCCCTTTTTTAATTGCAACTTTGAGATATAAGCCTATTCTTTATTACAACTTTTGCTTTTAAAACTCTTTTTGATTTTCAATTATTTTGTCGTTATGGTCAAGTTTATCATAGTGAGACTCAGTCTCAGTACCTTAGTCCCATTACTTAATTCTAGAATCTTACTGTGTTTCTACTTCCAAACTAGTTCATTCAATGAAACCGGATTTTTATCACTAACGGAAAAATGATCGTGCATGGTTAAAATTTAACTAAGTCTGGTTTAATTCCCTATAAAATCTGACATGCCCTGGGCTGCATATCTTCTGGCATATCTTTATTGGACACATTCACGAAGATCACCATATTTTAAATCTGAATAAAACTACAGATCCCAATCTACATAAACCTGGTATAGTTGGCAGAATTTCAGATGGTGATGAGGAGGCACAGAGGAGTGCGATCGATCAGCTGGTTAAGTGTTGTGACAACAACCTTGCACTGAACTTCAGTAAAAACAAGGAACTGATTGTGTATTTCAAGAACTGGAAGTCAAGGGAACACACACTGGTCCTCATCGAGGATTCAGCAGTGGAAAGAATGAGCTCCTAGATGTCAACATCTCTAAAGATCTATCCTTGACCCAACATGTTGATGTGATTACACAGAAGGCACCACAACCACTGTATTTCATTAGGAGTTTGAGGAGATTTGGTATTTCACCAAAGACTAGCAAATTTCTACAGAGAACATTCTTACTGGTTCCATCACCATCAAGTATGGAGGGGCCACTGCACAGGGTGGAAAAAGCTGCAGAAAGTTCCATCATGGGCACCAGCACCCCTTCCTTCCCCCCATCATTGAGAACACCTTCAAAAGGTCATACCTCAAAAAGGCAGCATCCATCACTAAGGACCCTCATTACCCAGGACGTACTCTCTTATTGCTACCTCAGTGTATAAGGAATAGCCTCTTCCCCTCTGCCATTAGATTTCTGAACAGACAATGAACCCATGTACACTACCTCACTATATTTTCACTCCCCTTTTGCATTACCTACTGTTAAATTAATTTAATTACATATATATATTCTTATTGAAATTTATAGTTCTTTCTATTATGTATTGCACTGTACCACTGCTGCAAAACAATAAATTTCATGAAGTATGCTAGTGATATTAAACTCTGTTCTGGAGTAAAGGGAATTACAGGGGCATGTGAGAAGGAGCTGGCTAAAGTTGATTGGAAGGGAACACTAGCAGGGATGACAGAAGAACAGCAATGGCTGGAGTTTCCAGGAGTAATTGAGAAGGTATAGGATAGATACATACCAAAGATGAAGAAGTACTCTAATGCAATCATGGCTGACAAATAAAAGCAAAAGAGAGGGCATATAATATGGCAAAAATATTGGGAACTCAGAGGACTGGGAAGTTTTTAAAAACCAACAGAAAGCAACTAAAAAAGCCATAAGGAGAAAAAAGATTAAATATGAAGGTAAGCTAACCAATAATATAAAAGAGGATATCAAAAGTTTTTTCAGATATATAAAGAGAAGCAAGAGTGAATGTTGGTTGCTGGAAAATGACACTGCAGGGGTAGTAGAGAGGGACAAAAAATGGCAGATGATCTTAATAAGTATTTACGTTGGTCTTCACAGTAGAAGACACTAGTAGTATGCCAGAAATTCGAGAAAGTGCTTGGGAAGCTGAAAGGTCTGAAGGTAGGTAAGTCATCTCGACTAGATAGAATATACCCTAGAGTTCTGAAAGAGGTAGTTGAAGGGATTATGGAGGCACTAGTAATGATATTTCAAGAATCACAAGATTCTGGAATGTTTCCAGAGAACTGGAAATTACAAATGCCACTCACTCTTTAAGAAGGGAGGGAGACTGAAGAAAATTACTTAAGCCAGATGTTGAAGTTCAGTTTGTGAGGTACTTGGAGGCACATGATAAAATAGGTCATAGTCTGCATGGTTTTTGTAGGGGGAAATCTAATCTGAGAAATCTGTTGGAATTCTTTGAGGAAGTGATAGGCAGGATAGACAAAGAGTCAGTGGTTGTTGTTTACAGGTGTACGGTTTTTCATAAGATGCCACACGTGAGGTTGCTTAATTGGATAAGAGCCCATCGTATTACAAAATGGGTACTAGCATGGATAGAAATGATTGGCAGGATGCAAAGAGTTGTCATGAAGGAGGCCTTTTCTGGTTGGCTGCTGGTAACCAGTGGTATTTCACAAGTGTCAATGTTGGGACCACTTTTTTCCAAGTGATGTGTCAATGATTTGGATAACAGAATTGATGGCTTTGTAACCAAGTTTGCAGATGACAGAAAGACAGGCAGTGTTGAGTAAGATGGAAGTCTGTAGGACATGGACAGATTGGGAGAATGGGCAAAGAAGCAGCAGATGAACTGTATTGAACTGAATTGTATGGTCATGCACTTTAGTAGAAGGAATAAGACGAAGACCATTTTCTAAATGGGGAGAAAATTCAAAAATAAGACGTGCCAAGACACTTGGAGTCCTCGTGCAGGATTACCTAAAGGTTAACTTGCAGGTTGAGTCAGTGGTGAGGAAGGTAAATTAAATGTTAGATTCATTTTGTGAGGTCTGGAATATAAAAGTAAGGATGTATTGCTGAGGTTTTATAGGGCATTGGTCAGACCACACTCAGAATATTGTGAACAGTTTTGGGCCTCTTATCTAAGAAAATATATGCTGGCATTGGAGAGAGTCCAGAGGAGCTTCACGAGAATGATGCTGGGGTTGAAAGGGTTAACATGAGGAGTGTCTGATGGTTTGGAGCTTAGAAGAATGAGGGGGGTCTCAGTGGAACTTATTGAACATTGAAAGGCCAAGATAGAATGGATGTGGAGAGGATGTTTCCCATAGTGGGGCAGTCTTGAACCAGAGGACACAGCCTCAGAATAGAGGGGCATCCATTTAGAACAGCGACAAGGAGGAATTTCTTTAGCTACTGGGTAGTGAATCTGTGGAACTCATTGCCACAGTTGGCTGGGGAGACCAAGTCATTAGGTATATTTAAATCAGAGGCTGATAAGTTCTTGATTAGTCAGGGTGTCAAAGGTTATGGGGAGAAGGCAGGAGAATGGGGTTGAGGGGGATAATAAATCAGCCATGAAAAAATGGCAGAGCAGATTTGATGGGCTGAATGGCCTAATTCTGCTCCTATGTCTTAAGGTTTTATCATTCTGATTCTGAGGCTGAAATTTAAAATCCCTACCAAAGAAAAGTGGCATTACCATATGTTTATCTGAATATTCTGCCAAGCACAATTCCCTCCTCGCCTGAAATAAAGACTGACTTGAGTGGAACTGTTCTCAATGGGAGCAACTGAGTTCCATTGCTTCTAGAATGTAGAAGAGTACGGTACAGGAACAGGTCCACCAGCCTACTAAAATTGTACTGACTATGGTACCAATTTAACTAATCCCATTGCCTGCAATGGTCTATATTCCCTCTATTCCCTGCCTTATTCATCTCCTTTAAACTTTACCCCTCTCATCTTAAACCAATATTCTTTTGTATTTGACATTTCAACCCTGGGAAAAAACCCTGGGACTATCTACCCTATCTATGCTTCTCATAATTTTATGTTCTTCTGTCAAGTCATCCTTGAGTCTCAAATGTTGAAATCCAAGCTTGTCCAACCTCTCCTTATAGCTAATACACTCTAATCCAGCAACATCATTTGCACTCTTTCCAAAGCCCTCCCCATTGTGACAACCAGAACGGTACACAAATACTGTAAATGTTCAATACAGCTGCAACATGACCTGCCAGCTCTTACACTCAAAGCTTCAGCCAAGGAATGCAAGCATGCCATATGCTTTCTTTAGCATCCTAACCACTTGTATTGCCATTCTCATGGAGCTATGGACTCGTACTCCTCAATGCCTTTTTACATTAATACTCTAAAGCAGAGGTTTCTAACCTTTTTTATCCCTTGGAGCCTCACCATTAACCATGAGCCCCAGGCTGGGAATCCCTGCCATTTACTTTATGCTTTCCTCTCGCATTTGACCTTCAAAAATACAACACCTTACACATGTCAATTAGCATTACTCATCTAAAATTTTCAACTGTTCTATATCCTTTAACAATCTCCCTCACTATCCACAACCACATTCATTTTCATGTCCATCTGCAAACTTACTAATCAGAACATTGACATTCTTGTCCAAATTATTTACATAAAGCAATGACGAGAGGTCCCAGCACTGAACCTTGCTCAACACCACTGGTCAGAAAAAAGAATCCCTCTACCATTACCCTCTGTCTTTTATGATCGAGCCAACTTTCTTGAATTACCAGTTTACTGTGATTCAATGAGACTTAATCCATTGGACTACTTTACTCTGAGGAACCTTGGAAAATAATTTAGTGAAGTCCTGGTAGACACCATCCACTGCTCTACCCTCAAAAATGATCTTAGTCACCTCCTCAAAAAATTTCAATTAAATTTGTGAGATGGAACTACTAAGCCATGCTGACTATTCCAGTTAATCTGTGATAATAATAATCCACAATAACAATATCAACAATATTAATAATAATATTAATAACTTTATTTCTAGAGCACTTTTCATACAGATGATGTAGTTCAAAGCGCTTTATAATGGGATAAAAGTACAAACATGAAAATAAAATTTAAAATAAACATGAAAATAAAAGACAAAAAGGTGTCAGTTATAAGCAAGGTTAAATAAATATGTTTTGAGCTGGCATTTAAAAGTGTCAACTGAGTCTGCATCCCTTATAGTTTCAGGTATTGAATTCCACAGTTTAAGGGCGTAGTTCATATAGCTGACCTGATTATCTTTTGAGGGAGATAGTTTAAATCTTAAGTATTTATAAATATGGGTAAATCCTGTACTTCAGAATTTTCTTCAATAATTTCTTTACAACTGATTTAAGGCTCACTGGCTTACATTTCCTTGATTAGCCCATCTTATACACATTGGCTATTCTTCTTGTTTGTGGCTAAAAAAAGATATAAAGATATCTGTTCAATGCCCCAGCAATCTTCTCACTTGCCACCCTCAGCGTTCGGTGATAGATTCCATTAGGCTTGGGAATTTATCCATCCTAATGTTTCTAAAGACACTCAGCGCTGCCTCCTTAATATTAACGCATCCCTTTCAGATTCTACAACATTTATGTTTTTCTCCTTGGTGAGTACTGATGTGTAGTGTTCATTTAGGACTTTTTCTACTTTCTTTACCTTCCCCTGCTCCTGCTCACTAAACCACTGGTGTTTAAGGCAGGAATGAAGTTCCTCCATCTCTGGTGGTGTTCAGGGCTTCCTTCATCCTCTCAGTTTTTACTACTGTTAGTTACACAGGGTGAGACTCAGGAATACTGTTGCACTCAGATGTACAGGATTCTTCATTGTTGTTTCCATCACAATCTTGTTTGACCACTCAGGGTTGTTGGCCCTGAGCTGTACCCCTGAACCTGGAGGACCGGTGGACCACTCTTAGTCTGGTCTCTGGCTTTTGACCTGCTTGACATGGTTGACCCTATCCAGAGCTAAAGCATAAAGCCTCGCCTCCAGCCAACATAGCTCTCCAGGTCATTGAGGCATGTAAGCCTCCAACCCACAACAAGATTCTGGTCCTCCTGAGGTCTCTCTTTAGCTTCATGAATAAATTCCCATTTTTGTCCTTCAGTGGACCCACTCTTTCACTAGTTACACTCTCACTCCTAAAATGCAGTATATATAAATTACTTTGAGGTTTTCTTTAATCCTGCTTACTAAGGAATTTTTGGCCCCTTAATTCTGTTTTACATTCATCAAGGGCCTTATCTAATATCAGCTTCCAAAACCATACGTATGCTTCCTTTTCATTTTGACAAAACTTACAGTATCTCATGTCATCTGAAGTTTCCAAACCCTGCCATCCTTATCATTCATCTCCACAGGAACATGCTAGTCCTGAACTCTAGCTGATCTAAATAATAATTATAACTTTATCTTAACCTTTTATATGTTAAGATGCAGGCTCAAATGCTTTACATCGATTGTAAAGATGAATCAATCTAGTAATAAAAATACAAGACAAAATTAAAAATCATAAGTAAAGACAAACATTATATAGACTAAATTGTAATTGAATGTAATGATATGAATGTAATCAACATCAACAGGTACCAAGTAATCCTATAAATAGGCCAAATTTAAAAAGTTGGGTTTTATAATTAAACACGTACAAAAGCTGGATGAACTCAGCAGGTCGGGCAGCGTCCATTGAAATGTGCAGTCAACATTTCGGGCCGAGACCCTTCGTCAGGACTGAAGAAGGAGGGGGCGGGGCCCCATAAAGAAGGTGGGGAGAGGGTGGAAAACCAATCTGAGGAAAGATCAAGGGGTGGGGAAGAGGAAGCAGGGAGGGAATAGACAGGAGAGGTGAAGAAGGAATGTAAGGGGAAAGCACTACGGGTAGTAGAAGAAGGCAGAATCATGAGAAACGTGATAGGCAGCTAGAAAGTGCTTCACCTGTCCCTACACCTCCTCTCTTACCACCATTCAGGGCCCCAAACAGTCCTTCCAGGTGAGGCAACACTTCACTTCTGAGTCTGTTGGGGTAATCTATTGCATCCGGTGCTCCCGGTGCGGCCTCCTCTACATTGGCAAGACCCGACACAGATTGGGGGACCACTTTGTCGGGCACCTCCGCTCCGTCCGCCACAACAGACAGGATCTCCCGGTTGCCACCCACTTCAACTCTCCTTCACATTCCCGTTCGGATATGTCCATACATGGCCTCCTCTACTGCCATGATGAGGCCAAACTCATGTTGGAGGAGCAGCCCCTCATATACCGTCTGGGTAGTCTCCAGCCCCTTGGTATGAACATCGAATTCTCCAACTTCCAGTAATTCCCTCCCTCTCCCTTCCCCCATCCCACTTTCACTCTGCCTCCTCTTCCAGCTGCCTATCATGTCTCTCATGATTCTGCCTCTTCTACTACCCATAGTGCTTTCCCCTTACATTCCTTCTTCACCTCTCCTGCCTATCCCCTCCCTGCTTCCCCTCCCCCACCCCTTGAACTTCCCTCTGATTGGTTTTCCACCCTCGCCCCACCTTCCTTATGGGGCCCCTGCCCCCTCCCTCTTCAGTCCTGACGAAGGGTCTCGGCCCGAAACGTTGACTGCACATTTCAACGGATGCTGCCCGACCTGCTGAGTTCATCCAGCTTTTGTACGTGTTGATTTGACCACAGCATCTGCAGTGTACTTTGTGTTTACTTTGGGTTTTATAATTGTTTTGAAACTTTCCACAGTACTAGCCTGGTGTTTTTTCAGTCGGTAAATGACTTCCAGATGTGGCTTAAGCACCAAACATTCACTCCCAATCTTATTTTGAATGCTTAGCTGCACATCTAGGAAGAGCTGCCCAGGACTCTTTCTGTGTACTCCCGGGTTTGGGAAAGTCTAGAACTTTGGCCAACAACATATTAAGTCACAGCAACAGTTCATATTTTTGTATTACATCTATCATGATAAAATACCTCAAGATGTCTCACAGGAGTTTTTAATGAATAAAGTCTTGTATAAACAGTATAAGGAAATGTTTGGATGTAACCAAAAGCTTGCTCAAGCAGATAGAGCCTGGCCTAAAGGAGAGAGTTGCAAGAGGTTAAGGGAGAGAATATTTGACTTTAGGGTCCAGATAGCTCAAGGTGGAACAATGAAAACTGTGATACAGACAAACTATTCATTGAAAAGATTTGAGGCAAGTCAATGGAGAGAGATTTGAATTCAAGGATGATTTTTTTAATATATAATAAGAGCATAACCAGACCAGCAATGCAGATTAACAAACCCAAAATAGCAGGTGGACTACAGTTGGCATCATAGATTTTTGGGTGAACTGATGGAAGAAAGCCTCCAAGAGGACCACAACTTTGTTGTAGGGTTTGGAGGCTTGTGTTCCTCAATAACTCAGAGAGCTATATTGGCTGGAATCAGGGCTTTATGTTTTGGCTGTTGGTAGAGTTACCAATGCCAAGCAGGTCAAAGGGTAGAGGCCAGACTAAGAGTAGACCACCGGTCCTCTGGGTTCATTCAGCTCAGGGCTGACACCCCTGACTGGTCAAAAAAATTGTTATGGAAACAGCAATGAAGAATTCTTTTATATCTGTGTGCAAAGTAACATGGCCAAAGACAGACAGAGAAGGATAACCTTTATTGTTGCCCTAAATGCCGGCAGCACAGCGGGCAGTAACAGATGGAAGAAAGATGATAATGAGTCAGGAAGCTTTAATTACCATGTCCAAAGCTGACAATGGCATGAATGAGGTTTCGGCAAAAGATAATTTGAGTGACAAGAGTAATGGAAGCAGCCAGTTTTAGGAATGGACTAGATTTGAATTGGAAGCTCAACTCTTAGCCAACATTAAGCATTTGCCAATTCATTAGACTGCACTTTGAGATATATTGGCTGCTACTGTCAGTGTAAAAGATGCTGTTTGATGTCTTGTATATAAGAAGAGCTCTCACTGACTTTCAATTAAACCCTTGAAATGATCAAAGAGCCTGGGTGGAACGTGTCAGCCGCTCATAACTTCAGCATGGTAAACTTGAAATTTCTCAGCATTGGTGTTGCTGGGAAAAGCTAACCAAAACTCAGTTAGTAATTGGTCCAATTCTGCAAATCTGAAAGTTTGCTTTGTCATCTCAATAAAGGGGCAATCTGCATTTAAGAGAAAGACAAATTGAGCTTTGAAGCTATTGCTCATTTTTAAAAATATTTGAGGCTTTTTGTTTGAAATGTGAGCTGACTGGTTGAAAGTGAGTGTAACTCATTTTGATTGATGTGGAGTTGTGCACGTTGCTTTGATCAAGGCTCTGATGTTTCACCATGATCTTGCATCATAGTCAAAATATAAAGAAAAAGATTGCAGCCAATCATTAACTCTCCCATCCCCTCTCTATACTTATTAATTCCCTCAGTGCTAAAAGTGTATGAACCTGCATCCTGAATATCTGCTGATCTCGTGGACTGTAGCGTTCCAAGATATTGCTACCTTCTAAGTGTTCTCCTCATCCCGGTCCTGAATGTCTGGCCTCTCACCAGCATGAGGGAAGAAACTCTCAGCATCCATTCTGCCAAAGAATTTTATTTGCTTCAAAGAGCACAGAGAACATCTCTTTATAAGTTATTTTCTCCCAGGAACAATGCAGGGAATATTTACAGTAACCTTTCTAAGGCATGTGTTTCCTGTTCCATTTAAAGAGCCCATTTAGGTTCAATTTCCATGTGGAGCCTTGCCAAAGCCCTTCCATAAAAATCAACAACTTCCTCCAGGTTCCAGCATCTGCAGTTTCTTGTTGTCTCTAAGATTAACATAGCATTTGCTTTCCTAACTAATGCTTATTCTTATACATTACGTTTTAGTAATTTGTCTACAGAGACACACAAATCCCTCTGAATGCACAGTTACAGTCACTTTCAAAAAAAATGTTGCCTCTTTGCCGTCCTTTCCACCAAAGTGGATGATTTCTCATTCTGCTAAATACATTCTAGTCCAGTCATTTGACCCTTCCACAGTCGTTTTACACCTCTGTGAGGCTTACTTCCCCACCTAGATTAATGTCATGGGCAAACCTAGACCACTCTGAGTTACAGACTCATAGAACATTTATGAACTAGATAAGGCCACCGGGCCCACTTCACCTTTACTGGCCAATAAAAGAACAACTCACTATATTACACTTCCCTGCATTGTGTCCGTCGACCTGCAAGGCATAATTTTTGGACTACACATCCAGTTTCATATGTAATAGTTGTTTCCACCTTTTCACTCTGTCATGTACTAAAGTTTCACATCCCTTACCACTGTCTGGGTCAAAGAAAAATTCCTTATTATTCTTTTAAATTATCTGTCAATTACTTTAAGTCTTTGCTGGTAGTGCTGTTGTCTCACATTTCCATTGGCCTACATTCAATTTTATCTGAGGCCTTCACCAGCGTCTGAGACACAACTTCACAACTCCTATTCTTGACCTGACTGACAAAGGGCAGTATGTCAAATGCCGTTTACACCTCCTTATCTGCTTGTGATGCTGGTTATTACAGCAAACTATGCACTTGAACTGCTAGGTCCCTCTCCTCTGCGATGCGCAGGGCCCTACTATTATCCGCATAAGCCCTATCCTGGTTTGGTCTCCCAAGATGCAATACCTTGAATGTATCTGGACAGAAGGCCAATCCTCAGTCCACGTATCTATCTGTTCAAGATCCACCCCCCCCCCTTGTAATTGTTGTAAGTACACTGTCAACAACACCTATTTTAGTATCATCCACAAAATTACTAACCATGTCCACTGCCATTCTTTAGACATTACCTATTACTTTTTAAGCAATCTGTCCTTTCATCGGGATTATGCTGGAAACTCATCCAGTTCGCTGCTTTGGACCGGTCTGTTCGATCAAGGCAGGGTGGTTTGCAGTCCAGTCCAGTGCCGCCCAAATCTGCATCCTCGCCTCCAGCTCCCACTTCTCCCTCGCCCTGGCCCGCGGGGTTCAACAAGGCCACGAGATCGCCAAGATAAACGGCACCAACTCGCCGGGATTCACGCGTCTGTTTATCAAATAGGGGACACACAGCCGAGACCAAATATCAAATCAGGCGCCTTTCTGCTTGGAGCTTCGCCCTGAGGGTCTCGTACGGGAGCGGTTTCGGAGACTGTGCCAGTGACAATGTGTTTAAATTGGAGGCTGGCTACCACCCCAAACCCGACAGTACCCGATGGTACTGGGGATCTGGCTTGCGTCGGTTTTGAATACAGACTATATTACATCGAGGAGATCTCTTTTCCACAAATGCTGCCTGAACTTCTGATGAATTGCAGCGACAAACAAGAGAAAATCCGTCGACGCTGGAAATTCAAGCAACGAACACAAAACGCTGGAGGAACTCAGCAGGCCAGGCAGCATCTGTGGAAAAGAGTTTATCAGGACTGGGAGTGTGGAGTCAGAGTAAAAAGGTGGGAGGGGTGGAAGAAACACCAGTTGATAGGCGAGACTGGGAGATGGGGAGGGGGGGAAGGGATGAAGTAAGGAGCTGGGAAGTTGATTGGTGAAAGAGATACAGGGCTGGAGAAGGGGGAGTCTGATAGGCGAGGACAGAAGGCCATGGAAGAAAGAAAAGGGGAATATCAGAGGGAGGTGATAAGGAGAGAGAGGAAAACAGGAATGGGAAGTGGTGAAGTGCGGGTAGGGGTATCATTGCCGGAAGTTCGAGAAATCGATGCTCATGCCGTCAGGTTGGAGGCTACCCAGACGGAGTTGCCGTTGAGGAGGCCACGGACTGACATGCCGGAATGGGAAGCAGAATTAAAACCCGCTGATCTGGAAGATCCCGCTTTTTCTGCAGGATTCGGCGAAGCCGTCTCCCAGTCTGCGTCGGGTCTCCGGATGCTGTGGATGACCCCAAGAGACTCACAGGTGAAGTGTCGCCTCACCGAGAAGGACTGTTTGGGGCCTTGAATGGTAGTGAGGGAGGAGGTGCAGGGGCAGGTGTAGCACTTGCACCGCTTGCAAACGGGTAAATGTCAGGAGGGAGATCAGTGGGGAGGGACGAATGGACCAGGGAACTGCGTGGGGAGCGATCCCTGCGGAAAGTGTGAGGGCAGGAAAAATGTGAGATTGCAGTTGGAGATTAATGGAAGACTGCAGCCCGTATTTCATGCCCTCGTTTGTCTTTCAGTTAGTCCTGACGGAGGGTCTCGGCCCGAAACGTCGACAGTGTTTCTTTCTATAGATGCCCGTATTTTATAGCGGCCAAGCGCTCTAGCTCCTCCCACCAATTCACGTACAGCACCCGCAAAATTCAAAGTCACTCTGCTGTGTCAATTCGAGTCTGTCACTCTGCCAGCAACCTCTGGGCAGCGAGGAGCCGAGGATGCCGCGGCGGAGCTCAGTCCCCGTCTTGTGGGTCTCGTTGGTGTTCACGGCGGCGCTTGGAGAGGTAGGTCAACAACTGCGAATCTTATTGTAGGAGTGGCCAGTGTATCAGGAACGTAATTCATAACTCAGACCTTCTCCGTAAAACGGGACCGAAAAGCATTTAAATTCCCATTTGAATTGTAGGGTGTTCAGTCGGACCCAGCGCTCTGGCAACATTCTTCAAGATGAAAATATGTAATGATTTCGGATCTGCGCTCCGAATAATAAATAATAAGGACACGGACGTATTAAGACGAATTCCCTCTTTCCCCTATACTCTTCCCAGCGTGAAATTCGAGTTTCTCTGAGAGTTCTTGATTAAATAGTCAGCTCGTGTAATTATCAACAGAGTAAGCTCCACTTGTTCAGCAGAGCCCCCCCCCCCCCCCACCCCTCACTCACACTAAAAACCTACCTGGTCACGAGGATTTGTATTGTTTCTGCAATTTGACAGAGGCTGGGAGGGGTCCCATCGCGATTAGGGCGGTAGTCAGGCTAACACGTGGTTTCTGTCAGCCCCTCCGCGGCCCCCGAAACTGCTCCGGAGTAAGATCCCATAATGAAACACAAACAGTAGAAACGCACCTGGTCTGCTGTCTGGTCTTATCTCAGTTGTGCAGACCAGCCACGGTCGGTTGGTGTCGCGAATCGAGCACACCGTTTCAAGCGTGGGCGTCGATGACAGGAGACTTGAAATTTCGCGGATGTTTGTACACGAACTGAACGGGGAAGGACGATTTCTTGGGAACTGGGGGAGTGGGTCTCGGACCGAGGTAGAATGAATTTGTTAAAGCATAGACGCTGTCCTGTAAAATTTTATATATGAAAATTATTTCGCCTGGAGCGAAAGATAACTGGAAGGTAAGTAACAGAATAACGCGGGTATATATCTTGGCAATTATTGACGGGCGTGGAGGTGAGAACTGCTGGAAGTTTTTTAAAACTTGTATTACCCTTTTTGTAGTCTTGCTATATGAATACAAGCGTGTTTATGTTGCTCACCGTGTGCTGTTTTACTTTCCTGGAATGGGGTAGCTGAAATCGGTAGATGAGTTTGGTGCGTGCGGTTAGGATATGTAAGATCAGACGTATCGAATGTAAGCCGATGAATCTTCAAGATGATTAACTTCTCTGGATTTGAATAATTTACTTTCTGAGTAATAGATATTTATTGGCGGGGGGGCAAAGGGCGATGGACGATGCACGCAGAAAATGGTCACTGAAGGAAAACGACGACTGCCGACACTGGAACCCTAAAAACATTTTTTTAAAAAATAGAAAATGCTGGAAAAAATCCGGTAGGTCAGGCAACGTTTCTGGAGGGAGAAGTAGTTAACGTCTCAGGTCCGAAGAATGTTGTCTTGCTGAGTCCTTCCCGAACTTGCTGTGTTTATATTTTAGCGGGCATGAGTCGTAAAGCACGTTTGCGCTCTGATTACCTGCTGGCATGATTAATTGATGAGGAATTGCCTACATCAAACCAATCTTGTGGATGGGGGGGTCTCCATCGTGTAGCGAATCCACTCGGAGTTCTCTGCATTGAGGATTGTCAGATGTCTACTTATCCCTGGGTCAGGGGAGTGTAACCCACACTATCAAGTTTTGTAACTTCAAAACATTAAACTAATTCAAATGAAGACCTGGGAGTCAGAAACGTGGATCTGCTTTTTAGCTAGCTGCACGCGGTATCACATGGTAGCACGACGTATGCCATCGATGTAGTTGTACTTATAATCCATGATGAATTATTTTTAAAGAACAGGAATGCTTAATCAACAAGATACAGCCCGGTATAGAAAGTATTCATCTTCCCCCCACCCCTCAAAAATGTTCATGTTTTATTCTTTCAGAGCATTGGATTTAATTTGGCTTTTTTGACACTGATCAACAGAAAAAGACCCTTTTGTGTCAAACTGAAAACAGATCTCTTCAAAGAGATCTAAATTAGTTACAAATATAAAACACACAAAATAATTGGGATGGCATTAGTATTCACCCCCTTCAAATCAGTAGTTAGTAAATGCACCTCTGGTAGCAACTACAGCCTTTAATTCTGTAAGAATAGATCTATTAGCTTTGCACATCGGGATAGAGCAATTTATCCCCCTTCTTTACAAAACTGCTTAAGCTCCGTCAGATTGCATGGGGATCATAAGAGAACAGCCCTTTTCAAATCCAGCTAAATGTTCTCAATTGGATTGAGGTCTGGACCCTGGCTTGGCCACTCCAGGACATTAACTTTGTTGTTTTCAAGCTATTCCTGTGCAGCTTTGGCTCTATGCTTGGGGTCATTGTCTTGCTGGGAAACAAATCTTCTCCCAAGTCACAGTTCTCCTGCAGACTGCGTCAGGTTTTCCTCCAGGATTTCCCTGCTTTTTGTTGCGTTCATTTTACCCTCTACCTCCACAAGCCTTCCAGGGCCTGTTGCAATGAAGCATCCCCACAGCATGATGCAGTCTCCACCATGCTTCATGGTAGGGATGATATGTTTTTGATGATGTCTGGTGTTTGGCTTACGCCAAGCATAGCATTTTAAAAGAAAACTCGAGTTTAGTTTCATCAGACCATAGGATCTCCTTGCAGCTGACTTAGGAGTCTCCCACATGCCAGCTGGCAAACTTCAGCTGCGATTTCATGTGATTTTTGTTCAACAGTGGCTTTCTCTTTGCCACTCTCCCATAAAGCTGAGACTGGTGAATCACCCGGGCAACAGTTGTTGTGTGTGCAGTCTCTCCCATCTCAGCCACTGAAGCTTGTAGCCCCTCCAGAGCTGTCATAGGGCACATGGTGACCTCCATTACAATTCCATTTTTTGCACAGTCACTCAGTTTTTGAAGACGGCCTGCTCTAGGCAGATTTACAGCTGCTCCCTATTCTTTCCATTTCTTGATGATTGACTTAAAATGTACTCCAAGGAATATTCAGTACCTTGGAAATTTTCTTGTATCCATCTCCTGACGTGTGCTTTTCAATAACCTTTTTGCTGAGTTGATTGGAGTTTTCTTTTGTCTTCATGGTGTAGTTTTTGTCAGGATACTGACTCACCAGCAGTTGGACCTTCCAGACACAGGAAACACCTTGACTGCATTCCAAAAACAGATCTCCATTTAACTAGTTATGGGACTTCTAAAATCAATTGGCTGCACCAGTGACGATTTGGTATGCCATATTAAAGGGGGGGGGTGAATATTTATGCAATCAATTATTTTGTGTTTTATATTTGTAATTAATTTAGATCACTTTGTAGAGATCTGTTTTCACTTTAACACAAAAGTTTTTTTTCTATTGATTCGTGTCATAAAAACCAAATAAAATCCACTGTGATTCAATGTTGTAGAACAGTAAAACATGAAAGCTCCAAGGGGGTGAATACTTTTTATAGCCACAGTATTTACAAGATTTATTCAAACATTAAATATGTGACATTCCTTCTGCTGAATCAATGGTTGTCTAGCTGAATATGAATTGCCAAGCTAAGCAGTAGTGGTAATTTCAAATGGTGAACTTTTTGTAGATCTTTGCTTATTTCCGAAAGGGTGGTTTATCAGGCCCTTAAAATGCAGTCCTCATTTCCTTTTCAGTAAGCTAGAGTCAGGGAACTGCTTGCTGTTAGTTACCTTGGTGACATCTATCAGTGACATTGTGATTGTCTGGATCAGAAGATAATAGAAGGGTTAGTCAAAATTGTAAATGTCTTTATGGGGACTTTCCTGGGAAGAGAGGAGATGGAGAGATGCTTTTGTGAGATTATGCAGAAATTTATTGTTCTTTGAATAGATCTTCAATGTAATCAGCTGTGATTAATTTTGCCTTTAGAGTATTGTCTGCTGTTATGTCCCTTTTAGTTTCTTGATCTGATAGGATGATGAAAACCATGAGATTGTAGCTGACATATATTGATTCACAGGCCAGTGGTCTCATTGATGTTCATCTCAAATTCACAAAATGAATAGACAGTGTCTAATGTTTAAACCTGCTCTTGATATTTATCAATTGTAAATTAGAAGAATTACAGGTGCTGGTAATATGAAATTTAAACTGAAATTGCTGGAAATATTCAGTGGGACAGGCAGCTGATGAACATACTTGACTTGAAATATTAAATCTGTTTTCTTTTTTACAGATGGTTCCTAACCTTCTGAATCTTTCCAACATTTTCTGCTTTTATTTTTTCTTAAAAGTTGGCGCAACACTGCAGGGCGAAGGGCCTGTATTGTGGTGGAATCTTCTATATCTCCAGCACAGAGACACTGGACTGTGTGGCTAGGGAACAGGAGGACAAAGTCTGCAAAAGAGATTGCAGATATTGGTTTTGATGTGGGATTTTGAGCCTCAACATTGACAAATTCTCTCCTCCTCCCAATGCTGCTTGACCTGCTGAGTTCTTTCAGCAGATTGTACATTTCTCTGGAGGCATTGTATCCTTCTAAGAAAGGCAAAATCTTCACATCTTCAGCTTGACTGTGTTAATTACCTGAACAGGTAGAAATTGGCTTACTGATGACTGATGACAAATTGGTTTGATCCAGCACACATGCAGCCAGCAGGGAAGGCAAATGGAATGAGGATTTTATACAGGTCCACAATCCCTTATCTGAAATCCTTGGGGCCAGTTGCATTTCGGAATTCAGAATGTTTCGGAATTCAGAATTTAACCTGTCTGAGTGTGGGTGAACTTAAGGACCCAGGGGAGCTCCAGACCTACACACATCCTCTGGTATACTTTAAATCATCTCTAGGTTACTTACAATACCTAACACAATATAAATGCTATGTAAATCATTGTTATACTGTATTGTTTAGGGAATAATGACAAGAAAATATACATGCACAAACAAGTGCTGGAGAGAGAACTTACAGGTCTTCCCAATCCGTGGTCTTTTTAACATTTTCAAAGTGAAATTAAATACAAAGTCAACAGTGAACAAAACATATAGTTAAATGTTCCATCAGCATTGTAAATTTGTTCAGGGCTAAGGTTTTCATCAGATATTATCTTGGCAAATTCATCAATGTAAGATGCCACACAGACACAGCACGATCAAGCATTTGCAATAACTCCACTTTCTGCGTTTTTGATAATGACAGATACTTCCTTCTCTCTTTTCTCATTGTTACCCATTGGGGTATCTGCAGCTCTTTTTGACATTCACAGTGAAGTTAAACACAAAGTCAACAGTGAACACAAAATAACAGCGAACAGCAAATGCACGCATAACCAGTACGAGCGCCGAGCAACAACTGACGTCTGGCGGCCTCTGCTAGTGCTGCCATGTCTCTCCTGAGTGACGTCAGCTGTTGGCACAGCAAAAACTTCGTTTCTTGGCACTTTTCGGTTTCAGAATTTCAGATAAGGGGCTGTGGACCTGTATAAGAAAATCTTTTTTTTAAAATTAAATGGGGCTTTAATGTGACCACACTTGAGTTACTGCAAGTGGATTTTGTCACAAAAAAAACAAGTGCCTTGGGATCTGCGCAGCATAGATTTACAGTAATGTGCCAAAGTTTTAGGCACAGTACTACAGTAATTTTATGTATTTCACTGTACTACTGCCGCAAAATAAAACAAAAACCAATTTCATGACGTGAGTGGTGGTAAACTTGATTCTGATATGGATTTCTATTGTGGACTGAAGGGGCGGGGAGGGGGGAATCATAGTTTGGGAAACAGGAAGAGAGAGGGGAGGAGGCAGGAAGCACCGGAGGGACATTCTGTAATGATCAATAAACCAATTGTTTGGAATCAAATGACCTTGCTTGGTGTACCAGGGCTGGGTGTTTCTGCAGCTGTGCCAACCTGGCACTCCTCTGCCACCTGTTGTACACTCTTTGTGTGGCACTCCACCCTCGCCATTCCCAACATCGTTTGCTTCTGCCAGATTTGCAAACTCACTCTCCACTCCACATTGACAAGTACAATACCATGTACCCTAGCTATAAATGTGTGCTTAAAACTTTTGCACAGTACTGTATTTGATTGATTCCTTAGATGAGGAGATTGTCCAATGGACAATCAATCATGTTCGAGTTTAGAAATAGGACTAGTTTCATCGAAACATATAAGTTTAGAAATCATGTCAGGGTAGTGACTGAAAGGAATATTTTTCCATCAGGAGAGTCTAGAACAAAGGGGCACATCAAGAACTAAGACATAGGTAAGGAGAACTTTATTTACTTAATGATTATGAATTCTGATAATTATCTACCAAAAGAATTGATAAATCTATCAATCTTTGAGTATAGTCAGAACTGGTATAGATAGATTTTTGGACCATTAACAAACCAAAGGACATTCAGAAAGGGTGAAAAGTTGACAAATGTATTATGAGTCATAATCTCACTGGACTGTGAAGGAAAGACCCTACTCCTCCCTCTTTTTTATTAACGTTCCCCCACCATCTTGTTGGTGTTGAGAACATGAGTAAAGCAGAGTTAAAAGGCTTTGAATTCCCTCCTCAGCTAGTCATATTCATTGTTGGGAGTCTTCAAACTCTCGGTGGAAGATTTGATAGAGTTAGCCGATGACCATGCCTAATATTACTTAGAAAGACTAGCAATGTTTCAGTTGGAGCCTAACTACATTTGAAAATATTTAAAAGCATCTGAGATATTAATTCACCTGGAGAGGTAATTCTACTTCTGATGCAGCAAGAGTCCATGAAGTATATAAATACACTAATCTGTCTTAGTGATGTGCATTGAGGGAGAAGTGATGGCTGCAGGCATCTGGTGAGATTTCATCACTCAAGTAATGAGCTCTACTATGTCTACCTAAAGGTGTACATGTCACCTTGGTTTATGTTCTCATCCAAAAGATAGCTCCACTGCTAATCCTATGCTTTCTCAGTAGCATTCCTCGACTCCTTCTTCTCATTGCTACAGGAAGGATGTACAGGAGCCTGAAGGCACACACTCAGCAATTCAGGAACAGCTTCTTCCCCTCTGCCATCTGCTTTCTAAATGGGCATTGAACCCATGAACATTACCTCACCATTTAAAAAATTTATTTCTGTTTTTGCACGACCCATTCTAACTTAGCAATTTAATATACATATATATACTTGCTATAATTCAGGTTTTTTTCTATATTTGGCATGTATCGCAATGGACTGCAGTCGCAAAGTTTACAAATTTCACAACATATGCCAGTAATATTAAGAGTAAACACGAGGAAGGGGGAAGGGTCTTGGCCCGAAACGTCGACAGTGCTTCTCCCTATCAATGCTGCCTAGCCTGCTGTGTTCCACCAGCATTTTGTATGTGTTCCAGTAATATTAAACCTGATTCTCATTCTGACACTGACGCCAACTTAGATTATAATTTCTATTATAAGAGCATGCAAGAAGGTTTGAGAATGTAAGATGATCCCTTTGTAAAGCTGAACCGAGAAAATAATGCTGTTGAGATTTTACGGAGATGCAACTGCCCAGACATGCACATGGAGCAAGGGTTTCTCTGAAATGTCTGAGTGATTTAAAAGCAAGCAGGTCTTGTCATGGCTGTATTGAGCATATGCAAACCAGCTCATGCCCCACTTAGTCCTGTAGGACCATTGAAACGGAAACTGAGTAAAGCTGTACTTTACCATTTATACAATGAATCATCAGCATTGTAGAACCACCCCTGGATGTATATCTCAGCAGGGCATTGGGAGGGTTGCAGGGGCACTCTGGGGACAGGACCTGGAGCTGTCACATCTTGAGGAGGGTTAGGTTTCATTTGGCTACATATTGGGCTCTGTGCAGATGATTGGACCAGAGAGAATTAGGGACAGTGGGGGATTAGAGTGGCTCTGATTCTTCTCATAGTATGAATCAGTTTTGCCCCTTTTAGCTCTCAGGCTGAAACCACAGATCCTTTAAATGAATCACTGCAGATATCACCGTTATCTCCAGACAGGCGATCACCCTTGTCCTATGTTCGAGACAATTGTCACGTTCCACATCCATCCTTCTTTTCTGATGCTGTAGCCTTCATTCACAAACAGACACACATTGTTACTGCATACAGCCCAACCCTAACCCCTGACCTCACCCTCACTTCTGTCTGCATACTTGGCCTCAAAACTTTGCATTTGAAGCAATCCCCTAAAGACAAGAGTCATATTCTTCTTGGGCAACTTGTATTTCCCAAACTCCTAATGACACATCAGCCCAAAACATCCCCACCATTGCACAAAAACCACACAGCTGACATTACCCACAGCATTACCATTGTGCTCCAGATGTCACCCGCACCCTCAGATAACCTTTAGCTCCAATGTCAATATCACTGTACAAAGTTAATTTTTTTTAATCAAAGTACATGCATGTCACCATATACAAAGCTGAGGTTCTTTCTCCTGTGGGCAATGTCAGCAAGACTACAGGACAGTAACTGTAAACAGGATCAATGACCAACAAACTATGCAAATATAAATAAATAGCAATAAATAATGAGAGCATGAAATAAGAAGATAAAGAGTCCTTAAAGTGAGATAATTGGTTGTGGGAACACTAGAAACAGAGTGAGTATTGTTATCCCCTTTTGCTCAAGAGCCTGATGGTTGAGGGGTAGTAACTGTTCTTGAACCTGGGGGTGCGAGTCCTAAGGCTCCTGTACCTTCTACCCAATGGCAGCAGTGAGAAAAGAGCATGGCCTGGGAGGTGAGGATCTTTGATGAAGAATGCTGCTTTCCTACAACAGCATTTCATGTGGATATTCTCAATGGTTGGGAGGATTTAACCCATGATGTACTGGACCGAATCCACTACCTTTTGTAGTACTTTCCTCTCAAAAGGCTTTGGTATTCCCATACCTGGTTGTAAAGCAGTCACTCTGCACAGTTTCCACCACACATCTATAGAAGGTTGTCAAAGTTTTTGATGACATGCTGAATCTCCAAGACACCTAAGGAAGCAGAGGTGCTGTCGTGTTTTCCTTGCAATTACATTTATATGATGGGTCCAGGGCAGGTCCTCTGAGATAGTGACACCCAGGAATTTAAGGTTACTGACCCTCTCCACCTCTGATCCTCTGATAGGTACTGGCTTATGGACCTCTGGTTTCCCTCTCCTGAAGTCTACAATCAGTTCCTTGGTCTTGCTGAGGTTGTTGTTATTACACTACTTAGCCAAAATTTCTATCTCTCTCCTGTATGCTGATTCCTTTGATTTGGCCCACAACAGTTTTAACTTATAACATCATCCTCACCCCCAGTTGCACCGCAACCTTGAATGATTGTTCCTGTTATTGCCCTCATTTCCCTGCCCCCGTGACCATCCCAGCATCATTCCTGCGACTCGCCAACTCAGCGTCGACATCACCTCCACCTTCACATGACCTTCAGCCCCTACTCCCAACCTCAAGGCCACCCTTGCCCCAGATCAGCCTTGTCTACACTCTTCCCCCCATTACAATCTCAGCAATGCCTCGGGCACTTGTGTCTTAATTATTAGTGTGTATGAAAAATGCATGGAATTAGATGCTGAATTCCTTGGAATCCCACTAGTAACATAAATACACATCACTGATTATCCTTTGCTAGTACCCACTGACTTCAGATTGAATTTACTAATTTTCCTTGTTTCCCTTGGGGGTTTGACCATTTTAACAGTCCTGACAGCTACCTGTATCCTAACGTTATTTATACATCACCTTTATTCATGTTCCTGTGACAGCCTTACCTTTCAGTCCAACTAGAGCAGGGGTTCTCAAACATTTTTTTTTAAGCCATTAACCAAGAGGTCTGTGGACCCCAAGAATTAGGGTAATGGCTTCACTGGACGAAACTTGGCCTGAGTTTGTAAGTAGGAGAGTGTCTCTCATTGGGACAGGCAGAGAGATTAGGATGCAAAAACTGTAAAATGTACCACGGTTAAACAGGCAGGTTTAATTAAGGACAATATGTGGTTGTGCTGAGCAGTGGAGGACTTGTTTTCCTGAGGCTGCTGACTCCAGTCTCACCATCTCTTGCAGGCAATCTGCTACGGGGGGGAGCAGTACAATTTTTAAACTTTTTTAACAAGGGTTTATTTGCCTTTGTATTCATATTTATTGTTTTTGTTTGTGTTCTTTGTGCTTATTGTGTTACTTTTTAATAGTGCAACAGATCCGGAGTAACAATCATTTTGCCCTCCTTTATACTTGTGCTCTGAAGAATAACAATAAACAATCTCGAATCTATTTCCAGCACAAGGGACTCTGCAGATGCTGGAAATCTTGAGAAACACACACAAGAAGCTGGAGGAACTGAGTAAGTCTAGCATTATCTCTGGAGGCGAATATACAGTTAACATTTCGGGCTAAGACCCCTCATCACCCGAAACGCTGACTGCTTATTCCCCTCCATAAATGCTATCTGATTTGCTGAGTCCCTCTAGCATTGTGGTTGGGTCTCCTTTGATTTGTGTGCAAATTCCCCTGCTCTGCAGTGCCCTCATTGTATGCTGCACCAGTGTGAGCTTAATTTAGACCATTTAACCTGAACTCTGTTAGACAATACAGAGAACTTTCTCGTTGTTTAGTTTTAATCAACTGTGTGACCTATAACTTGATGGAAATTCTTCCTGTCTACGATTTGCATACCGCTTATTGGGACTGTTGATATTGTGGAGAGAAACAGCCAGAGGTGAAACCATAATAAATTTTACAAGCTCTTTGTTTTTAAGTTAATTTCATCAAGTTTCCAAATGAGACATTTTCCACTGGACCCTTTTCACAATGAACAAATGTTCATTAAGTTCTGTCCAACGCACTGAATTCTGAACAAGAGGGTCATTTGGAGCAACTTTATGGACCATTGTCTTATAATCTTATGGTCTGACTTTGTGCTTGTGCCCTGCCTTCACCCAACCTTCCTTCTGACCCCCACCCCCCAGCCGCATAACTTAAAATCTCGGCAATTGCAGTTCCCTTTTTAGGAATCAGAATATTTGCCCCAGGTGCATTAATAGCTCCTTCATGCCTACTGGAATGGAATATGGTGTTCAGTTTAGGTTTGGTATTGTGGAGGAGCCGAGGGTTTTTGGAAACTGAATAGGTTTGGAGTTAGTAGCTGCTTTCTGCAGTGACTTGAAAAGCTGTATCTTTATCTCTGAGAGTGGACGTACTGGATAGTGGGTAATTCCTGAATAACGGCCAATTCTCTCTTTCTCTCGCATGTCAGCAACAAAATGGCAAATCCTGTAAGGAGAATGAATACTATAATGAAGATGCAGATCGGTGCTGCTCGTTGTGCCCTCCAGGTATGTGTCATCCCTCACTCCCTGAATACCCGCCATAAAACACGTGGGTCTTTTGTCTCACAGCCTCCAGATGTCCTAAATCCATACCAATGGAAAGGTTTGTGTCGCGGAACTCACAGCCACGGCAGCCTCACAACCTCAGCTTTGGTGCCACTGTTACAAAGAGACAAAGTTACTGTTTTAAATTAATTCATAGCGTATGGATGACACCATTATTGTTCACGATATTCTCCATTCCTCCTTGCCCCTCAAATGTGGAGGTGTTCAGAGTCAATCACTTTTATAGGTCCAGAGTCATGAATAGGTCAGACAGGGTGAGAATAGCAGGCTTCAATTTCAAGTTCAGTTTATTGTTATTCAACTGTACACACATATACCACCAAACTAAACAATGCTCCTCCGGACCGAGGTGCGCAACACATAACATATAACATGTTACATGTAACTCACATACATAATATATAACACATTACATGTAACTCACACACAACATATAACACATTACATGTAACTCACACACATAACATATAACACGTTACATGTAACTCACACACATAACATATAAAGTAACATCACGACAAATAAATGAACAAATAATAAGGTGCACATGAGGGTTACAGTCTAAGGAACGTCTGGCAGCTCTTGGGCTCTATTCCCTGGAGTCCAGGAGAATGGGGGGGGGATCTCATAGAAACATTCCAAATGCTAAAAGGCCTGAACAGATTAGATAGGGTAAATCTATTTCCCTTGGTAGGGGAGTCCTGGACAAGAGGGCACAACTTCAGGATTGAAGGTCATCCATTTAGAACTGAGAGGTGGAGAAATTATTTTAGTCAGAATGTGGTAAATCTGTGGAATTTGTTGCCCGAGTGGCTGTGGAGGCCAAGTCATTGGGTGCAATTAAGGCAGAGATAGATAGGTTCTTGATTAGCCAGGG
Source organism: Hypanus sabinus (assembly GCF_030144855.1). Lineage (NCBI taxonomy): Eukaryota > Metazoa > Chordata > Chondrichthyes > Myliobatiformes > Dasyatidae > Hypanus > Hypanus sabinus. Next base: position 26,983,713 of record NC_082732.1, read on the forward strand.
CATCAAAGGGTATGGGGAGAGGGCAGGGGAGTGGGGCTGACTGGAAGAATTGGATCAGCCCAAGACTGAATGGTGGAGCAGACTCAATGGGCTGAATGGCCTACTTCTACTCCTATATGTTATGGTCTTAATACAATTTACAAAGTAAACAGTACAAAGCTGCATATATGATGACATCTTAGCCTAGGTGGTGGCAGAGAGTTCAGGAGGCTTATGGCCTTCCCTGCAAGATATAAGAAACTGGGCATGCTTTCAACTACAAACTAATAATTGTATGAGACTAACATTATCATTTCTAGATTTATCTATATTTACCCGAATTTCAGTTCCCTGTTGCCTGCCTAGGAATTGAACTGATTCTGGTGGATTACTGCTTGAAAACCTTGGTTGCTAGTCCAGTAACTTAATTACCAACCTAACATGCTGCATAATGGTCTGGATTGTTGAGTTGGGGGAATTTATATTCGAACAATGCAGTGCATTTTAAATAAATAACTGGCTTCAATTATGGAGCCACGACTCCATTAAGTTGCTTCCTTGGGGGAAGAAATTTGCTATTCTTCTCTGGTCTGACTAGAAATAGAATTTATTTAAATCTTACATCCATCCTACAACATGAGGGAGTAAAAGTCTTTGTGTTACTAAGAACTTTACTAAGTGATTCTTAAGCAGTTGAAGTTTAACTGTACACTGAAAAGATGTGGCAAGTTATTCCGTTTAAAGAATTCTTTTGGGATGGGTAATACTGGCTAGATGATGTAACCTAAATCACATTTCACATGTACATGATCCCCAGCTTCTCCTGTTTAAAGTTCCCTCATCCCTGAAGAAAACTACCAAGTAGTTTCACCATCATTTACTTCCACTACTTCAAAGTTTTGGGACCAACAATAAGGCACTCAATGGTATGAGAAGATTGAGAGAGAATGTTTAATCTCCAATTGTTTTCAAAGCTGGCGAACTGGTAACTTGATGCTCTTCGAATACGATTCTGGTGACAATAGATTACCTCCATACACAGAGGATGAAGGGAACGAAGATTGTTTTGGCACAAGCATCACATAACCAGACATTGATATCACTAAAAGGAAATAGTATACAGTATGTCATGTAAAGTAAAACACTAACAAATGCGGGAAGGAGCAGGGACAATGTTTCGGAGTACGGTGCTTCAGTCACACAGCCTGAATAAATTCCTCCTGCACTGTAACCGTACTGATTGTCTGAGCCCATACTCCTTGAGAAGGGTCTGGGCAGTGGCTGCAGCACTGGTAATTTGATAATCAGCCAACAGACCCTTTCCACAGCAGCAAACCCACTCAATGTCCAAGCTCGCATTGCCATAGAATTTAAGTGTTCAGCAACTATTTCCTGATCAGGCTGCATTTGGCCTCTGACTCATATCCTGCATGTCACTAAGATTAAAGCCTTGTTCGCTGACAAAATAAACAGCTAGACAAGCAGTCAAAGTTTCAAAGACCCCTGTTTGTAGTGGGGGAAACTTTATTTGCTTGCTTTGAAACCTTTGCTCTGCCTCACCACAAAGACCTCATCCCCACTGCCACAACCTGTTCACTTGGAGTACTCCTTGCTTCTCCTCGTAACATTCTTCAAGCTCAGAATGGTTTAATCTTTTTAAACAAAACTTCAGAAGTACATAGAAACATAGAAAACCTACAGCACAATACAGGCCCTTCAGCCCACAAAGTTGTGCTGAACATGTCCTTAATTCCCTAGGGTTACCCATAGCCCTCTATTCTTCTGAGCTCCATGTACCTATCCAGGAGTCTCTTCCAAGACCCTATTGTATCCACCTCCACCACCATCACTGGTAGCCCATTCCATGCATTCCTCACTTCCTGCGTAAAGAAACTTACCCCTGACATCTTCTCTGTACCTACTTCCAAGCACCTTAAAACTGTGCCCTCTTGTGCTAGCCATTTCAGCCCTGGGAAAAAGCCTCTGACTATCCACACGATCAATGCCTGCCATCATCTTATACACTTCTATCAGGTCACCTCTCATCCTCCGTCGCTCAAGGAGAAAAGGCTGAGTTCACTCAACCTATTCTCATAAGGCATGCTCCCCAATCCAGGCAACATCCTTGTAAATCTTCTCTGCACCCTTTCTATGGTTTCCACCTCCTTCCTGTAGTGAGGTAACCAGAACTGAGCACAGTACTCCAAGTGGGGTCTGACCAGGGTCCTATATAGCTGCAACGTTACCTCTCGGTTCCTAAATTCAATCCCACGATTGATGAAGGCCAATGCGCCATATGCCTTCTCAACCACAGAGTCAACCTGCACAGCAGCTTTGAGTGTCCTATGGACTCAGACCCCATGATCTCCCTGACCCTCCACACTGCCAAGAGTCTTGCCATTACTACTATATTCTGCTATCACATTTGACCTACCAAAATGAATCACTTCACACTTATCTGGGTTGAACTCCATCTGACACTTCTTAGCTCATTTTTGCATCCTATCAACCGTAACCTCTGACAGCCCTCCACACTATCCACAACACCTCCTATGTTTGTGTCATCAGCAAATTTACTAACCACTTCTTCATCCAGGTCATTTATAAAAATCACGAAGAAAAGGGGTCACAGAGCAGATCCCTGCGGCACACCACCGGTCACCGATCTCCATGCAGAATATGACCATCTACAACCACTCTTTGCCTTCTGTGGGCAAGACAGTTCTGGATCCACAAAGCAATGTCCCCTTGGATCCCATGCCTCCTTACTTTCTCAATAAGCTTTGCATGGGATACTTCGTCAAATGCCTTGCTGAAATCCATATACACTACAACTACTGCTCTACCTTCATCGATGTGTTTAGTTACATCCTCAAAAAATTCAATCTGGCCCGTAAGTCACAAAGGAATCTGACAGAGGTTATGTGAAGGCAGGTAGCAGCTTTGTTTTCATTGATGAAAGAGTTGAGAACTGGGTGCAGAAGGACCAAAAGTAATTTGAGGACAGTTTTTTTTACGCAATGAATGGTGGGGTTTAGATGGTTAGTTATGGAAACATTTTCACTTGCAGTATTCAAAAGAGATGCGTGAAAAGAAAGTAAAGAAAATGCAGTTCTGAAGTGCAAGGACAGAATAGGGGTTATCTGTATTGCCCTAACATGGAGCTAATTTTGATAGACCAAATGTTCTCCTTCCAGAGTGTGATTCTATGCTTCTTGAGCATTCAGTCCTGATAAGAAATTCATGTCATTCATGTTTCGTGCCTGGACTTTGTATTCACCAGGTGAAAGGCAGCTAGTATCGGGACTGAAAACAATTCCGTCAACTGCAGCACGATTTATGAATTAGAAAGAGAATAAAACACCTTCAAAAGATATTCAGGCAAGAACAGTCCAGCTTAGAAACAGTAAACTTCCTGTACAACAGCTTGAATGGTTATTTTGCTGCTGGGTAGATTATTTGAAATTATTTATTAGTCATTGTGTAAAGTTTTGTTTTCTGCTATCTGATCTAATTTCCATTGTGGCCTCTCTCACCTCATTTGCTGGTCTGCTTTGAGTAAAGCTGTAGTTTCCCGTCCTCTGCCCTGAATAATAATCTGAAGTATTCATTCAAGTGCAGTGAATGTCACGGACCTCGGTCATCTCGTTTGCAATCTTTGTGCTGGAAATCATTGCATATCCTGGGAGGTTTTTTATGACGTCAGCCTTAAGCTTCATGATTTGTGCTCGTATAGGTTTTTTTACAACTCAGTGGACAGGAGTGCGAATTGCATCAAGTTCTCATTGTCTTTATCCATTGTTCTGTAGTGTCTGATTTGTTCTTTCTCTTTCTGACTGGGCAGATTTTAATCAGCACTTGTGCAGAGCATACTCCTACACAGCTCACATCATTACCATTCTGTTTTCATTATTAATCTTTTTTTTTGCTATGTGGGGAAGCCAGTGCAAAGGGAGCTGCAGTCAGAGCTGAAGTGAACGCAGTACTGTGTTACTACAATATCAGTAACTGGACCTCATGCTGCGTCTTGAGGTTCTCGGAAGACCCATATCTATTAAAATAGAAACAATGCCCTCTATAAATTCAGTACCATTCATTCAGAACAGTACAAAGTGCTGGATGATTTCCTGGAATACAAGTCGTGAGGACAGAAAGGTTAAAATGAGGCAATACCGAAAGCGGCCGTTTGGCCCATTTTAGAAGAGCTATCCAATAAGACCCACCTCGTCATTCTGCAGATCTACACAAATAAACATCTGTCCTAGTCCCCTTTAAGTCCCATTCCGCCACATTGTAACAACCTGCGGCAAGGTAGCGTCTGCACAACGCTTTACAGTACCGCCAACCCCGGTTCAATTCCTGCTGCTGCCTGTGAGGAGTTTACGCCTTCCTCCCTGTGACCGTGTGGGTTTGCTCTGGGTGCCCTGGTTTCCCCCCACAGTCCAAAGACCACAGACAAACAGGTCATTGTAAAACCGGGGGTTGCTGGCGGTGTGGCCAGAAGGGGCAAAACCTTAATACAGAAATCCACCTGATGCCTTACTACCCGCCTGCACAACCTCTATAACTGCAGCCCTCTATTCTGTAATTAGACATTTGAAATGAAATGATCTGCACTGTACCTCAGCCAATAATATCCAGAAGTAACAGTAAGTTGCTTCATTATATTTTCTCCCTGTCCCTGGTTCAAGCACCATTCACTTCTCTCCCCAGTTACTGATTTTTCTTCCACAGACTTTACCTCAGAAAGTTCAGGGATATCTCTGACACATTTCTGTCTACCTGAGTCATCACAGTTTCTCAGCCTACCCACATAAAAAAGTCTATCATTACCGGGGACCATTTCAGTACATCTCTTCTATATCCCTGGCATCCTAAAGTACACTATCAAATTACACCCTCGGTGGTTCCCTTGTCCATTCACCCCTCCCCACTCATCTCCCTCGAGGCACTTATCCTTGTAAGCACCCAAAGTGCCACACCTGTCCATACGCCTCCTCCACTTAGGGCCCTAAACAGACCTTCCAGGTGAGGCAACTTCACCTGTGATGGGGTTGTCTATTGTGTCTGGTGCTCCCGATGCAGCCCCCTCTGCAACAGTGAGACCCGTTGTAAATTGGGGGTCTGCTTCATCCATCACCTTCGCTCCATCCGCTACAAGTGGAACTTGCTGGTGGCCAAACATTTTAATTCTGATTTCCATTCCTGTTTCGACATGTTGGTCCATGGCCTCCCTCCTCTTGTGCCAAGATGAGGCCAGCCTCAGGGGGGAGAAGCAACACCTTGTATTCCATCTGGGTAGCCTCCAACTCAATGGCATGAGTATTGATTTCTTCTGGTTTTAAAAATTTTTCCTCCCCCCCATTCCCTACTCTGATCTCTTGCCTCTTCCCACCTGCCTATCACTTCTCTCTGAGTCCACTTGTCCAATGCTCAACTCTCTTCTCCGACCAGGTTTCTTCTTCTCCCACCCACCTGGTTTCAACCTCCCCCACGTTTTTATTCTGTTGTCTTTCCCCTTCCTTCTCAGTCCTGGAGAAGGGTCTCGGCTTGAAACGCCGACTGTTTAAATTTCCATAGATGCTACCTGACCTGCTGAGTCCCTCCAGCATTTTGTGTGTGTAACCTGTGATTATTTTTTCAATATTCAGCCTGATTTCCTTATTGTTATGCTCTAAGCCTCAAAATGTCCTTTTTATTAATCTCCTCAATTTGTCTTTCAAGTAAGAACAGAACATGTTGAAATTATCTTAAGGATCAGACCACACACGTGGAGAGAGGAACTTGTGTATTTAATATTCTGGTAAAATTTTGAGTAATAGTGTAAATGTATTGATTAAGCTTTCTTTGTTGTTTAGCAAATGAATTGTGGGTTAAATGTAAAAGTATGCAAATGACCTAGGCCGTTACATCACCATGTGATATGTGTACGTGTTGCTTAAAGTAAACGTGAAGTTAGACTCTCATTCAAATGAGTTTGAACTGCATTTTAAAGATACTGAACTGAAGCCAGCAGATATCCATGTAAGAACATATACTGGAGAGAAGATAACTCCTGTGGGAATAATAGTGAAGTGCAAAAACCAACAAGCCACATTGGGCTTGTATGTGGTAAAAACAGGAGGGCCAGCATTATGGGGTTGTGATTGGCTGAGACCACTACAAGTTGATTGGACATCCCATCCATCATTTGCATGCAACATTGCCTGCAGAAGGGGCAACTGAAAGTGAATTTAAAAGGTTCCTGAATGAGGCTACAACTGTCTTCGTGCTGCGCACCATGTACTGTTGCTGCCAACCTCTGTGTCTCTGGTTGGAAAGCATATCAGACCACGAAGGACCATGCTGTCCAGAGGAATTGTGAAAGTGGCGGAAGCCGTGGTCCGACTACAACGGGCTTTTTGTGGGCAGCAAATCTGAGAAAGCTTCTGATATGTTAATCAGGCAGTTTCTTGTGAAACAATGCTTGATTTTAAGCAGAAAGGAAGTTCAAAGAATTTCAGGAAAGTTGCAAGTGTTTGGCTTTTGTAAGTATGAAGAACCAGAATCTACTCTGTGTGCATTAAGGTTGTTGCATTAACTTCAAGTGGGAGACAATGTAGAACATCGAAATCTACAGCACATTACAGGCCCTTTGGCCCACAATGTTGTGCTGACCATGCAACCTACTCTAGAAAATGCCTAGAATTTCCCTCGGGCATAGCCCTCTATTTTTCTAAGCTCCATGTACCTACGTAAGAGGCTCTTAAAAGACCTGCTTCTTCTACCACCGCCATTGACAGTGTATTCCAACACACCCATCACTTTCTGTGTGAAAAACTTACCCTTGATACCTATTTAAAAGCACTTTAAAACTGTGCCCCCTCGTGTTAGCCATTTCATCCCTCTGGCTATCCATACGATGAATGCGCCTCATCATCTTATACATCTCTATCAGGTCACCTCTCATCCTCTGTCGCTTCAAGGAGAAAAGGCCAAGTTCACTCAACCTATTCTCACAAGGCATGGTCTCCAATCCAGGCAACATCCTTGTAAATCTGCTCTGCACTCTCTCTCTACAGTATCCACATTATTCCTGTAGTGAGGTGACCAGAACTGAACACAGTACATCATGTGGGGTCTGACTAAGGTCTTATATAGCTGTAACTTTACTGCACAGCTCTTGAACTCAATCCCATGGTTGATGAATGCCAACACATCATACACCTTCTTTAACAACACTGTCAACCTGCGCAGCAGCTTCGAGTGTCCTATGGACACGGACCCCAAGATCTCTCAGATCTTCCACACTGGCAAGAGTCTTATCATTTGTATTCTTTCTTCAAATTGGAGCTACCAAAATGAAGCACATCATGCTTATTTGGTTTGAACTCCATCTGCCACTTCTCAGCCCCGTTCTGCATCCTATTGGTGTCCGACTGTAAACTCTGACAAACCTCTACGCTATTCACAACACGCCCAACCAAAAGCAACTTGTAAAATGAAATGCAAAGACCAAAGCCCAGCTGGATGAACGGAAGGCCAAAAAGAAAGCAGTCAATGGAGATATGAAAACAGAGGATTCAACAGGTGATGTTGCAGATGAGGAAACCAAGAGGAGGGGTTTGATCGTAAAGGGAGAGTGAACTAAATGCACCTTCCCAAGATCAAAATGCACATCCTAGAAAGAGGAAAAATGAAAAGAAAGGGGAAGGAGGATGACATGAGTGCTATGGAAATGAATGAGGATAAACAGGAATTTCTTGAGAAATTAGCTAATTCAGAGATACAAGAAACTAGCAGAAAAGGGAAAGTGAGAAAATGAAAAACAAGATGAAAGGAGAGAAGGGAGGATCGAAGAAGATCCAGAAAGAAAAGAGGAAGAAAGTTGTCCAGAGCTGTCAAAACCACTTCCTGCAGTCTCGGTCAACTCCTACAACCACTACAGAGGAGAACCTCAGACTGTGTCACAGCCACAAGTCTCACCTGCCAAGCAGGGTGGCTTCCCTTTACAGCAGAGCTGTAGTGTACTGTGCATATACATTGAGATGCATTCTATATGTTGGAGTTTATAGCTAAGCAGGAAGGAGTGTTGTGTATTTAATATTTCAGTAATATTGTAAATATATAATTTGATTAAGCATTGTGGGTTATATGTAAAAGTATGTAGATGACGTACGTCATCATGCCACCACATGATAATGCATGCACCTCTCACTAAAGTAAGACCCGAGGTCCTGGACCCCTGTCTGTTTCTTGCAATTGTTTTTTGTTTTGGAGTTACAAGTTGTAACAGAAACAGTTACTGTTTCAGAGTCTGGAAAAATGTGGTGTAAAAAGGAAAAGATTAAAATATGCAGAGGAGAGAGGAATAAAACTAAGTACTGTAACGGAGACATGAGATACAAGGGTAGAATGACTAATTAATTCTAAAATCAGATACTCTGTAATCAGACAGAATCCTTGGAAAAGGAAACCGAATTAACATTTCACATCTGTGACCTTTCAACCGCACTGACCTTTCCCCTTCTCTATAGCCCCACCACACCCCACACCTCCCACAACCTCTCTCTGCAATATAGAGCATTTTCACATTTTGCCTTGTTTTACAACATCTGCAATATTTCATTTACGGGCTGTTGAATTCAGAGTTTACATCTGAAAGGATGTAAAGCACCTAATTTGAATCTTTTGAGCTTATCTTAAGCTCTATTGAAACAGTTAAAGGCAGGGATCTCAGACTGGAATGGCTCGAAGAGTTAAAATAAAAGATCATTGTGGCATGAATTGAGTTTTGTTTAACATTTTTAGAGCTGCTTATACTGTGTCGTGATTGTCTGGAACAGCAATAGTTTATTCATTTCTGTAGATGCTGTCTGACCTGCTGAGATCCTCCAGCATTTTGTGTGTGGTGCTCATTTATTTTCAATGTCCCTTGAATTATCTTTCTCATCACACTGTTGCATTTTATATTCTGCTTTATTTTCTACTGACATTAATCATAAGCCTTTTTGTCTTTTATGTGGTCACTCAATATTTTCGCATCGAGGGAGCTCTGACTGTAGGGGTCCTTCCTCGCCTCCTCATTGAACATGTTGGCTCTCTTTATGTGAATAATTGTGCCATCATTTGCGAGTGCTTGATTCCGTTCCAAGTTGGAGAGATCTCCAGAATCTGATTAGATTTGACGGGATGCAGAATGTAGGTTGATATTGTCCGTTGGTCTTGCTTTCAGGGACATATCGAGAGACACTCTGCACATCTGGACACGACACGGTCTGTACTGACTGCCAACGGAACACGTTCAAGGAGGAGTGGAGCAACTCGTATGAGTGCACACGCTGTGTGGGAGTATGCACAGATCGTAAGTCTCTCTCATGTGTGAGTACAAAGCACTGTAAGCTCAGAGACTTGCATTCAGTAGCAAGACAATGACCGATGATGAACAGACAACGTTACAGGAATATTGTCAGATTCAGAACAATTTTCGAAATCTGCCTACTTTAATGACTATTAATTCCCATTCACCACACTTCCCAGCCTCTGAAAGTGAAGACCAGAATCTCTGGAGAGTTGACTCTAATCTAACAGGGTTTGACTTGCTTCAGTGATTCATATTAGCAATGGGAGAATCAGCCAGCATTTCAACCTGTCACTGTTTTGGCGTCCTGCTAGAATACATGTATATGTATTCATGTAGATTGTATCAGGTGTGGTGGATGAGAACAGTATCCATTTATGGAGCTGTCCAGTTCTGAATAGATAAATGGCTGAAATTTGGTAGGGGAGGGAGTGGAGGAATGAGGAGCACAAAGGATTTGAAACAAATTCTAATGTGTGAAGCCCAGGGGGATAGGCCTCATGTTTTCAGTGAACCCATTAATCTGTCACCTTTTTCTTGCTGTCTTCCTGTGTTTTAGCTCTGCGACAAATTCAAAGCTGTACCAAGAAGACAAAGCAAATCTGCGAGTGTAAACCCGGGATGTTCTGCAAAACTCCAAGCAAAGACTACTGCTTGCAATGTTTTGAACACAGCGTTTGCAACGAGGGAGAATACTTGATTATCGCAGGTGTGAATTTTTATCTCCAAGCCTCAACAAGTGTTATCCACAGAGAGGCGGGTTCTAGTGAAGGGCCTCAGGCTGCTTGTAACCACACTAGGAAGTAATTGACAGACGGAAGGCCATAAAGCCTAACACAGGCTTTGACTTTATCCAGAAGGAATCAATAACACAAAGGCAGACTAAATTAGAATAATTGAATAATTCCTGAGAGAGAATAGACTTGGAAACGATTTGGGATCTTGGATTGATATGGAAATATGGAAAACATGATGTCCTGGGCCAGTCCGCATAGTGGACTGTTGATGTCCCCGTCAGGAAACTCAGGATGGATTGTACAGAATTATCGGATTAAGGTCATGATATTTGAGATTTATTTATTTCAGTTCAGGCTGAAAGAAGAGCACTTCATCCTTCAATCACTTGTGGATTTGTGATTAATTTTTAGAATTTCATATTTCTTTGCTCCTAATTTATTCCAAAGCAGTAGCGGGTAAACACTCTGCTCTTCCCAATTGCAGCTGTCTAGGTCCATTGTTTTGTTGTTTGTCCTATTAAAAACCTTACATATCTGTTCTCTACTTGCTTTGTATTGTGTTGTGTGCTTATTATGTAGCTTGTCACATGCGCAGGTAAAGGCAAAGGGAATAAGTAGCGTCTTCTTGCTTATTTCATGCAGGTTGGGACCGGTGGAGGACATGTCTTTTGCTGACTGCTGAATAATGCTTAGCTTATGCCTGGGTGCACTTAAGTTTTAATGCTTCAAGATTGTATGTTTGCTAACTGCTAATAAAGGGTTTGACTTTTGGAGCAATCATTGGAGCTGAGGACACAGCAAGCAAGCATAATGACTCCGTAGCGGTTGCAGGCTGGCGACAGTTGTTTTATTTTGGTTTAGTTTTTCCGCTACAAACTCCCTCACCATCTTCCCTTTCAGACTTTGCCTTTAGCTAACAAGCGGAAAATTGAAATTGCTGGAAATGTGAAATAAAAAAACCAAAATTGGCAGAAATCACCTGCGGAGCTGCCAGCTTCCGTGGAGGGTAAAACTTGCATTTTAGTTGTATTCCTCTCTTCTTATTTAGCCTCCGTATACGCTCAATACCCCATTGTATCTCTAGTAGTAGGCAGCCGTCGATCCCAGGGGATCATTGGTTTTTGCCTCTGGTGGACTCTCTCCAGAGCACAAGCCTGGACGGGAAGATTTGAAGAACAGGCTACTGCCCATGCAGCAGGTTCCCCCTCTCCAAGTCACTGATGTAGTCCAAGGGAAGGGTGAGCACCGATACAACTTGACACCAGTGTTGTCACAGAGGTTGCCAGAGTGAAGTTGTAAACATCAAACTGCCTTAGGGACCCTGGCTCCAGATTTCTTCCTGGGGGTTTACTCCCAAAGCCTGTCCCATAGGTGGGTGGGTATGGCCGCAAGGCAACAGAGGTTTAAAATCATTGTTTTCCTTCTCCTAGGCGGGCTGGCGTCCAACGTCTGATGAGCCCCACCTTCCTAAAGCATCTGGTTTTGAGGCGCCAGTGTTCCGCCTTTGCCCTTTCTCTTGTCAGTAGAAACAGTTCTGCCGGGCCTAGTAGTTAAGCCACCCCTGCAGGCCAAGAGTTGGCCTAGGTTGCCATTTGGAGCATTTTATAGGTAGTGGGAGTTTATCCCCACTACCACCCCTGGCTGTGGCAACCTTAGGAACCATTTATCTCTAATTCAGCAAGAAACTTGTGGACCTGAACTTTAATTCAGCTAGAAACCCATGGACCTGAACTCGAATTCAGCTAGAAACCTGTGGACCTGATCTTGAATTCAGCTAGAAACCCATGGACCTGATCTCGAATTCAGCTAGAAACCCGTGGACCTGATCTCGAATTCAGCTAGAAACCCATGGACCTGATCTCCAATTCAGCTAGAAACCCATGGACCTGATCTCCAATTCAGCTAGAAACCCATGGACCTGATCTCTAATTCAGCTAGAAACCCATGGAGCTGAAGTGTTAACTTCCTTCATCTCCACAGAAGGTAACCTAGTCATTGAGTGTTACCAGATTATCCTGCTGCCTCATTGCTCAACTGACCCCACTTTTGGAGATTCTGCAGTTCAAGTTCTCAGTATCTGATTGTTTTTTCTATTATTTGTGCTACGGTGTGCCCCCCTTTGTTATATGTGCTTTTTCATGGATTCCATTGTATTTGTTAGAACATTTATCAAAGGCTTAGTGCAGAATTTTTTTTTCCCTGTGCATTGTTAGTTGAGTTTAAGATTAACTAATCAACTCAATTTCAGGAAGCAAATGCAATGATTATATTTCATCTCCTCACCTTTGTGCTTCTCTACCAGGAAATGCCACAAAGGACAATGTTTGTGGACCCTGCCCAGAAGGCACATTCTCAAGTAAGAAGTCTGTCTCCACCAAGTGCCAGCCATATGTTAAGTAAGTGCAAGTTATTGATCATTTGCAGCCAGTTACTCTGCCTCTGCTTGGGGTCACATCCCAGAGGCAGAGGGCTCTTGCAGGAGGAAGGAGCAAAGGATTTGAAAGGTCTCTTTGCTGAGGTATTCTTTATGGGCTGTGTAGCTGCCACGATTATCTTCAATTCACTTTTCTCAGGGTAGGGTAACATTCCTGATTACCATCCAAGTGGGAAGTCTTAGTAAAAGATTTGTTCTTGGGGAGTAGTTACCCTGGGGGAGGAAGACAGGACTTGCTGGACAATAAGAGAGAAAGGTCCGCCATGTGCTTCTTCCACTAGTTTTGGCCCAAGCTGCAACTGTGATTGACATAACACTGTAATCTATCAAAGATCTGTAACAGATCGAGAATCTGATCTGGAAGGGAACTGTGGGGCCCTTCGGTGCAAAACCACCCATTTCTTTCAGCATGTTGCTTTTCTCCCCAGAGATGAAGTAGCCAGTAGGGGATACAAAGAAGAAATTGTTTGATATAGTCAGTATAAATGAATAAACATGCCAACATTAGAGATATAGTCATACTGATAAGAAATTTACCTTCACCCTGCTCTTTCTACATTCCATTGCTCATGTACTAGATCCAAAATTTGAAAGATAGGTTTTTCTAAATTGCATCTGACAAGATCAATATTTGTTCTGGCTTCTCTCTCTATCCCCAGAGCTAGTCTCATTGACATGGTGCCTCCCTTCCTTTTTGGATCCATTGTTCTGGGCGAGGTGGAGCAGCTGGTCATGGCAGGCGTCACCTCTTCCCCTTGGGATAGCGGGTAAACTGCTCCTCGCCATTCTCCCCCTCTGGTGAGAACGTGTCCGATTTACCATCCAGTCCCGCCGCCCTGATGAACATGTTATTTGTTCTCTTCTGAGATCTCCGTCCTTCCTATTGCACGGTGATAGCAGTGCACAGTGTTCCAGTGCAGCCATGGCAACGACGACAATAAACGTAGAAGAACGTGGCACAGGAGTGGCCCCTCATCCAACTATGCCTGTGCCAAGCTACACTAATCCCCTCTGCTAGCACATGGCCCATCCTCCTCTATTCCATGCTTGTTCACGTGTCTCTTTAAATGCTCCTTAAACTTTGCTTCTAACACCTCCCTTACCATTCCCTCCGGCAGCACCTTCCAGCTGCCCGCTACTCCGTGTTTTCAAAAAACTTCCCATGTGTGTCTCCTTGGTTCTGGGAGAAGCAGGTATTTCAGAATCAGGTTTAGTATCACGGTCTTCACTCATTCTCCGTGATGCTCATCTTCAGGACTCTGAAGCAATGAAGACTGTCCCGGCCTCTGTGCTCCATGCCCCCTACTATGAACTGATAGATGAGGCATTGGGCCTACCGTGGGGCTTTTGCCCCCTTTCTCTTGTGCATTGAGCGTTGGTCGGTTATTTTAAGTCTTTTTCTTTAATTGGGTTCTTTTGGGTTTCTTGCTTCGTGGCTCCCTGTGAGCAAACAAATCTCAAGGTTGATAATAAACGTACTTGAATCTTGAACCTTACATGATGTGAAATTTATGGGTTTGCCGTAGCAGTGCAGTGCAAAGGCATAGAGTTACTATAAATTACTAAGTAAATAGGAGGGGCAAAAAAGAAAGGAATAACGGGTAATATTCAAGTTGTTAAATCATGGTCCATGGATGATTTGAAAGTCTGAGGGCAGTGAGGAAGGTGCTGGTTTTGAATCATTGAATGTGAGTTGTGATTGCTTGTCGTAATAAGAAGAGGGCGTATTCTGGACGGCGAGTGTCCTTAGTGATGGGTGCCACCTTCTTGAGGCACTGTTCTCAATGGTGGGAAGCACCATGCCCGTAAACGAGCTGGCTGAGTCTGCACCCCCTTTGCAGCGTCTTGTAACCCTGTGCATCGGAGCTTCCATTTCAGGCGATGGCACAGTGCTCTCCACTGTACACCTGTGGAAATCTGCAAGAGTCGTCGGTGACATACCAAATCTCGTTGAGCTGCTAACAAAGTGGAGCCACTGGTGTGCGTCAGTGTGATGGCCCAGGTAGATCCTCTGAGATGTTGACACCAATGGACTTAATGCTTCACACTTTACAAGCCCGCAATGAAGACTGGTGTATGTTCTCCTAATTTCCCCTTCCAGAAGTCCATTATCAATTCTTCAGTATTGTTGATAGTGACGGTGCAGTTGCTGCCACAGCAGCAGTCCACTAGCTGGTCTGTGTCACCCCTGTATGCCCCTTTCATGCCACATGAGATTTTAACAACAGCAGTGTTATTTGTGAATTTATAGACCGTATTTGAGCTGTACATAGCCGCACAGTCATGAGCGTGAAGAGGGCGTGGAGCAGTGGGCTAAGCACATGACCTTGAGGTCCGCCTTCATCAATTTTCAATGAGGATCTGTTTTTACCAATCCATGTCCCCGGTCACTTGCCAGATTAAGTGTTATTTGGTTGAACTATTTGGCTGACATCTTTACAAATGTTATAGCACTTTCAAGCATTTCCCTCATTGTGAAGTACTGAAGACACAGAAAGTTTTGTGCAAAAGTTCATTGTTTTAGAGAGAAGACAGAGAAAATAGAGGTGGCAGGCACACGGATGTCTGATGATGTGGGGCCATCATAACACTAGCTCACCTCACCTGCTCACTCACCTTCCCATCCCCTTACACCATCCCTACCCTTTCCTTGAGTCAGCCACTGGAATACAGCCCATTTAGTCTAACCCTTCAAGCCTTGCACTTCTCTAGTTTCAAGATATTTTGGCGCTGACATCATGGCTTTGATGTTTGAGGATAAGATTTGCATCACATTTCCATTTACCATCCACAACTTTTCTCTTTGTCTGTTCACTCTCAAGATGTGCCAAATTGTTGAAAAAAGGCACAGCAACTACGGATGCAGTGTGCGACAATTCCTTCAGCCCAGAAGCCACTACGCTCAAGACTGGCATGAGCAAGTTGAACTTGTCCAAGGCATCCACATCTTCACCAGTGCAACTTCTGACCACTCTGAGGGTAGATCATCTGACAACGTTATCCACTCCCGCAGGAAATAGTAAGTCAACTTAGAGTTTCTCTCTGAACTTGAAAGCTAATCCTCATACCTACCTGCATCCCCTCCTTACCTGCTTTCCTCCCTCCCCATCTGCCTCCTGGCTATTCTTGTGCAGGACACTGGCAGTCTGAAGTAAATTCCAACTCCTTTCCTGCTTGTCTGCAATCAGCCATTGTCAAATAGCTAAAGTGATTAATTAAAGGACAGAGGGACACGGAGAAGACGTGCATTCGAGGCTCACTGTTCCGGGGAAGACTTCTTCCAGGAAGAGTTTGACCCGGTGGAAGCAAATGAGCAAAGAGCTTGAAGCAGAATCTGCAAAACACAAACCGTGATTGGAATAAACTTGCTAAGTTTTAAGAACTTCCTCAAACCAAGCGTTCGTGTATCACTAAAATGGCATTTTGAGATAAAGTTCAAAATAAATAAATCCCAGGGGTATGAATGGCGTTTGTCCATGGGTGCTGAGTGTGAGAATTGTGGGGCTCTGACACAGGAGACAGTGAAGTTACGTCGGCCGCAATGCAGTTACATTGGAAACAGACTGCTAAAAGGCACTTGAGTTGGTTGTCCTTGGCTGTCCATCCTGTTTATTTTCCTCTAAGCATACTTGTTTTTACCTCTGCTTTCCTCTTTTTTCATTTTCCTCTCTGCCTCAGTCTCTGTTCAGTTCTGTCTTCTCTACTTCTGCTTGACTTAATGTGACGCAGTCCCTTTTGGTATCTCCATATGCCTCATCTTTCTCTCTGTCTGCCACTCACTTGCTTTTCCAGTCTCCTTTTCTCATTCGCTTTCTTTCCCTGCCTATTGCTTGTGTGCCCAGTTTCTCAAGTGCATGTTGCACGCCTCTTCCTTGCACACTTCTGCCTCTCTCTTCTTTTGCACGTGCATCAGGTCTCCTGCCGTTCTCTCTCTAACTCTCTGTGTAGGTTCCCTCTGGCTATCTCTCTCTCTCTCTCTCTGGCACATTAGAGATCTGCCAATTGTCACTTTCTTTTCCCCTACCCTCCCCCCCATGCTCTGTGTCTGTCTCTCAGACACTTTAATCTGATGCCTGCTTTTGGTTTGTTACAGAACAGATGGTTAATCTGCTTCTGCCAGTCGGACTGTCCCTTGCACTTGTGCTGATACTTGTCATTTCCAGTTTGCTGTTCCGCCGGAAGAATTATTTCAAAAGTCTACTCTTGTCCAACAGAGCCAAAGGTAAGGACATTCCTGCCCCAGCTCTCACTCTTCCCTCTCTTCACTTCATCTCTTTTCATCAAAGGATGGCCCTTGCTTGGACCTCACCACCTAATTGAATTGAATTGACTTTATTTCTTACATCCTTCACATACATGAGGAGTAAAAACCTTTACGTTACATCTCTGTCTAAATGTGCAATGTGCAATCATAGTAATTTATAATAAATAGAACAGTCAATGTAATATAGAGTACACTCAAAACAGTGTGAGTTCATCAGTCTGATGGCCTGGTGGAAGAAGCTGTCCCGGAGCCTGTTGGTCCTGGCTTCTATGCTGTGGTACCGTTTCCCGGATGGTAGCAGCTGGAACAGTTTGTGGTTGGGGTGACTCAGATCCCCTATGATCCTTCGGGCCCTTTTAACACACCTGTCTTTGTAAATGTCCTGAAACATGGGAAGTTCACACCTACAGATGCGCTGGGCTGTCCGCACCATTCTCTGCAGAGTCCTGCGATTGAGGGAGGTACAGTTTCCATACCAGGCAATGATGCAGCCAGTTAGGAAGCTCTCAATTGTGCCCCTGTAGAAAGTTTTTAGGATTTGGGTCCCATACCAAACTTCTTCAACCGTCTGAGGTGAAAGATGTGCTGTTTTCACCACACAGCTTGTGTGTGAGGTCCTTGGTGATGTGGATGCCGAGAAACTTAAACTTGTTCACCCTCTCAGTCCCAGATCCATTGATGTCAATAGGGGTTAGCCCGTCTCCATTCCTCCTGTAGTCCACAACCAGCTCCTTTGTTCCTGCGACATCAAGGCATTTCATCTCTTTTTATCAAAGGATGTCCCTCAGACCTCGCACCCCCCACCACCTTCTCAACCTTACCTCCCTTGAGCCTCAATACCTATTCCCAGTCATCACTTCCTAATTTTAACGTGTGGATTTGACACTTTTCTTGTTGCTACCACTGAACAGGAGGTATGGACACCTGAAGCCCCACACTATCAGATTCAGAAACAGCTACTTTCCTATAACCAGCCTTTCTCTACACAACCCTCACCCTGCTTCAGCAACTGAACACTGTGGACCATATCGTATTGTCTTTTCTTTAACGGACTTGTATAATTTACGTTCCCTATGTTGTCGGGAGTGCTGGAGAAAGCGTGTGCCTGGAACCCAGCATATTTGTGCATATGGCAACCAACTGGACCCCTTTCCTATCTGAAATATCTTCATTTGGGCTTTTCAGCCAGATTTGTCTCCTTTACTTGTCTGTGTTGAGAGGGGACCTTCAGAATCAACGCGAATTCTCACTCAGCACCACTAATCAGAGATCCTCTCTGTGCACCCACCAGGTTCCATCTATATCATGAGCCCTCGCACAGTGTACGTGGGAGTGGAAACCAGCGATTGTGTCAGCTCCGGTCAGCAGGACCCCATTGTTAAACCTCCGGAGTCCCTCATCCCCTTTCCTCAGCAGGAGTCGATGAAGTCTTTGAGTATAGGAGAGAGCCATGTCTTCCCAGTGGAGGAGGAGGGGAAGATCTTCCATGAGCCGATGCCAGCAGCCGACTGCTAACAGCTGGAATAAGTTCAACTGGCAAAGATTGTGGATATCGGCAGCTGATGTCGGACACAGATGGCAGTGCTGATCTTACTGAAGTGCTTGAGGAAAAATTACCAATCTTATTATATAATTGAACAACAAACTCAAGCACACTGACTCAGAACGGGGAAGATTTTCTGGTATTTATGTAACTATTGTCTTCTTGCTGGCTGTGAGGGATCTTTGCTGCTTAAAGGGACCTGCACTGGAGATCAGCTCCCTAGTAATGGGAGAAACCGGCGACGCAGGAATACTACCGTACTCAGATGTAGAAGGATTTTTCATTGCTGTTTCTGAAACTATTTTGTTTTACCGGTCAGGGTTGTTAGCCCTGAGCCGAACATGGAGGACCGGTGGACCACTCTCAGTCTGACCTCCGCCCTTTGACCTGTTTGGGATGGGTGACCCTACCAAGAGCCAAAGCATAAAGTCCTGACTCCAGCCAACATAGCTCTCCGGGTCATTGAGGACCGTAGGCCTCCAGACCCAATGACAAGTTCGTGGTCATCTTGGAGGGTCTTCTTGTATAAGACACCAAAAGTCTGAAATACTTAACCATGAATTTTTGTCTGAATATATTGAATGTTGTTGATGGATAACTGGTAACAAACAGAAATTAAAGGCTAGCCAGAATGGGTTCAGAAGTGAGGTGGGCTTTTCTTGTGGAACATTTTCTTTGGAGCTGGGGAAGATTTTGTTGGTTGAGAACACGTGTAATTTTATTATTTTATTCTGTTATACGCTGTGACATTGTCAAATCAAGCTGTCCTCAAATGTCTTGTAAATTCTTCTGATCATTTAGCTGGATTGTGGATTGAATTTTTAGAAAAGATTGGATACTTCTTGGCTTCAAATAACTTTGCAGAAGGCAAGTAGTCTATTTTACTCTCATATGTAATTACTTACTGCCCCTTACGCCATTGGCCTTTGGGGCAGCAATGGAAGTCCTCCATCTCTGCCAGTGTTTACTGCTTCCTTCATCATGCCAGTATCTTCCTCTCGGTTTTCACTACTGTCAGTCACACAAGTACTGTGTGGAAGCTCGGATGTAGAAGGATTCCTCGTTGCTGTTTCCGTAACAATTTTGTTTTACCAGTCAGGGTTGTTAGCCCTAAGCTGCACCCCCGAAACTGGAGTACTGGTGGACCACTCCTAGTTTGGCCTCTACCCTTTGACCTGTTTGGGATGGGTGACCCTCCCAAGAGCCAAAGCATAAAGCCCTGACTCCAGCCAACATAGCTCTCCGGGTCATTGAGGCACGCAAGCATCCAAACCCAGCAAAGGTTGTGGCCCTTTCGGTGGTCATATGTAAGTGCTGAGACAGAAATTGATTAAAAAAACAGAACTTTGCCAGGTCTAGAGTTTGAAGAGTTGGTTAAGTTGGTTGGAGTTATACCCTTGGTCCTGTAGCTCAGTGGTTCTGGTTTAATGGCGGAATTAATGCCCAGATGAAATTGTTGTGGACTTTGTCACAGATTCGGGACAGTTTGTCATGACGCTGGGCATACTCCTGGTTTGAGGGAGATGTTTGTGAAATTGGTCATGTCCATAGTCAGAGGAAGCTGATCAAGGATTTCAGTCAGACGCTCAGGCTGATCAAGCTAACATAGGCTCTGTAATGTCGCTCACCAAGGATTCAAAACGTTAGCTTCGATCTGCAGCATCTTCAGTAGAAGAAAGGCACAGCCTGAAGAGGACAAGCTCAGGACCTGAGTCTAGTCAGTGAGTGCAGTTATCAGGAATCTCCTGATAGCACAGTCGTGGCATCAGACATCATCCCTGCAATTCTGCTCTGTGGTCCTGTTTGTACCAAGGCTGTGATGAGGTCTGGAGCTGAATGCTTATAGTGAAACACAACTTGAGCATTGGTGAAAAGTTTATAGGTGAGTAATTGTCACTTAATACCTTCTATCACATTAGAGTCAAAACTCTATAGGAACATACTGCACAAACACAAGCCTCTGACCCCTCATATTTATTCTGCTGTTATATCTAAGTGTACTAAGCTCAGTTACCTGTCTTAGATCTGTAGCCTTCTATGCCTTTGTACAGTACTAATGTAGGTTTTTCTGTCATCTCCCTCTGAACCTCATCTGTGAGCCAATAATACCCCCTCAGATCCTCTACGTACTCACTTCAAACTTGTGTCCTTTTCTCTTTGGCACCCCCACCATGGGAAAATAAATTACTGCATACCTTATCCACCTCCCTTATAATTTTATGCACCTCTCTGCCCCAGGGAAAACAAACCATGCCTGTCCAGTCTCTCCTTATGGCTGCAAGGCTCAAATCCCAGCAACACCCAACTGGGTTTCCTCTGCATCTTCTCCAGCACAGCCTTGAAATGATGGGGGAGAGAAAAACGGACAAAGATGAAGTAAAGTCACAAGAAGTGCAGATACACTACTGGAAATATAGAGGCATGAGGAGATATCAGTGGGCTGGCTGGTGGTGTGGTGGCATCGGCACTGGTATCTGAGGCAGACAGTCCTGAGTTCGAATCTGGCCAGGTCCCAACCTGGGCAGCAGAAGTAATCTGTGCAGAAGAAAGGCCTGGCATCTACTACTGTATGTACCACAAAACTCGATGGACAGTTACCCATAGGTTCTTCAATCACTCAACCCCTTTACCCAAGGTAAAGATGATGATGTGGATATCTCAAAATTTGCCAATAACACCCAACTTAGAAGTGTGGTAACCAGGGAGAATGTGTCCAGCAGGACACAGATATGTTCACAAAAGTGACTAAGTAGAAGAAGAAATTTAACGGAGAAATGTGAGTTTTATAAAGTACATGCACAAACAGAGGTGAAGCGTTCACAGGCATGAACCTGTCAAAGTGCCGGATCATGTTAGCACAGTACATGAGGACCTGGTCTTCAGAAAGAAGTATTGAGGGAAGTTGGTTGGACCTTTAAGCAAGCTCTGGTTAGACCACAACTGAACTATTACATTTGGTACTGGTTATCAACTTTTAGAAAGATATGGAGGTCCTTAAGAGGTGCAGGAAAAATCTTACAAAATCATTCAAGGCATGGATTTTACCACATAGTTTGGAGAAATTGAGATGCTGTATGATGTTCCCCCGTGACTCCATCCTCCCTCTCCCCACGCCGTCAACTCGTATTTCTTTCCCCACTGATACTGCCTGAAATTTTTAGATTTCTATCATCTAATTCTTCGCTTTAGTGTTGAGAACGTTAGACAGGGGTGTAAAAGATTATGAGAAGTGGCTGAGGGCACATGACATGCTTGCCTTCATAGGTTGGAATATCAAAGTTGGGACATTTTGTTGCAACTTTCCAAAACAATAAACTAGCCGGTGGTGTAGTGGCATTAGCACCCGCCTTCAAGCGCAAATTCAAGTTCGAATCCGGCCAGCTTAAAAAAAACAGTAAACGTTAGGCTGAACAGGGCCGTTAACTGCAACTCACAGATGGAAAATGAAACGAACACTGCAGCTGAAAGAAATATAAAATGAATACCGCTAGTCTTCAGAACCAGTTAACTCGACAGTCCAAGGCCGAATGCGGGCAGCGAAATGTTGCTGTGCTTTTCTCAAATCTCGACAAGCACTGCGAAGAAAAGGAGGGTGTTAAATACCATCACAATGAAATAAATAATTAGCTGATACGCGCATATTCATGAGCACAGTTGCCCTATCTGCTGCGCTGCTGAATCTGAGGTAGTAACAACGCTTTCCATCCGTACTGGGTTGAGAGTGCAGTTAGCACACTCGGCCTGTAAAAAGCAGATAAAATGCTACAGGAGGCCGCCCAAAGCCCCAGAAGGTGCGATGAGGAACGAATATAAAACATTGTTTGGACCACCCTTGAGCTATTCTGTACTGTTCTGGTCACTAAAGTATAAGAATGTTGTAGTTTAGCTTGAAAAGTGCAAGACGGTTCACCTGAATGTTGCTTGGATTGGGGGATTTGTGTTATGGAGAAAGATAAGGTAGATTGGACTTGTTTTCCCTGGAGTGAAGGAGACCTGATAGAGGTCTATAAGAGGGGTAGATAACGTAGATAGTCAGAAATCTTAATTTTATTGTTTTATTCTGTTATACTTACATCAGTTATGCTGTGACATTGTCTTTTTGCCTCGTTAGGAGCATCAAAAAAGGAGTGTAAAATTTTTAAGATGAGATGGGGTTTTTAAAGGGGATTTGAAGGGAAAGTTTCTTTTGCACAGAAGATGGTTGATATCTGGAACTCGCGGCCAAAAAAGGTGGTGGAGTCAGTTACAAATCACTATGTTTAACAGACATTTAGGTAGGCAAGGCGTGGGAGGGCGTTGATGCAGGCAAAGAGAATCAGTGTATAGGAACAAAGGGCCCAGTTCAGTGTAACTGTGTTACCTTGAGGTTCAGTTAAGGGAGAAAGAGAAGTGTTTTTCCTGTCCGCTGATGGTACAGGCACTTGAGGAATCATAGATTTAAAGATCTGGTCGCAAAATAAGCTGGAAACCAGGGAGAACTATCTTGCATTAGGGCCACTCACCACTTGGAACTCACTGCCTGTGAGGAAACAGAGGCAAGCAGTTTTATCAGAGGATGTGGCAGCCTCTGGTGTTGTGATGGTCCTTGGGCTCTGTAAGTAAATCTCTGAAAACCTTAAAGTGAGCAGAAATTACAGGCGTCAGAAATAAGAAGGCACAGTACTTCCATAATTTTTGTGACACCCAACCTTCCTAATGCAGCTAATGTGTCTGTTAGGCCACATGGAGACTGGAGATGAGCACCTGATTGGTTTGCACGTCAGAGCGACATTACAACTAGACAACTGTAACTTTTGATTGAAAAAAAAACAGCAGTTGGATTGTATTTGTAAATTTGTTAATTGTACAGCTCCAAGTTGAGAGGGAAGAGATGCAGTAAAGCTCCACGCCGCCGGGACTCGTGTATCCGCTGCCAGATTCTTGTTAACAGCGCCCTCTATTGGAAGAGTGGGTGAATGGAAGCTCTACCAAAATTAGAACCATCACTTGTACACTTGATACAGACCAAACATCACACAGTGTATTGAAGTACAACCAAGTCAAACAATAACAGAATGCAGAATAATGTGTAACAGCTACGCAAAGTGCAGTGAAAGCAAACCATAAGCAACACACACACAATGCCGGTGGAACGCAGCAGGCCAGGCAGCATCTATAGGGAGAAGTACTGTCGACGTTTCGGGCCAAGACCCTTCGTCAGGACTAACTTTAAGAAGAGATAGTAAGAGATTTGAAAGTGGGAGAGGGAGGGGGAGATCCAAAATGATAGGAGAAGACAGGAGGAGGTGGGGTGAAGCTAAGAGCTGGAAAGGTGATTGGCAAAAGGGATACAGAGCTGGACAAGGGAAAGATCATGGGACAGGAGGCCTAGGGAGAAAGAAAGGGGGAAGGGAGCACCAGAGGGAGATGGAGAACGGGCAAAGAGTGATGGGCAGAGAGAGAAAAAAATAATAAATAAATAAATAAATAAATAGATAGCTAGATAGATAGACAGACAAAAAAATAAATAAGGGATGGAGTAAGAAGGGGAGGAGGAGCATTAACGGAAGTTAGAGAAGTCAATGTTCATGCCATCAGGTTGGATGCTACCCAGATGGAATATAAAGTGTTCCTCCAGCCTGAGAGTGGCTCCATCTTGACAGTAGAGGAGGCCATGGATAGACATATCAGAATGGGAATGGGACATGGAATTAAAATGTGTGGCCACTGGGAGATCCTACTTTCTCTGGTGGACAGAGCGTAGGTGTTCAGCGAAACGGTCTCCCAGTCTGCGTCGAGTCTCACCAATATATAAAGGGCCACACCGGGAGCACCGGACGCAGTATACCACACCAGCCGACTCACAGGTGAAGTGTCGTCTCACCTGGAAGGACTGTCTGGGGCCCTGAATGGTGGTGAGGGAGGAAGTGTAAGGGCAGGTGTAGCACTTGTTCCGTTTACAAGGATAAGTGCCAGGAGGGAGATCAGTGGGAAGGGATGGGGGGACGAGTGGACAAGGGAGTCGCGTAGGGAGCGATCCCTGCAGAAAGCAGAAAGAGGGGGGAGGGAAAGATGTGCTTGGTAGTGGGATCCCGTTGGAGGTGGAGGAAGTTATGGAGAATTATATGTTGGACCTGGAGGCTGGTGGGGTGGTAGGTGAGGACAAGGGGAACCCTATCCCGAGTGGTGTGGTGGACGGATGGGGTGAAGGCAGATGTGCAGGAAATGGGAGAGACACGTTAGAGAGCAGAGTTGATGGTGGAGGAAGGGAAGCCCCTTTGTTTAAAAAAGGAAGACATCTCCTTCGTCCTGGAATGAAAAGCCTCATCCTGAGAGCAGATGCGGTGGAGACGGAGGAATTGTGAGAAGTGGATGGCATTTTTGCAAGAGACAGGGTGGGAAGAGGAATAGTCCAGGTAGCTGTGAGAGTCCGTAGGCTTATAGTAGATATCAGTAGATAAGTTGTCTCCAGAGATAGAGACAGAAAGATCAAGAAAGGGGAGGGATGTTTCTGAAAGGGACCAGGTAAATTTGAGGGCAGGGTGAAAGTTGGAGGCAAAGTTAATGAAGTCAATGAGCTCAGCATGTGTGCAGGAAGCAGTGCCGATGCAGTCACTGATGTAGCGAAGGAAAAGTGGGTGACGGATACCCATATAGACTTGGAACATGGACTGTTCCACAAAGCCAACAAAAAGGCAGTCATAACTGGGACCCACGCAGGTGCCCATGACTACACCTTTGGTTTGGAGGAAGTGGGAGGAGCCAAAGGAGAAATTATTAAGAGTAAGGACTAATTCTGCTAGATGGAGGTGAGTGGTGGTAGAGGGGAATTGGTTAGGTCTGGAATCCAAAAAGAAGCGGAGAGCTTTGAGACTTTCCTGGTGGGGGATGGAGGTATATAGGGACTGGACATCCATGGTGAAAATAAGGCGGTAGGGGCCAGGGAACTTAAAATCTTTGAAAAAGTTCAAAGCCTGAGAAGTGCAAACCACAAGTGCAAGGTTGTGAGGTCAAGAGTCCATTTTTATCCTACTAGAGAGCCGTCCAATAGTCTTGTATCAATGGAGCAGAAGCTGCCCTTGAGCCTGGAGGTACGTGCTCTCATGTGTTTGTATCTTCTGCTCAATGGCCCCATTGATGTAGACAGGAGCATGTGCACCCCCACCCTTTCCTGAAGACAATAGCCAGCTCTTTTGTTTTGCCTGATACTGAGGGAAAGGTTGTCGTCATGACTTTGTGTGACTAAGTGCTCCATTTCCTTCCTCTTCTCCGACTCCTGGTTATTTGAGTATCAAACTTTTAGCTGGAGTTACAACAGAATGTGGCCATGCATTCATGTGTGTGAAGGGAATAGATTACGGGGCTGGGGACACAACCTTCTGGATCACTGGTGTTTGGAGTATTCGTGGTTGAGGTATTGCTACCTGTCCCTACTGGTTTGCTGTCTAGTAGTCAGGAAGTCAATGATCCAGTTGCAGAGGGAGGTGTTGACTCCCAAGGTCCAGATGTTGCTTGGAGGTCGAGCTGTAGACTAACATTGTTGGCACACGTTTTAACTGCTGAACCTTGAGTACTGATTTAACACTATTTGCATACTTTGAATTATGCGGTTATCATAATCTCCCCAGAGCAGATCATGCAATGTTACGTGGCTGCTATGAGCAACTAGTGAGCAATGTTCCCTCTAATTCTTAATAGTATGCGCAAAAATCTTACATTGTGCAAACTTTTTTTCCTGTGACAAAAGTATGTGCGCACTAAATGCACACATGGGCCAGTTTATGTCGGTTTACAAAATATTTGACATAAAACTGCACAGCATAATAACAAAATAACATAGCAGATAACATGGTTTCATCGACTGCTAACATGTGAAAATCTGCTGGTGCTATTTCTTCAAACATGTCTTTCTGAACAATATAGTTGATAGTCTCCAGAAATTCGCACGCATAATTTTTGCTTCGCCAGCTGTCTGGAAGTTGAAGATACTTTTTTATATGTTCATTAATGTGTTGAACTGAATGTAAAGAGTTATTCATTTTAACAGCTAACAACACACTGTTGATAAGAACTTTGATCTCCTCTGGGTCTGATTGTTTCCGCCCTCACTCATCAGCACTCAACCGTAACATGCGTAACACTCCTGTAACAGGTAATGATGGGTTCTGTCGCCCGAGCTTTTGTACACCATCCAAATGCAATTTTCTTGCCAAATGACGCTTCAAAAAGTCAAGTTTCCAAATATCATCTTTCCACTAGCAAATTCTCCAGCAACTTTCGGATCAAGACAATACAAACAGATAACTCCAGTTTCCAAATCATACATAAATATTTCTCGTAAAGAGAGAAAATTCATGACCTCAGGAGCTTTCAGTGTAAGAGTTTCCACTATTTTGTTAAGCCATTCAACTTTAAACAAATTCACAGTTCTTTTGCGCTTCACGCCCTTCGCTTCTTTTGAATTCGACACAGTGAATCAAAATTTTTTTTCAATGAAAACTTAGTAAGCTATCCACAGGATCTGAAACAGACCTTTGTAAACTTTACGATATGAACACTGTCCGCCAAAGATGGCTGCCGCCGTGATGCAGCTGTACAAACCGGAACGGGAAAGGTGAGGTGACGTTAATCAGTGACATGCATTGTGGTATTTGAAAAAACAACTAACTAGTTGACAGAAACATTTAGCTAAAAGATTATTTCAGTAAGTATAATTATTAATTCCTACATTATTTTAGGTAACTAACCTTTTGTGCGCACATTAATTTCCTTTGTGCGCTGGTTGAAAAACTTGTGTGCGTGTGCTCACAGCTTAGAGGGAACATAACTAGTGACCAAACTGAGGTCACCGCGACATGGGGAAGTGTGCAGATATTGACCAGTCAGGCTTGGTTTGCATGTACATTCTGTGAACAGATTGCAGATACTGACTGGTATTGGGAACAGGTCATGGGTTCTAAGCGGGTAAAAGTTGCACATACTGACCAGACATGGACTGCCTGGGCACAGAGTCTGGGGAGGGTATTTGGACCAAATCTCGAGCCGGTGGGAGGATCCTGACGGGAGATAGATTTTGCGGAGAAGGGCATGTCTGTAAACTAAGCCCGCACTTCCTGTGAATGGTGAGTGAGGTGAACAGCTGAATAGTTTCCCTATTCCTGGACCAGTAAGATCTCAGGCATCTTTTATCTTGCATACCTCCACCAAGTCCATCAAAGTTGCAAATGTACCCAAGCTTATTTCTATTAATAAGAATGCTCCCTTACATTTCTGTGGCTTTGCTTTTGGCAGATATGCTTCCACCCTCACTTTTAATTTCATGACAGCATCTCCATCCATTCGTCATAACAACAGAAGAGCTCCTAAACCATATTACCAACGCTGAAGATGCTAGAGTAACCAGGTTGCACTCTGCGTTATTCCCACCTTAACAGGCACAAGGCTTTCCTCAGCAATTGGAATGCTCTGCTGTCAAGTCTAAACCCGAATCCCTTTGTGATAAAAGGACCGATTAATTATGAACATTCAGGCTCATCCAAGCATCATGAGCTTTAGTTTGACGACTATTATTTCCAACTGCAGTCTAACATAGACACACCTTAATCTCCTGAAAGTACCAAGCAGACTGGGGGGGTGGGGGGGAATAAAAATAGACATAAAAGATGTGCCCAAATCACATTAGCTAGACTTACTTCCATATGTCAGAGTGAGTGGGTGGATGGTTTCCTTTGTTGTTGGATTATGAAGATCACAGTTGCTTCACTGGCAATTTTCTTCAGGGTGGTTAACTGTTTTGATTCTTAGCGATTCTCCCAGTCAGTGGAATTTTGATCAGCCTGACAGAGATTACACACACAACTCTAGTCTTTAAAAGGTAACTAACAGGTAACTACGCTATCACACCTGGATCAATGTGGCAACTTAACTAACCGTTCCTAAGTACCCCAGAGTGTGTCGGAGTTAGGATGCATGATAGGACGAAGTGAGCATTTAAATCCACTTCCAGCAGTGGGGCAAGGTTGGAAAGAGGAATGTAGAACGAGAGGAAGAAATGCATCCACCACCCGTCGGTGCCTAAAGCCAGGTTTGTTAGCATCAGCATTGGTGAAACACATGAAGAAACCAGTAGGGGGCAGGCAAGACCAATTTAAAGATGATCGGGTTTCTCATCACCGGCACGTGACGTGAAATTTGTTAACTTAGCAGCAGCAGTTCAATGCAATACATAATCTAGCAGAGAGAGAGAAAAAATAATAAATGAAATAAAAATAATCATCATAAATAAACAAGTAAATCAATTACAGTATTGATATTCAGAGGAAGTCAATTAAAAATCCCTCCCTCCATCATCAACATCAAAAACAAAAATCTTTATTTATATTATAACTTTAAAGTATTAAAATATCCCAAAGTGCTTCACAAAATTTGACATGGCATAATATGAGATATTAAGTACATTTTTCTCTTGGTGGGTGGGTTGTGGGAAGATATAAAAGAGAGAAACCAAGGTTAGAAACTTTAAAGAGGGTGGGGGGGGGGGGGGGGAGTTCCAGAAGATAAGGCTTGGATGTCAGAATGACATTATTCTGACTTGGATAGAACGATCAAACTCCATGATGTTCAAGAGATCTGAAATGGAATTGGGGAGGAATATTTGATGACTGTGGGATTAGAAACATAGAAACACAGAAAACTGACAGCACAATACAGGCCCTTCGGCCCACAAAGCTGTGCCAAACATGTCCCTACCTTAGGACGACCTCGGGTTACCCATAGCCCTCTATTTTTCTAAGATCTGTGTACCTATCCAGGAGTCTCTTAAAAGACCCTGTTGTTTCCACTTCCACCGCCACCGCTGGCAGCCCATTCCACACACTCGCCACTCTGTGTAAAAAAACTTACCCCCAATATCTCCTCTGTACCTACTTCGAAGCACCTTAAAACTGTGCCCTCTCGCGCCAGCCACTACAGCCCTGGGGAAAAAGCCTCTGACTATCCACACGATCATCACGATTGTAAATAGTTACAGACTGGTGATCTCCCTCTGGTGAGGCTTTATGCGTAGAACCGAGGAGTAAGAAAGGTCTGACCACTCTTGATGGTATCAGAAAGGATCTGGCAGGTCTGGATATGGACCTGCTGTTTTCTGGCAAAGCTTGTACTTGGCAAATGGGAGGTTCTCGAAAGTGAAATTTTGAGAGTACGAAACTTGTGTGTGCCTGTCAGAATAAAAGGTAAAGATAACAGGTGTAGGGAACCTTGGTTTTCAAGAGATACTGAGGCCTTGGTTAAGAAAAAAAGGAGGTGCATAGCAGGTATAGGTAGGCAGCAACAAATGAGGTACTTGAGGAGAGTAAGAAATGCAAGGGAACACTGAAGAAAGAAATCAGGAGGGATAAAAGGCATGAGATTGCCCGAGCAGACAAGGTCTAGGAGAATCCTAAGGGCTTCTACAGATATGTTAAGAGCAAAATGACAGCAGGGGACAAAATTGGCCCCTGGAAGGTCAGAATGGAAACCTATGCATGGAGCCTAACGAGATGCTGAAGAACTTAAATGGATTTTTCCGTCTGTATTTATTCTGAAGATGGACGCATTCCCATGGAAGTTATGCAAAGCAGCATTGATGTCACGGACCCAGTGCAGATTACAGAGGAGGAGGTGTTTGCTGTCTTGAGGCAAATCAGGGTGGACAAGTCCTCGGGGCCTGACGAGGTGTTTCCTCGGACCCCGCGGGAAGCTGTTGCAGAAATTGCAGGGGCTCTACCAGATATTGAAAACATTCTTAGCAAAGGGTCCCCCAAGAGGGCCATAACCTTGTCGCGGTTTGGAGCCTCGTGTGCCTCGGTGACCTGGAGAGCTGGGTTAGCTGGGGTCAGGGTAGGGTCAGCCATGTCAAACCGCTCGAAGCTAGAGGCCAGACTAACTGTGGTCCACTGGTTTGGAGATTCCAGCCAGGGCTAACAACCTGACTGGTAAAACAAAAAGCAGTGATTCTGTTTCCACTCCTACACCTGATTCTGATGGTAGTCTTGAGTCTCCTGGAACAGACAGTAGTGAAGACATGATGAGGGAAGCCCTGAACACACCAGTTAGGGTTAAGTCCTGAGCCTCATCAGGCCGGTTCCGTGGCGTGAAGCGACTGTGAGTACGAGACTCTCCCGGATAGGACGCCAGCCTATCACAAGGTTAACCCCCGGCATTTTGCCCGTACCCGTTTTCAGCTGGGTGGACTGGAGCAATGTGTGGTTAAATGCCTTGCTCAAAGACACAACACACTGCCTCGGCTGGGGCAGATCGCTAGTCCAATGCCTTAGCCACTTGGCCACTCCCCACACTGTGGCATAATGGGCAGTGTGTAGATAAATTAGCGACAGGTGAGGTACTGGAGGGTTGGAGGATAGCCAATGTTGTTCCGCTGTTTAAGAAAGGCTCAAAATAAACCAGGAAATTATAAGCTGGTGAGCCTGACATCAGTTGTGGGAAAGTTATTGAAAGGCACTCTAGGGTCCACATACGAGTATTTACATAGACAGGGACTGATTAGGGATAGTCAGCTTGGCTTTGTGCATGGTAGGTCGTGTCTTGACAATCTTCTAGAGATTTTTGAGGGAGTTACCAGGAAGGCCGATGAAGGCCAGGCAGTGGATGTTGTCTACAATGACTTCAGCAAGGCATCTGACAAGGCCCTGCATGGAAGGTTGGTCAAGAAAGCTCAGTCGCTCGGCATTCAACATGAGGTTGTAAATTGGATTAGACATTGGCTTTGTGGGAGAAGCCAGAGAGTGAGAGTTAATGGTTGCCTCTCTAACTGGAGGCCTGTGACTAGTGGAGTGCCGCAGGGATCGGTGCTGGGTCCTTTGTTGTTTGTCGTCAGTGCTCTAGATGGTAACGTGATTAACTGGATCGGCAGATTTGCAGATGACACCAAGATTGGGGGTGTAGTGGACAGCACGGAAGGCTATCAGAGCTTGCAGCTGGATCTGAACCAGCTGCACAAGTTAGTGGAAAAATGGCAGATGGAACTTCATGCAGACAAGTGTGAGGTCAATGGGACCAGCCAGGGCAGGTCTCTCACAGTGAGTGGGAGGGCACTGAGGAGTGTGGTAGAACAAAGGAATCAGGAAATACAGCTCCATAATTCATTGAAAGTGGCATCACAGGTATATAGGATCGTAAAGAAAGCTTTTGGAACATTGGCCTGCAGAAATCAAAAGCAGGGAGTACAGGTATTTGCAATGTTATGTTGAAGTTACAGGTATATTAGACATTGGGGAGGTCTAATTGTGTGCACTTGTGGTCACCTACTGACAGAAAAGATGTAAATAAGATTGAAAGAGGACAGAGAAAATTTACAAGGATGTTGCTGGGACTGGTGGGCCTGAGTTATAAGGAAAGACTGAATAGGTTAGAATTTTATTCCCTAGAATGCAGAAGATTGAAGGGTGATTTAATAGAGGTGTGCAAAATTATGATGGATATAGACAGGGCAAATGCAAGCAGGCTTTTCCCCTGAGGTTGGCTGAGACTAGAACCAGCGGGCATGGGTTAAGGGTGAAAGGTGAACTGTTTCAGGAGAACATGAGGGGAACTTGCTTCACTCAGAGGTGTGGAATGAGCTGCCAGCGCAAGTGGTGCAGGTGAGCTCAGTTTCAATGCTTAAGAGAAGTTTGGATAGGTAGATGGATGAGAGAGGTATGAAGGCTAAGGTCAAGGTGGGAGTTCAGCATGGACTAGATGGGCCAAAGGGCCAGTTTCTGTGCTACAGTTTTTTATGACTAGGAAGGTTGAGATAAGGGCGAGGTTGGGGTATTGAAAACAAAGGTGAGGATTTTTTTTAAATCGGAGACTGGTTAGATTGGGAGCCAATGGGAGTAGCAACAGAAAACCTATGACCTAGAAAACATAATGGGTGGGAAGAGTAGAAGAGGTCCACCAACCCCCAGATAATCACAGCATGTCAAGATTTTCACAGCTGCCAAGGCGATCTAAAGCACCCATGGCTCCACCTCACTAAGATTCGAGAACAGAGATGAAATTATAAAAGATAGAGAAGGAATCTATGCCCACTGGAAGGAACATTTTAAAGGCTTCCACAACAGCCTTGTCTCCATTCTATAGTGGCTTATTTGGTCTCATCTGGCCGCTATTCATGACCGACAAGAAGGTCTAAAACACAGATAGGGAAAAGTTCACAGCTTCAACCACAAGTCCACAGCTCCAGTGACCACATTGTGAAGAAGAGCATCCCAGCAGCTCAGGCACATTGCTGTTGTAGCCGTCCCACTAGGAGGATGTACCTTTGGCTGCAGTAACTCCAGAGGAGCCTCCCTGTTGTCTGCAAAGGTCATCATCAACCTCTTCCCAGCGGCTGAGGAGTGGATCGCAGATCAGAGTGGACTGCACACAATATGATCAGCGTCAGGTTTAATATCACTGCCATGTGTTGTGAAAGTTGTTTTGTTGCAGCAGACATTGTAATGCTTAATAATAAAAATTATAAATTACATTAAGAACAAAATGGGTGTGGAGAAGTATATGTACGTATATGCATATGTCTGTGTATGTATAATATTAAATAAGTAGAGACATAACAGGGGAAAAAACTGAGGTAGTGTTCATGGGTTCATTGTCCATTCAGAAATCTGATGGCTGTGGGAAAGGTGCTGTTCCTGAAACATTGACTGGGTGTCTTCAGGCTCCTGTACCTCCTCCTTGATCCAGTATATCATCATATATATAATGAAAAAGACCTTCACAATGCAGCAACTCCAACATAAAGTTTGGAGCATAATATGTGTCCTTAATCTGCCTTCATCAATCTGTAAAAACTTTGGAGCAATCCCGCAAATTCAACTGCCTGTGGAAATACTTCTGCATCTTACTCGTGCTGCAGGTTGGTATGAAGCAGTGATTAGTGGGTCCACGGCAGACCCTGTCTTCGTGCAGTGTAATGTGAAGCAAATCTATATCACCACCCCAACGCCTCAGTCAAATCTTTCACACTGCGTTGCCTTCTCCTTCCTGTGGGGAGAAAAAGCAAACTGCTGGAGGAATTCAGTGGACCTGTAGAGGGACATGACCCATCAACGTTTTGGGTGGAGACCCTTCATCCAAAGGGGAGATGAAATGAGAGGAAAGGGTGGGGCAAGAGCAGCCAAGTGATAGGTGGGTCTGGGTGATTGCAACTTGGATGGGAGGATGGAAATGGCAATAGAGGCTGGAAGATGGCAGGCGGAGGTGATGAGATCTGATGAGAGAGGAAGGTAATACATAGAACCAATTAAGGGAGTGGTGTGGGCAGATGGGAGGAGTGAGGAGGAAGGGAAGTGAGTTGAGAGTGTGGGTGATGGTCAGATACAGTAGGTGGAAGAGAGAAAAGAAATTGGGTCAAGTCCGGAACGTTCATATCGTGACCCAGTTAATCCGAAAGGAGACCAATCCTGACACCACGCGCCAGACAAGAATGGCTGATTGGTGCGACACGCTTAAAAAAAAACTCCTTAATTTGCTCGTACGATCTACCTTCCTTTTTTTATTATTTGATTCCATCATCTATAGCCCAATATTGCCCCACCTATCACCTTTTTATACTCGCTATCTTCCTTTCTTCATTCAGTCCAGATGACAGATCTTGACATGCATGGAGATAGTTTCCCGAATTAATGGGAAACTGCTGCCTCCACTCCATAACCAAAGTTATGCCAACCTCAGCAACTGACTGAACTTTCCACTCACTGGCCACTTTAATGGCTGCACCTGTACACCAGATCGTTAATGCACATATTGATGTTGGAATCGAAGGTGAGAGCAGATTTTTTCTCCATGATACTCATCTCCATGGTGCTGAGGTTACGAAGACTGCCCCGGCTGCTGCGCTCCATGCCTGCTAATATGATGAACTGATAAACAAGGCTCTGGGCCTACTCTGGCCTTCAGACCTGAGGACTCAATTTTGGTTCAGAATGCTGTTGTTCACTTCAATGGTTTGCATATTTTTAATTTTACTTTCTCTTGCGCATCGAGTATTGGTCTTTTATTTTTATTTCAATCTTTTTTTCCTTGAATTGGGTTCTTTCTGTTTTCTTGCTTTGTGGCTACCTGTGAGCAAACAAGTCTGAAGGTTGTATAATTTATATAGTCTTTCATAATAAATGTACTTGAACCTTGACATTGATCTAATCAGCCAATCACGCGGCAGAAACTCAATGAATAAAATCATGTTCAAGAGGTTCGGTTGTTGTTCAGAACGAACACCAGAATGGGGATGAAATGCGATCTAAACGCCTTTGACTGTGGAATGATTGGTGCCAGACAGTGTGGTTTGAGTATCTCAGAAACTGCTGATTTGCTGACATTGTCACAGTCTCTAGCGTTTACAGAGAATGATGCAAGAGATTTTAGAAAAATCTAGTGAGTGGCAGTTCTGTGGGCAAAAATGCCTTGTTAATGACAGAAACCCGAGAAAAGCAGCCAGACTGGTTCAAGCTGACAGGAAGGGAACAATAACGTCACCACGTGTGACAATGGTGGTGTGTAGAAGAGCATCTCTGAATGCACAACACGTTGAACCTTGAAGTGGATTGTTATTGGGACCTCTTCTTTTCTGGTTATATGTTAATGATTTAGATGACGGAACTAATGGCTTTGTGGCCAAGTTTGCAGTTGATACGAAGATAGGGGGAGGAACCAGGAGTGTTGAGGAAGCAGTGCGTCTGTGGCAGATGGAATATAGTGTGGTGAAGTATATGTTCAATGCACTTCGGTAGATGGAATAAAGGTGTAGATAGTTTTCTACACAGAGAGAAATTTCAGAATTCAGAGAAGCAAAGGGACTTGTGCAGGATTCCCTAAAAGTTAACTTGCAACGTGAGTCGATGGTAAGGAAGGCAAGTACAATGTTAGCATTCATTCATTTCAAGAGGACTAGAATATAAAAGCAATGATGTGATGCTGAGGCTCTATAAGGCACTGGTCAGATGATATGTGGAGTACTGTGAGCAGTTTGGGTCCCTTGTTGAAGAAAAGATGCGCTGGCATTGGAGAGGGTCCGGAAGATGTTCTTGAGAATTATTCTGGGAATAAAAGGATTAACATATGAGGAGTATTCGATGGCTCTTGGCCTGGAGTTGTTAGAGCTTAGAAGAACAGAGGCAGGGAAATCTTACTGAAACCTATCAGATATCGAAAGGCCTAGAAAGAGTAGATGTGGAAAGAATGTTTCCTGTAGTGGGCGAGTCTAGGACCAGAGGGCACAGCCTCAGAAGAGAAGAACATCCATTTAGAATAGAAATGAGGAAGAATTTCTTTAACCAAAGGGTGGGGATTCTGTGCAATTCATTGCCATGGATGATTCTAGATTGCTAAGTCATCGCATATGTTTAAAGCGGAGGCTGGTAGGTTGGTGAGGCATTCAGGGAGAAAGCAGGAGAATGGGGTTGAGAGGGCAAATATATGGCGGGGCAGGCTCAATGGGGGAGTGGCCTAATTCTGCTCATTTGACAAGAATAGGATCCAGCCGCAGAAGACCATGAACATACACTCAGAGGAGTCTTTATTATGTATAGGAAGTACCTAATACAGTGGCCACTGAGTGTAGGTAATGTTTGTGCATCTCTTGATTTGTAAGCCGACTCCAAGTCAGCAGTGAAGTTATTGAGGTCCAAGAGGCAGTCCAGGTCAACCGAAGATCTCCACAGTTACTGTAATCTCCCTGTAGCTACAGGAAGCTATTTATGCATCAATCTCTCTCATCTTTCGTGAATATTTAACGGTAGAACTAATTGGGGTTGAGTGGTTTCCTGTTACACTTACACCTCACTCAAGACCGTCTTGATCTGACACAATCAAATGTCATTTCTAGTAATGAACAAGAACTTAGCAGTAGGTTATTTAAGAAATGGTTGGAGATTGAAGTCAAACATTTTCTCTTCTGTTTTTCGGGCTCATCTGACCGAGTAAGATGAAGTGCTGACCGACTGTCTGTAACATAACTTCCATTATGTCAAAGCGGGGCCGTGTGTGATGAGCCACACCAGACTCCTTTAGGCTGTGCTACACTTTGCCAATGTGTGAATTCCAATCTATTCATCCTTCCTTTGCTTTCATGCTCTCTATTAGCATCAGCATCAAAACAGATGTGACGGGGCGATGTCTGTCGCTGGGTTATGTAGCACAGTCCGTGTCAGAATATGGGAGATTTAGGATGCAGGGATGACACGATCTGCCTGACGTGAACACCTTTCCAACACATTGGAACATTACATAGACGAATACAGCCTTCTGTGGCTGGATGTGGGACGGATGAGGGAAGCCTTTCGGGAAGTCGGGAATTGCAACTGACTCTGCATTGATTGCCCGTCCTCAGTTCCCTCGGAAAGGTAACTGGCAGCTGACTTCTCAAACCACTGCTGTCCCCCTGACAAAGGTATTCCAGAAATACCGGAGGGTGGGAAATCCGTAGATTTTGACCAAGTGATGAGAAAAGAACTGTTTCTTTTTCATAAGCTCAAGAGATTCTGCAGATGCTGCAAATCCAGCGTGAGAACCACAAAATACTGAAAGACCTCACCAAGTCAGGCAGAGTCTGTGGAAATGA
The DNA here is from genome assembly GCF_030144855.1 of Hypanus sabinus. NCBI lineage: Eukaryota > Metazoa > Chordata > Chondrichthyes > Myliobatiformes > Dasyatidae > Hypanus > Hypanus sabinus. Next base: position 27,020,587 of record NC_082732.1, read on the forward strand.
ATAAACAATAGACAATAGGTGCAGGAGTAGGCCATTCGGCCCTTTGAGCCAGCACTGCCATTCAATGTGATCATGGCTGATCATCCACAATCAGTACCCGGTTCCTGCCTTCTCCCCATATCCCTTGACTCTGTTATCTTTCTTGAAAGCAACCAGAAAATTGACCAAAAAGTTGGTGTTTTGGGCTGGGATCCTCCACCGAGACTGGAAAGGAAGCAGAAACATGCCAGATTAAGAAGGTGGGGGAGGGGAAGAAGATCAAGCTGGAAGCTAATAGGTGGAGCCAGGCGGGTGGGGGGGGGGGGGGTGAAATAAGAACTGGGAGGTGATAGGTGGAAAAGGTAAAGGGCTGGAAAAGAAGGAATCTGATAGGAGAGGAGACTGGACCATGGGAGAAAGGGAAGGATGCGGGGTACCAGGGGAGGAGGAGAAGAGGTAAGAGGCCAGAGTGAGGAATTGAAGGGGAAGAATTAGCCGAAGCTGGACGAATGGATGTCCATGCCATCGGGTTGGAGGCTACCAAGACGCAATGAGGTGTTGCTCCTCCAGCCTGAGGGGGGCCTCATCGTGGCCGAAGAGGAGGCATGTCGGAATGGGAATGGGGATAAGAACTGAAGTGGCCGGCCACTGGGAAATCCTTTTCGCGGAAGGAACGGACGGGCTCGACAATGCCGTCCCCCAATCTCCAGACGTCGGATCTGCTCAGTGTAGCGGAGGCCGGCTCGGGAGCACCGGAATCGCAGGTGAATGGTGTTGCCTGACCTGCAAGGACTGTTTGGGGGCCCTGAATGGAGGTGGTGAATGGGCAGGTGGGGCACTTATTTGGCTTGTAGGGATAACAGGAGATTAGTGGGGAATGGACAAGGGACAAGGGACTGGAGAGTCGGGGTGGGGGAGGTAAAGATGTGTCTGGTGGTAGGGTCCCGTTGAAGATATTGAAAGTTGCGGAGGATAATGTGTTGGATACGGAGGCTCATGGGGTGGTAGGGAAGGCCAGGGGGAACCCTATCACTGTTACGGCGGCGGGTAGATAGGGAGAGCGTGGATGTCCGAGAAAGCGAGGAGATGAGGATGGTGGTCCCCACATTTTTTTCTCTCTCCCGTCACTGTCCATGTTAACTGCAGAATGTACAGGATGAGAGTAGGCGGTAGGACCTACCGGTCACTCCCCGGTGCGTGCACCTTGCCGTTTATTTATCGTGCATCGGGCCCTGCCGGGAGGTGCCCCGGCTTTTTGCGTGGTCCTGCTTTGCTGAGAAATTTGTCAAGTGTTTTTAAGCATTATGCAATCGTCAGCCAACATCCCCATTTCTGAGTTACGCCGGTGTGGCTGACCCAGTGTCACGCTGGTTCTGGAGAAACCTACACGGAGAACCACCCAGTTCCGGACCGGCTGGGCTTTCTCCGTCTGAGATCCCGGGCGGTGCTGGACGAGCCGCCACTTCCGAGGACCCTGCGCCGCTGGGAGGGACAGAGCGAACTCGCTTTCATTTCCCCGGAGACGCCGGCTTGCGCCTGGACGGCGCCGGATCGTGCGGGGTGACCCCCGAGCTCAACTGGCCGGGCTGGGGGGGGGGGCACCTCAAACTGCGGCGCGTTTCAAAACCCCCTTTGATGCGGGGTCCCTTTAAATGGCGTAACGGTCGGCGCCACCCCAGGCTGAGTCATCTGACGTTCGGTTTCCGAGCAAAGGCTCCGCGGTTTGAGCGCTCCAGCTCCTCGGCGCCCGAAGCGATTCTCAGCCCGCCACTCTTCAGCCGCGGAGCACGATGACCTCCCTACGTCTCCTGTACCTGTTGCTCACCGTCCTGACGGGGATCGCGGCTCACCAGGTAGGTGAGAAAAGATGACACGCTGCGAGGAGGTGCGTGGGAGGGACAGAGAGAGAGAGAGAGTACATTTAGGTTAAGAGAAGGAATTAAAAATCCGGAGTTGGAGAAATATGGAGAGATGGTTAAAAAGCAGGGAATTGAAGAGAAAACTTTCAGGGAATTGCCGAGGACTAAAGAGGGAATCTAAAAAGTGAAACTTCCTTCTGAACGTTGGGTGACCGTTAGCGGAACGCACTTAAGATCAGATTAAGGTTCTTTGAAAATGTCAAAGACAGAACTTGATTGTTCCCCCGACCGGGCAGTCGGAAAAATGCACGGGCTGACACAGAAGTCAGAAGACTGACTCCCTGAAGTAAAGGGAGGGAGGACTGGTTGAGAAGCGGTTTTACACACTGGGTCCTGCAGCAAGGACTGTTTACGGAGGCTGTTGGTGTTCATTAGGACCTAATACCGAATGTGCATTGTCCCGTGTATTATGCAGTCATGTGCTGACTAGGCTGTTCCTTGTCCTGTACACTACCTGTATTGTCGGTTTGGGATCGTATCGTGTATACTGTAAACACAGTAGGCAGTTCTGTACACTGTCTTACTCCCTGCCCTGTCACACTGTACGCTCTCTGCGCTGTCTATATACTGTAGTTTATTATGTTCACTTCCTGCGTTGTCTTGTACATTGTCTGCATTTTATGCTCTCTGTGCTGTACACAGTCCCAAACGCCATCTGTGCTGTACACTACTGTACTCCACCTGCACTGTACCCTGTCCTGTACTCCACCTGCACTGTACCCTGTCCTGTACTCCACCTGCACTGTACCCTGTCCCATACATCATCTTCACTGTACCCTGTCCCGTACTCCATCTTCACTGTACCCTGTCTCACACTCCACCTGCACTGTACCCTGTCCCATACATCATCTGCGCTGTACCCTGCCTCACATTCCACCTGCACTGCGCCCTGTCCCGTACTCCATCTTCACTGCACCCTGTCCCGTACTCCACCTGCGCTGTACCCTGTCTCACATTCCACCTGCACTGTACCCTGTCCCATACATCATCTGTGCTGTACCCTGTTTCACACCCCACCTGCACTGTACCCTGTCCCGTACTCCATCTTCACTGCACCCTGTCCCGTACTCCACCTGCACTGCGCCCTGTCCTGTACTCCACCTGCGCTGTACCCTGTCTCACATTCCACCTGCACTGTACCCTGTCCCATACATCATCTGTGCTGTACCCTGTTTCACACCCCACCTGCACTGTACCCTGTCCCGTACTCCATCTTCACTGTACCCTGTCTCACACTCCACCTGCGCTGTACCCTGTACTCCATCTGTATTATACCCTGTCCCGTACATCATCTGTGCTGTACCCTGCCCCATCTGCATCATTCCTTGCCTGCGCTCTACCCTGTCCTGTGTGTTTGGAGCAGATGGCTGTTTGCTGGTTTTTCCTCTAGCAAGGCCAGCATTTATATTTGATCCCTAATTCTGCTTTGGATGGTGGTGTTTTGCTAGAGACCTTCAGTAGTGTACCCTGTTGAACAGCAGTTACAGTGTACTGCGTGTATCAGTAAATCAAGTTGCTGGGTTTTGCTCTATTAAAGTGTACTGATGGGAGTATTTGATATCACCCTTAATAACGGGTGGTCTTTAAGCAGCATCCAAATGTGAGAAATGGTCACAGTTGGTCATTTACTGATCTCCCTCCCTGTGGGGGAGCGCATGGGAGAAAATAATTAAGTGCCTCTTGAGGTGTACAGAGACAGTGAGTTGGAATTATTTTATATGCAAATATTATCTTTGTGGTTTGATACAGCGTGAGATGGGCCATAAATGCTGGCCTTTTTAATGAAACATATTCTGTAAGTGAAGGGCTTCTATTTATAGAACCACAAAAGTTAACACTGGTGATTCGTATAAGCGAGGCCAAGCCTGCGGTGAGTAAATTAGCCCCTGATCTAGATAATGTCAAGGTAGAAAGTCTTGGCCAATGACCTTTTGGTTTCAGATGAGAACAAAGTTGGGTGATGGTTCATGTTTGAGTATTATAATCTCCCTCTTTGCATCTCCCTGGCTGTGTAGCGCTGGGAGTGTCTGCACCTCCATGAGAGAAGGGGTAGAGTGAACTCCATTGACAGTTCACAGCCTCAGGAGACGGGGCCTGTACTCCAGTGGGAGTGAGAACCCTCAGGAGAGAAGGCCAGCACCCTCACCGGAGTTACTTTCCTCCTCCCTGCTCATTTGCAAAGTATGGACATTTAGTTTACCTAGCGCCAATGAAATGTCACTGATGTGAAATATTAATTTTCTCACCTCCCACGGTATTGTTTGACCTGCCTTGACTTTAGATTTCTAGCTGCTTTGTTTTTCTTTTGAGAAAATGTATACTGTGTTCACAAAAGTATTCATTCCCCCCTCCCCCCCTTCGTGTTTTATTATTTTACAACTTTGAATCAAAGTGAATTTAATTTGGCTTTTTTGACACTGATCAACAGATAAAAAGACTCTTGTGTCAAAGTGAAAACAGATCTCTACAAAGTGATAAACTAAATAATTGATTGTATAAGTATTCACCCCCCCCCCCTTTAATATGACACACTGAATCATCACTGGTGCAGCCAATTGGTTTTAGAAGTCACATAATTAGTTAAAGGGAGACCCGTGTGCAGTCAAGATGGTTCAATTGACTGTGGTAAAAATACACCTGTGTCTGGAAGGTCCAACTGCTGGTGAGTCAGTATCCTGGCAAAAACTACACCATGAAGACAAAAGAAAACTCCAAGAAACTCTGCAAAAAGGTTATTGAAAAGCACACGTCAGGAAATGGATACAAGAAAATTTCCAAGTCACCGAATATCCCTTGGAATACAGTTAAGTTAATCATCAAGAAATGGAAAAAATGCACAGCTGTAAATCTGCCTAAAGCAGGTTACCCTCAAAGACTGCGTGACTGTGCAAGAAAGTGATGGAGGTCACCAAGAGACCCATGACAACTCTGGAGGAGTTACAAGTTTCAGTGGCTGAGATAGGAAAGACTGCGCGTACAACAACTGTTGCCCGGCTGCTTCACCAGTCTCAGCTTTACGGGAGAGTGGCAAAGAGAAAGCCACTGTTGGGCTTTCACATGAAATTGCAGCTGGAGTTACTGGAAGGCATGTGGGAGACTCTGAAATTAGCTGGAAGAATGTTCTATTGTCTGATGAAACCAAAATTGAGCTTTTTGGCCATCAGATTAAATGCTATGTTTGGCATAAGCTAAATACTGCACATCATCAAAAACACACCATTCCTACTGTGAATCATGGTGGTGGCTGCATCATGCTGCGGGGCTTGTGAAGGTAGAGGGTACAATGAACGCAGCAAAATACAGGGAAGTCCTGGGGGAAAACCTGACGCAGTCTGCAAGAGAACTGCGACTTGGGAGAAGATTTGTTTTCCATCAAGGCAATGACCCCAAGCATAAAGCCAAAGCTGCACAGGAATGGCTTAAAACAAAGTTAATGTCCTGGAGTGGCCAAGTCAGAGTCCAGACCTCAATCCAATTGGGAATTTGTGGCTGGTCTTGAAAAGGGCTGTTCAGTCACGATCCACATGCAATCTGATGTGACTTGAGCAGTTTTGTGAAGAAGAACGGGGAAAAATTGCTGTGTCCGGATCTGCAAAGTTGATAGACCTATTCTTACAGACTCGAGGCCGTAGTTGCTACCAAAGGGGTATCTACTAAATACTGACTTGAAGGGGCTGAGTAAGAATGCAATCAATTATTTTGTTTTTTATATTTGTAGTTAATTTAGATCACATCATCAAAGATCTGTTTGCACTTTGACCTGAAAGTTTGTTTTTCTGCCGATCAGTGTCAAAAAAGCCGAATTAAATCCACTGTGATTCAGTGTTGAAAAATATTAGAACATGAAAACTTCCGGGGGTGGGGGGGGGTGCATACTTTTAATAGGCACTGTCTATATTTATATTCATTTTATCAACGTTCAGCTCTGAGATTTGTTCTCTCCAGATAGTCATGAAATACACAAAAAAACATGGTAGTCTCTGAAAGAGGAAAAAAACATCAAACCCCCCCCCACACACACGAAAAAGAAACACGACTTGCAAACCCCAAGCCCCCCCCCCACCTTGTCCAACCGGACACGACCTGTAAAACATCAAACCCCTAACCCCCAAGCCACTTTTATAGATGTGTGTGTTGTGGAATTACCCAGGGGCGTGCAGTATTCTGAAAACATAGTTCGTTCAGTTTATGGTTCACTAAATCATTGATTTCCTAATGATGTTTAGTTCTTGGAAGTCATCACACGTAATTCGTTTTTTTTGTTATCTGGTTGAATGCCATATTTAGAGAGGGAACGGGTCAGCTGAAACTGTGAGGCTGTTCTTGATTAATAGGAGGGATTATTCCTACAGCAGTGAATCTGCAGGGAGCTCAGGCTGCAGTTTTTATTAAACGCACTACTTCTGTAGTGAGTTGGTCAGTTTCGGTTCAGATAGCCAGAGAGCCAGAGTGCTAGTTACAATCTTAATTGTCCTTTTGAAAACGGGACCAGTCCCAGCTGCGACGCCTTTTGTGGTCGATTTGTTGGTCACCGTTCCTAATTTGGACCCAGTTAGAGAGAATGGTAGCTTCTAGAGTTTAACCCCTTCCTGTGGAATGCCTGCCCCGCTCTGCCGAGGGCTCCAAGTTTCCTCCTCACGCAGTGCCTGAGGCTGTTGGGTAAATTGCTCTGGTTTGGAATTTAAACCGACTGGAGGCAGCGGAGACAGTGGGAGTATGTTTCACTGAGGGATCAGAAATGGGGGCTGCGGGACACGCAGGAAGGAAACCGTGGTCGTTTCTTGTTCTGACCTGCCTGACACTCCCTGCGCCTCTGCTCTCCGCGCAGCGTTTCCTGTTTATGAGCGCTGGAATGCTTTCAGAGTTAGATGTTTAGCTGTGACTTATCTGAGTATTTATGTTTGTTAATGGGAAAAAAAACCGCCCCTTCTCTCAGCCGCTCTCTTTGCTGGCACAAGAGTCCTGCAACGAGCCAGAGAGAGACTGACACCCACAAGCAGCCCTGACATTTCCTTTAGCCCCTTTCCTTCCGCCTAATGTTCCAGCACGATGCTAATGATTGGAAAGATCTAGGTCTCCCCTTATCCGCTTGACCTGAACAATAGTGAGAGCCAGAGAAAGCAGGATCTCCCAGCGGCCACACATTTTAATTCCACGTCCCATTCCCATTCTGCTATGTCTATCCATGGCCTCCTCTACTGTCAAGATGAAGCCACACTCAGGTTGTAGGAACAACACCTTATATACCAGCTGGGTAGCCTCCAACCTGATGGCATGAACATTGACTTCTCTAACTTCTGTTAACGCCCCTCCTCGCCTTCTTACCCCATCCCTGATATTAGTTTCCCCCCTCCTTTTTGCCCCTCTCTGCCCATCACTCTGCCTGTTCTCCATCTCCCTCTGGTGCTCCCCTCCTCCTTTCTTTCTCCTGAGGCCTCCTGTCCCATGATCCTTTCCTTTCTCCAGCTCTGTATCCCTTTCGCCAATCAACTTTCCAGCTCTTAGCTTCACCCCACCCCCTCCAGTCTTCTATCATTTTGCATTTCCCCCTCCCCCTCCTACTTTCAAATCTCTTACTATCTCTCCTTTCAGTTAGTCCCGATGAAGGGTCTTGGCCCGAAACGTCGACAGCGCTTCTCCCTATAGATGCTGCCTGGCCTGCTGTGTCCCACCAGCACTTTGTGTGTGTTGCCTGAATTTCCAGCATCTGCAGATTTCCTCGTGTTTAATACTGAGAGTCAGATCGGTGAGGAGAATCTCTCTTTTCCTGCCCTTTACCTATGTCAAAGGTACAGGAGTCTGAAGACCCACACTCGACCATCCTGAAGTGAGCTGCTTCTCCGGCATCCGAGCTCTGAACTGTCTGTCCTCCCATGGACACCAATTAGTATTCTTTTGCACTATTTATTTAATTTGTAATTTATAATATTTTTATGTCTTTGCTGCTGCGGCAAGATACGAATTTAATGTGGTGTAAGAGAGCGATAGCTGGCCGCTGGTGCGTGGCATCAGCACCACCGTTTGAGGTGAACGGTCCTGAGTTCGAATGCGGCTGGCTGCTCTCAACACACAGACAAAATGCTGGAGGAACTCCAGGCAGCTCACTCCTATGAGACCCTTCTTCACGCTTTCCACCCGTGCTGGGCCTTGTAAAATACAGTGCCAATGGTGTGGCAACAATGCTGCCCGGTGTGGAAACGAGGCCGATCTGATTCTGGATGTTGTTCAAAGCCTGTCTATTTGTAATCTGTTTCTCTTCTTTTCTCTTGCCTGTGTGTGTGTGTGTGTGTGTGTGTGTGTCCTTGTCTGTTCTGTCCGCCTCCAAGCCGCCTTCTCTTTGTCCTTATCTGCCTTTTGTATATTGAAAGGGCGTTTCTATTCCCTAATCTTTGTTTGAATTTTCTGTGCTTCCTTTCATGTCAGGAACAAAAACATACTAATTAGTACTTCCCACCATTGATGCTGCCCTCTCCCGCATCTCCTCCCTTTCCCCGGCCATCTACGCTCATCTCCTTGCCTGCTTACCTATGGCCCCATAACCCTCTGTATCCTACGCATCATTCACAGCAACGTGCCATCTCCAAAGGAATCCTACCATAAACACATCTTTACTTCCCCCTCCCACTTTCTACTTTCTGCAGGGATCATTCCCCCAGTGATCCCTTTGTTCATTTTCTACCCCCCCCCCACCCACTAATCTCCCTCCGGGCATTTATCCCTGCCCGCAGCCAAAGTGCCATTCACCTCCTCCCTCATCTCCATTCTGAGCCCCAAGTAGTCCTTCCAGATGAGGCCACACTTCACCTATGAGCCTGCTGGGGTTGTCTGTCGTGTCCCGGGCTCCCGATGCGGCCTCCTCTACCGTAGTGAGACTCGTCATAAATCGAGGGACTGTTTCGTCGACCACCTCCGCTCTATACGCCAAAAACAGAACTTCCCAGTGGCTCAACATTTTAACTCCGACTCCCATTCCCGTTCTGACGTGTCGGCCTATGGCCTCCCCTAGTGTCAAGATGAGTCCATCCTCAGGATGGAGGAGCAACATCTTGTAGCCTCCAACCTGATGGCATAAATATCGATTTCTTTTGCTGGTTTGAAAAAGTACCCTCCCCTTTCACCTCTTCTTCTATCTCTCACTCTGGTCTCTTACCTCTTCTTACCTGCCTATCACCTTCCCCTGGTGCCCCTCCTCCTTCCCTTTCTCCTATGGTCCACTCTCCTCTCTTATTGGATTCCTTTCTCTCCAACCCTTTACCTTTGCCACCCACTTGGCTTCACCTATCACCATTTCGATGCCCAACACAACATACAAAGTTGAGGGTTGTTGTAGAATCTGATCAAACCTCCTTGAACAGAAAATCCTACAAAAAGTAGCGGATACGGCCCAGTCCATCACTCGTAAAGCCCTCCCCACCATTGAGCATATCTACATGGAGCGGGAAAACAACATCTATCAACGGGGAACCCACCACCCAGGCCACGCCCTCTTCTCACTGCTGCCATCAGGAAGAAGGTACAGGACCCTCACTGCCAGGTTCAGGAGTAGTTATTACCCCTCAACCAGAGGGGACAGCTTCACTCACCCCATCACTGAACTGTTCAGTGCGCTCACTTTCAAGGACTCTTTATCTCACGTTCTTGATATTTATTGCTTATTTATTTATTGTTTTTATTTTTTTCTCTTTCTTCTTGTATTTGCGTGTTGGTTGTTATTATCCCTGTTGGGTACGGTCTTTCATTGTGTTTCTGGCACTTATTGTGATTTGGTCACAAGAAAATGAATCTCTGAGTTGTATATGGTGACGTAATATGTGCTTTGATAATTAACTTGCTTTGAACTTTGAATGTCAACAGTGAGAGCCAGCTTCTGAACATGTGCTTCTAAAAAAGGTTATCTGCTCACTGGAGTTTGATGTTTGACTTTGGAATAATATTGTTTCTGGTTTAGAGGCAAAAAAAAGCCTTGAATAGTTTCCTGTTTGTTCAGTAGATTAACTTCTTCTAGTACGAAGCTTATTGAAGGAAAAGTGCTACATTAATGTAAGAAAGCTTAAGTAAGATACTTGGAGCAACGTTTGACGTGACTCTGCATTGTGTTTGGATTTGCTATGGACCTGATGGTCAAGATCACTGCTTGCATGGTGGTGAATCTCTCTGAGTAGCCAAATAGAGTCTCTCTATTGATGGAGTCAAAGGATCCCACCCTGCTTCTGGACTGTTCGTCCAACTCCCGCCAGGGAAGAGGCCACACAGCGTTTATGCCAGGAGCACTAGAAAAACCAGTTGCTTTCCTCAAATTGTCTGGCTGATCAACACCTCAACCCATTAACACATCACAACACCACCACTCCATCCACATCAACCACTCCTCTCCACAGACCCTCAGCACTCTTCAACCACCCCATGTGCTGTCACTTTATGTTTACACTCCACACCTCATACGTACACTACCCACTGTAGGAGTTCCTCTTGCCTAGAGTCACTTTATCATTTCCTTCAGTCACGTTATGTTCAGATACTCCTGTACCCAGTATCACTTTATGTACATACATTAAGTCTCTGTACAAGATATAAGCTGATGTTATGTGCTTTTGGTCAATCTCAACTCTTAATGGTACATTATATTTTATAGACATGAGATGCTGGAAATCCAAGGCTGCGTGCACACGCACACATGTGCACACGCACACGCATGCACACACACACACGCACAATGCTGGAGGAACTCAGCAGGTCAGGCAGCATCTATGGAAAAGAGTAAACAGTTGACGCTTTGGCCCGAGACCCTTCATCAGGTCCTGCGGAGTTCCTCCAGCATTTTGTAAGCGTTGCTTTGTGTTTTACAGGATTGCCTTTATATTTATTGTCTTTTAATGCTTATTGTGTTTTTTCACACTACTTCAAATCCTGAAGAAAGACAATAAACAATCTTGAAAGGCTTTTGTGAGTCTGATGTTGACCAGCAGCAGTGAATCTTGCTGTCCTAACATGTCCATTGTGGCTCCTAGATGATTGGAATCCAGTCAGTAACTGTTCAGCCAGTGGGAGGAGGAGCCTGGTAGTCAGTTTCCCTATGCCACACCCCAGGGAGATCCCTCTGGAGTTACCATAATTATGATTTGACCCCTTCCTTGAAGATGGTCATGATTATGACATCTCTGGTATGTTCTTGCCTTTCTAGATGGGGTAGATTAGGCTGTGAATTTATGATGGGAGCTCCTCTATGCCAAGTTTCTGAACTTAAGCTGTCTTCTCATGTAAACTTTTTGACTTTGAGAGAGCAGGGAAAAGTTGCGCCATTTGTTCAGTTGCTTTATGTGTGAGGATTCCCAATAAGGACCAGTAACTGAAGCTTTCTGATTTGAACTCAGTAATGAAAAAGAGCAAATGGCACTGCAGAGTTTTAAACAGTCATTGAACTTGAAAAGTAAGTATTCAGGCAAATTACCGAGATGCAAAAACAGTGAAATAATAGTTACAAACATTTTGAACTATCTTTTTTATTAGCAAAGATTGAATCAGCATGAAAAGGCACAGAGGGTGCAGAGTTCTGGACAACTTTGGAAAGTTAAACGGGACAGGTGGAAGTGTGATGTTTGGTTGGGAGGCACCATATTAATAGTATTTATCAAGCTGTTGTAAGGGCTGGACTAATTTTATTATGTGGAACATTGATTAGATTGCACTTGCTGTCTGTTGAACAGATGAAACTAAGGGGAAATTTCAACACGTGTAGAATTAATGTGAGGGCACCGTGCAGCGCAGTTAGCACAATTGCTTTATGGGTTTCGATTCCTGCCTGCCGCTGCCTATAAGGAGTTTGTACGTTCTCCCTGTGATTGTGTGGGTTTTCTCCGGGTCTCCGGTTTCCTCCCACGTTCCAAGGATGTATAGTTAGGGTTAATGAGTTGTTGGTGCTGGAAGCGTAGAGACACTTGTGAGCTTCCCTCGGCTCAATCCTCATTCTGTATTGGCCATTGACCGCAAAAGAATATACAACTAAAGCTAATCTTTAATATTTAAACATTAACAATATAAATATAGATTAAGGTGAATATATATGGTGATTGGATGATGCCTACGCTCTGTCTGTTGTGTGTTTCAACACGATTAGTTACTCTGTCTTTGTATTTGGATCCTGCTCTGTAGGACAATCCCACCATAAGGAAAAGCCAGGCAGACTGCACGAATCGAACTATAGAGACCTTTTTGAAATTTCTTCAGGTGTGCTGCAGCAGATGTCAACCAGGTAGGATTGGGTAACGTTTACGTGATTGTAAGAGTGAACCCCTGTGAGATTATGGTTGGATTGAAGTAGCCATTTTCATTAAATGAAAGGAGCAGTTTTAAAATAGAATCGGTGTGAAACAGGAAAGAGACATTTTCACACAAAGGAGTTCAAGTTTAAATAGGCTTCAAATAAGCTTGTATATGTTGAGGTCCTGTCCTGTTGTACATACTGTTTATTACAAATTACTATAAATTGCACATTTAGACAGCGATGTAATGTAGAGATTTTTACTCCTCATGTATGAAGGATGTAAGAAATAAAGTCAATTCAATTCATGCTTGTAAAATTAAGATTATTAAATTTATGGTGGTTTAGGATGTCATAGCACAGTTAAGTAAATGAGCTTAGGTTACAGATCAATAGTGGTCCAAGTGTATATGGTTAGTACAATTGCTCTACAGTTATCAGCAACCTGGGTTCAAATCCCACCGCTGTCAGTAAACAGAGCTTGTACATTCTCCCCATGACCGCATCAATTTCCTCTCGCAGTTCAAAGACCTACCAGTTGGTAGGTAAATTGGTCATTGAAAATTGTCCCATGATTAAGTTAGGGTTAATTTGGGGGGGGAGGGGTTGCTGGGTGGGGCAGCTGAAGGGCCGATTCCACACTGTATCTCAATAAGAAAAGTAACAAATAAAGAACTAGCTTCCTTTTGTTCTTAACTGCTCTCTCCCCAGGAACCTCCATGTCTGTCCCTAAGTAGGCCACCCTCCATTCCTCCTCACCCCACGCCCTATCTCTTTCCCATCGTTCCATATCTCACCATCATGCATGCAGAGATGGTATTCTGTGCAGTTGGACCCATTATGGAAATAGCACTTACGGTTTAATGCTCATTGCTACGACACACGATTTGTTATGCCGTGACTCTGTGTTTTTGAAGTTAAATCCTAACACCTTAGATATATCACAATCAGAATCAGGTTTAATATCACCAGCGTATGTTGTGAAATGTGTTAACTCTGTGGCAGCAATCCAATGGAATACATGATAATATAGAGAAAAATTAGTGTGAATTACAGTAAGTATATATTTATATTAAAGAGTTAAATAAAATGTGCAAAAGAAAACTGGAAATAAGAAGTCGTGAGGTAGTGTTTATGGGTTCAATGTCCTTTCAAATCCACCCATTCATTTAGATGGCAGAGGGGAAGAAGCTGTTCCTGAATCACTCAGGCTTCTGTAGCTCCTTCCTGATGGTAACAGTGAGAAGAGGGCATGGCCTGGGTGGTGGGGGTCCTTTCTGAGGCACCGCTCCTTGAAGGTGCCCTGGATACTATGGAGGCTCGTGCCCATTTAGGAGCTGACTATTACATTTGAATCAGGGTCTGATGATGCTCGGCTCTTGACAGAATAAACCCCTGGAAACTACAGACTACAGGGTGGAGATATCTCTCTACGAAAGGAGGTGTAAGGTGCTCCTTCCCTCTGCTAGCCTGCAGGTCACCCTTGGGCAAGATGTAGCTCCCCGATCAGGGTCACGTGAAGCCGCAGGAGATGGTCATATGAACAGCTGGTCCATAACACTCGTCCTGGTTATGGGACCGCTGACACCAGGCCGACAATCTTTGAAGAGTATTGACAATGGCTGAGATCACCTGTCTAGTAAAGACACTGCCCAGATGAAGGTAATAGCGAATCACTCCTGTGGAAAGCCTCGTCAAGAAAAATCATGGTCAAAATCATGACCGCCCATGCCATATGAGACAGCACAGCGCAGAATGGTGACGATGATTGTTTTTGTACTGGGAAGTGGTACAGAGATAGGAAGTGTGATAACAGAGCATTGCACAGGCACAGACTTCAAGCTGGCATGACGCTCGCAAATTTTGACTTAATCTGCAACCATAAAACAAATTGCCGCACCTGATTATCGAGAAAATCAAACCATTTTTTACTGGCTTCGGTTTTGAGGCCAGTCTGTGCTGTGGGAATATGGGTTTTGTCCGGGAAATGAAGGGTTACTGCTTGTTCGCTTTGCGCATCAACTAAGATGTTCGTGGCAACCTTGTGCCTGCGAGCTCTTCCAGACAATACTCGGATTTAACTTTCCTGTGAGGTTTAGGTTAAAAATAACAAATGCAAGCAGAGATCATGGCAACAGGCAGTTGTTTCACTTCAAGCCACACAAAATCCAAGTGCTAAATCCTCGGTGGGGGCAGTATGTAAGACCTTGCGGTGAACGTGGTTTGGCCAGTTCTTGGCTCTCTATCAGAGAGAAAATCAATACCTGCAATTGGACCTTTGAATTCGGGTTGCTTGGGGATCAAAAGTGTGCGTATTTAACTGTGAACATCGGGCCTCCATCCGCTGCAGCTGATCTTCACCATCTGGTCCCCCAGCCATGTAGCCAGTCCAGGCACTCCCGGTGACGGTCAGAGTCAAATCCGACCAGTCGGCAGATCTCCCTGTCCAGCTTTTGCTCATCTCTGGGTGTCACTTCAAGCTGAAGGCAGGGTCTGTCCCAGCCCGCCCTTTGCTGGTCCTGTAGTTGTGAATCACCTGAAGTAAGTTAGCTTCAAACATCTGTCCAAGATCTTCGGCCAGGACCGTCGATGGCACAAAGCGGAACAGTGAGTCTTCCTTGGTGGGAGGATCTGTTGATGTCAAGATGTGCATTCAAAGTTGTCTGGCTCCCGGGCAGTGTGACCCCAGTGAGTGTCAGCACCTTCAGGCGAGGGGACTGAACCCAGTGAGGATCAGCACCTTCAGGGGAGGGGACTGAACCCAGTGAGAGTCAGCACCTTCAGGGGAGGGGTCTGAACCCCAGTGAGAGTCAGCAACTTCAGGGGAGGGGTCTGAACCCAGTGAGGGTCAGCACCTTCAGGGGAGGGGACTGAACCCAGTGAGGGTCAGCACCTTCAGGGGAGGGGTCTGAACCCAGTGAGGGTCAGCACCTTCAGGGGAGGCGTCTGAACCCAGTGAGTGTCAGCACCTTCAGGGGAGGGGTCTGAACCCAGTGAGGGTCAGCACCTTCAGGCGAGGGGACTGAACCCCAGGGAGAGTCAGCACCTTCAGGGGAGGGGTCTGAACCCAGTGAGGGTCAGCACCTTCAGGCGAGGGGACTGAACCCCAGTGAGAGTCAGCACCTTCAGGGGAGGGGACTGAACCCAGTGAGGGTCAGCACCTTCAGGCGAGGGGACTGAACCCAGTGAGGATCAGCACCTTCAGGGGAGGGGACTGAACCCAGTGAGAGTCAGCACCTTCAGGGGAGGGGTCTGAACCCCAGTGAGAGTCAGCAACTTCAGGGGAGGGGTCTGAACCCAGTGAGGGTCAGCACCTTCAGGGGAGGGGACTGAACCCAGTGAGAGTCAGCACCTTCAGGGGAGGGGTCTGAACCCCAGTGAGAGTCAGCAACTTCAGGGGAGGGGTCTGAACCCAGTGAGGGTCAGCACCTTCAGGGGAGGGGACTGAACCCAGTGAGAGTCAGCACCTTCAGGGGAGGGGTCTGAACCCAGTGAGGGTCAGCACCTTCAGGGGAGGGGTCTGAACCCAGTGAGGGTCAGCACCTTCAGGGGAGGCGTCTGAACCCAGTGAGTGTCAGCACCTTCAGGGGAGGGGTCTGAACCCAGTGAGGATCAGCACCTTCAGGGGAGGGGTCTGAACCCAGTGAGGGTCAGCACCTTCAGGCGAGGGGACTGAACCCCAGTGAGAGTCAGCACCTTCAGGGGAGGGGACTGAACCCAGAGAGAGTCAGCACCTTCAGGGGAGGGGTCTGAACCCCAGTGAGGGTCAGCACCTTCAGGGGAGGGGACTGAACCCAGTGAGAGTCAGCACCTTCACGGGAGGGGTCTGAACCCCCGGGAGGGTCAGCACCTTCAGGGGAGGGGTCTGAACCCAGTGAGAGTCAGCACCTTCAGGAGAGGGGACTGAACCCAGTGAGGGTCAGCACCTTCAGGGGAGGGGACTGAACCCAGTGAGGGTCAGCACCTTCAGGCGAGGGGACTGAACCCAGTGAGGATCAGCACCTTCACGGGAGGGGTCTGAACCCCCGGGAGGGTCAGCACCTTCAGGGGAGGGGTCTGAACCCAGTGAGAGTCAGCACCTTCAGGAGAGGGGACTGAACCCAGTGAGGGTCAGCACCTTCAGGGGAGGGGACTGAACCCAGTGAGGGTCAGCACCTTCAGGGGAGGGGTCTGAACCCAGTGAGGGTCAGCACCTTCAGGGGAGGCGTCTGAACCCAGTGAGTGTCAGCACCTTCAGGGGAGGGGTCTGAACCCAGTGAGGGTCAGCACCTTCAGGCGAGGGGACTGAACCCCAGGGAGAGTCAGCACCTTCAGGGGAGGGGTCTGAACCCAGTGAGGGTCAGCACCTTCAGGCGAGGGGACTGAACCCCAGTGAGAGTCAGCACCTTCAGGGGAGGGGACTGAACCCAGAGAGAGTCAGCACCTTCAGGGGAGGGGTCTGAACCCCAGTGAGAGTCAGCACCTTCAGGGGAGGGGACTGAACCCAGTGAGAGTCAGCACCTTCACGGGAGGGGTCTGAACCCCCGGGAGGGTCAGCACCTTCAGGGGAGGGGTCTGAACCCAGTGAGAGTCAGCACCTTCAGGAGAGGGGACTGAACCCAGTGAGGGTCAGCACCTTCAGGGGAGGGGACTGAACCCAGTGAGGGTCAGCACCTTCAGGCGAGGGGACTGAACCCAGTGAGGATCAGCACCTTCAGTGGAGGGGACTGAACCCAGTGAGAGTCAGCACCTTCAGGGGAGGGGTCTGAACCCCAGTGAGAGTCAGCAACTTCAGGGGAGGGGTCTGAACCCAGTGAGGGTCAGCACCTTCAGGGGAGGGGACTGAACCCAGTGAGAGTCAGCACCTTCACGGGAGGGGTCTGAACCCAGTGAGGGTCAGCTCCTTCAGGGGAGGCGTCTGAACCCAGTGAGTGTCAGCACCTTCAGGGGAGGGGTCTGAACCCAGTGAGGGTCAGCACCTTCAGGCGAGGGGACTGAACCCTAGGGAGAGTCAGCACCTTCAGGGGAGGGGTCTGAACCCAGTGAGGGTCAGCACCTTCAGGCGAGGGGACTGAACCCCAGTGAGAGTCAGCACCTTCAGGGGAGGGGACTGAACCCAGAGAGAGTCAGCACCTTCAGGGGAGGGGTCTGAACCCCAGTGAGAGTCAGCACCTTCAGGGGAGGGGTCTGAACCCCAGTGAGGGTCAGCACCTTCAGGGGAGGGGACTGAACCCAGTGAGAGTCAGCACCTTCACGGGAGGGGTCTGAACCCCCGGGAGGGTCAGCACCTTCAGGGGAGGGGTCTGAACCCAGTGAGAGTCAGCACCTTCAGGAGAGGGGACTGAACCCAGTGAGGGTCAGCACCTTCAGGGGAGGGGACTGAACCCAGTGAGGGTCAGCACCTTCAGGCGAGGGGACTGAACCCAGTGAGAGTCAGCACCTTCACGGGAGGGGTCTGAACCCCCGGGAGGGTCAGCACCTTCAGGGGAGGGGTCTGAACCCAGTGAGAGTCAGCACCTTCAGGAGAGGGGACTGAACCCAGTGAGGGTCAGCACCTTCAGGGGAGGGGACTGAACCCAGTGAGGGTCAGCACCTTCAGGGGAGGGGACTGAACCCAGTGAGGGTCAGCTCCTTCAGGGGAGGGGACTGAACCCAGTGAGGGTCAGCACCTTCAGGGGAGGGGTCTGAACCCCAGTGAGGGTCAGCACCTTCAGGGGTGGGGAATGGATCCCCAGTGAGGACTGAAAGACTGAGGTATTGTAAGGTTGTTGCGCAGGTCCTAGGATAGGGTGATTGGAGGGGCAGGAGCTGGATCGGTGTAAAAGAGGGAAAGTGAGTGAGGGTCTAAGGCACAGAGGGGTGTTGAAAGGGCAGGAGCTGGGTTAAAGAGGGACTTGGTATGGTTTGATCCACCACAGAACATTACGGAAGATTACAGAGCCTTCGGCCTACAATGTTGTGCCGACCTTTTATGCTACTCCAAGGTCAATCTAACCCTTCCCTCCCGAATAGCCCTTCATTTTCAATCACCCTTGTGCCTTTCTAAGGGTTTCTTAAAAGGCCCATGTATTTGCCTCTACCCCCACCCCCCAACAAGGCATTCCATGCACCCACCACTCTCACTCCCCCCTATACTTTCCACCAATTACCTTTAAAATGATGACCTTGTATTAACCATTTCCACTCTGAAAAATACTCCGGCTGTCTACTTGATCCATGCCCCTTATCGGCTTGCACTCCTCTGTCAAGTCACCTCTCGTCCTCCTTTACTCCAAAGAGAAAAGCCCTAGCTTGTTCAGCCTTTCCTCACATGCCGCCTAATGGAGGCATGTTCCTGGTAAATCTCATCCGTGCCCTTTCTGAAGCTCCCGCATCCTTCCTACAATGTGGCGAGCAGAACTGGACACAAGATTTCAATTGCGGGTCTAACCAGGGAACTCTAGTGCTGCGACATTACCTTGCAGGTCTTGAACTCAATCACCTTAACTAACGTAGGCTAACACAACCCAGTCAGCTTGCATGGCAGCTTTGAGGGCCCCAGGATCCCTCTGTTCCTCCACAGTGCCAAGAATCCTGCCTTTAACCCCGTATTCTGCCTTCCAAGGTGAGGCACTTCAGATTTCTTCAGGCTGACCTTCATCTGTCACTTCCCAGCCCAGCTCTACATCCCGTCAATGTCCCATTGTAACTTGTGGCAACCTTCTACACTAGCCGCAACAATCCACAGGCGCGGCCTTCGATTAGAGCGCGGTGAACGCAGGAGAGCCAAAATATTATTCCGTTGCCAGAGCTCCAGTCTCGGCTCTGACTCTGGTGATTCCACCACCGCATCCCGCACAGCTCGGCAAAACCAAGCCATGTTTTATTCCATTTAAACTGTCTGCTTTGTTTCTGCAAGAGAAACAGATTTGTGTTTTTCACTCAGTATTGGTCAGATTAGTCACACAGCACAGAAACAGGCCATTCCATTCAAACAGTCTAGTCTGTGCCAAACTATTATTTGGTCTAGTCCCATCGACCTGGACCCATCTGAACTTCTCTATGTTTCAATCAAACCAGCATGCACCACCTCCGCTGGCTTCTCGTTCCACACTCACACCACCCTATGAGTGAGCAAGATCCCTCTCATGTTCCCCTTAAATATTTCATCTTTCACCTTTGACCTCCAGTTCTAGTCTCGCCCAACCTTACTGGAAAAAGCCTGCTTGCATTTACCCTAACCATACCCCTCATAGGCGACAGACACAAAATGCTGGAGGAACTCAGCAGGGGAGAAAAATGAACAGCTGACGTTTCAGGCTGAGACCTTTCACCAGGACTGGAAAGGTGGTCTGATTAAAACTGTTTACTCGCCTCAATAGATGCTGCTGAGTTCTTCAAGCATATTCGTACTTTGCTTTTGGATTTCTAGCATCTGCAAATGATCTCATGTTCATGATTTCTAACACCCAGGATTTTTTTTTATACTTCCCTTTTTCAGTTTCCTATGGCTCCAGGGAATAAAGCCCTAACTGATTCAAACTTTAACCTGTAACTCGGGTTAAAGTAAATGACTCATATACTGTATACAGAATTTCCAGATATGGGATTATGTCAGTCTGAGTCATTGATTTAGCCTGAAGTGGACTGTAAACTTTGGTTTTGATCACTGTTCCATTTTGATGGCCAAAGGAGTGACTCAGACTGGGGAGGGCTGATGGCCTACTTCCATGCGGCTGATCCCCAGAGATATCGATAGAATATTTCACTATTCCCAACAATCGCAGCTGAGATCCAGGATGTCTGTGTAGCTGTTGATCAACGTGGCACAGTGCCAGATCTGGGGCTTAGCCACAGGAATATGTTGAATCAGAGTGAGTCAGCAAGGGAACTCTAGCAGAAAGGTATGTAGGCCCTGAGAAACCACGCTAGGCAAATGAAACTGTTGCTGAAGCTGCAGCAGAAATTATTTGCTAGACTTTTTTTTTTGCATTCTACTTCCTGTAAGAGGTGGCTGCCTGCAGTAAGTCACCTTGTGATTATAGGGTGAGAAAAATCCACTAGAACACACAGAGGTAGAGCAAGTTAAACCCTCTCTCTCTACTTCCCTTGAGATCCTCTCTTTCTCATTTATCCTTCTTACTCTCACCCCATTGCTCTTGCCATCCCTTTTTCCTTGTCTTTTCTCTTCTTTCCTATTCTTCTGTTTTTACCCTTGCAGTCTCTGTCTTGTCTGCTATGTCTCACTCTCTTGCTGTCTCATCTCCCCCTCGCTCCCTCCCGATCGCCCCCCTCGACCCCTCACCCGCAAGCCCCCCCCCCACTGCCCTCGTTCTCTTCCCATCAGCCTCTCTCACTATTTCCCTGATGGCTCACCTCTCACTACCTGTCTCTTGCTGTCACATCTCCCCCTCGCTCCCTCCTGATCGCCCCCCTCGACCCCTCACCCTTCCCCTCCCCCACAGCCCTCGTTCTCTTCCCATCAGCCTCTCTCACTATTTCCCTGATGGCTCACCTCTCACTACCTGTCTCTTGCTGCTTCCCTCTCACTCTCCCCACCCCGGCTGACTCCTTTTTGCACCACCTCATCTCTCCCTTTTGCCCCTTGCCATCTCCCTCTCGCCTTCTGTCTGCCTATCTCTCTATGTCACTCTCTCCCTCACTCTGCTTTTGCACCTTCTCTCGTTTTCACCCTCCCACTCTCACCCTTCTCAGGCCCCTTATCTTCTCCCTGTCTCACTCACTCTGCCTCTCTCTTTTACCCCCGTCTGCATTTGCATACTTGCAGTGAAACTCGTTTTAAGTGGGGAGCCTTAAAGTCCCGGTGTTAGACTATTTTCTCTTGTGAGGAGCGCCAGGTTCCTGTGCTGGGCGTCTGTGTGGTTTAGACACGACGCCACTTCTTTTGTGTTGAGTGAAATACTGGTCCTTTAGTTTGACTGTATCTCAGTGCCTGATGAATTATTGGGGTTAGTCCATTGTAAATACATTCTGCGGATCTGTACCTCACCTCAGTTAGCCCCTCGTAGAGGTGTTGGGCCCACTTTGGGAGGCTCTGGTTTCCAATTCACAGCAACGGGAAGTCGTGGACCTGCCAACGACCCGTATTACACTCCGACCTCCACCTCTCAGCTCTGCTTCCATAACTGCTTGCCATGACCCTCAGCTATTTCTCCTCCCCCACCCCTCACTTCTCTCGGCACCCTCCTCTTGCCTCCCACGCCACTCTGGCTCCACAGGGCCTGTGCTCGGCGCTGGAATGGGAAATTGTTTCAGTAAGTTATTGCAAAATATTCAGGAAATGATAATTGAGGAACTAGAACCAAGTCGGGCCTGAAGCCATTGTGACTGAGGTGAAAGGTCAGTTATTCAGTTAACAGGGGTAAAGGCAATTTAACCCATGGTACCTCTGGTTGAATTTCATGCCCCTGAGTGGAGAATCCTTGGATTGGACCTTTGCCTGCCATAAGATTGATGAAGGCCATTCTATATTTCAGGAACGTATCAGATCCAGGCCTGCTCCCGGGATGCGGACACACAATGCGGGCCGTGTGGGACAGACCGGTACACAGAACATTGGAATACACTGAGGAAGTGCAGGGGATGTGAAGCTCCTTGTAGTGATGGTATGTCATGGGAGCTTGGTTCCTCAGCAAGGGCAGGGGGAAGGTTACTAAAGCTGTCATGGCCTGTTATATTATTGAATATAATGAGTTTGATTGTGTAACGGTGCTGACGCATTGCTAAAGTTCAACTCTGCTAAAAATGTTTTGTTGATGACTTTTGTTTCTACTCGGTGTCTGAGGCTTCTTGCTTAAGTGTCCAATTCAGTGTATCAACACAGAGATGGAAGAGGACATTCTGGGCTTTTCTACACTTCTGGGAATTCTCCAGACTGTATTGGAGTCTGCTGTAATTGTGAGATCAGTAGGGATTTGAGAGTTCAGGCCTCAACTGTGAGACAGGCTACCTTGACCTTTTTTCCCCCGAATCCTGAGCCACACTGCACACCTTTGCCTCTCCACGATGATTTCAGATAAGGTGCTGCTGTCTATGTAGGTTTCCCATGAGGGATTTCTTTCTTTAATGCTGCACTACTTTAAATAACAAGTATGATGTAATTGCAGCTTTGCACAGCAATTCATTTGAAGAAACCCAAGAGCTTTCGAAACAATTTGACATGGTGAACTGCTGGCTGTTAAAATCCTTGCATGTCATCCTTCCTGTTTCCCGGGAATCGAATCCAAGCAGCTGCAAATAACCCGCCTGTAGGGGATGACTGAAAACCAGCAATGATTCATTAAACCATTGCTCCTAAAACAAAAGGCTTCATGGAGCAAACGTATCAATGAATGAAGGGATACACCTCCCTGATCTCCAATCCTCATATCATATCTCTGCCCACTATTGCAGTCTTGTCCAAGGCCAAATGGGTTTTCTGTTGCCTTGATCTCAAAATTGTTGTGATTTTGATCGGGGTGGCCTGTAGTTAGGGAAAGACTGGACTGAACTGAATATACCTGGACTCTTTCGATGTCTTTGTGATTTGGTGTTTTATATTCTGTGATTTTCACTTTTTTTTTTGCATTTTGCATGATTTGCTCTTTTTTTTAAAAAGGCATGTTAGGGGTTTGATGTCTTTCTTTAAAAGGTTTCCCTGGTTTTCCTTGTTCCAAGGCTGCCTGTGTGGAAGATGAATTTCAGGGTTGAATACTGTATAAATACTTTGATAATAAATGTACTTCAAAATTTTTTCTGCAGTACGTTGCATGTCCCCAAACATCCAATAAGCATCAACGTAACTCAAATGGGACAAATGGTCTGATGTTTATGCTCCATTGCCTTTTCCTATTTCCTGTTTAAAACAAACTTTAGCATATCCAAATATTTCTTTCTTCCAAATGTGTTAAGTATTTTGTTTTTGCAAATTGATTTTGTTATCTACTCTTTGTGAAAGCAAATTCCACATACTGATCACTCTTTGAGTGATAAAGTTTCAGCCTCCCTACAAGCAAAAATATGTCCAGGTCAATGGTCCATTAGATCTTTCTGGAATTGAGGGGAAAAATGTTTTTTATTGAGAGAATTGAGCTCCAAATTTTAAACATCTCCTCAATCCTGGCCCAATCCAATGAATCCTTTTAGCTCAGCTAATCCTGGTATCCAGATTTCTCAGAGTTGCATCGTGCCTAGAAGTGCCAAGGGTCCACCATTTTCTCCCTGAATCAGTCTGCCTGTCCACTCCTTTATCTTCTATTAGATTTCTCCTTAAAATCTGCATCCCTAGCCAAACTTTTAGTCATCTGCTGTAATTTGTTCTTTGTTTGGTAACACCTTAAGAAGTTTTGCTATGTGTTAGGGGTAAGCTTGACACTACCATGCAGGGGAAACACAGTGGAACAGCTGTAGTTTCAACAGCCTGGGTTCAATTGTGACATTCGGTGCTGTCCGTGCAGAGTTTTCCCTCCGCCCTCCAGTTTTCTCCCACGTTCCAAGGACACACACGTTTTGAAGTTAATTGGCCACTGTAAATGGGCCCCAGTGTGGAAGTGAGCATTTGGAATGTGGGGAATAAAGTGGGATTAGTGTAAACGTGTGCTTGGTCATTGGTGCAGATTCAGTGAGGCAGAGGGTTTGGTTCTGTGCTGCATGACTCACTGATTCTGTGAGGTGCTTTTGAAATGGATGCCGTTTGCTTTATTATTTCCCTGAATCTGAAAATGTCAATGAATCGTTCCAATACCTGTTCTGACATGTCGGCCCACCACCTCCTCGTGTGCCTAGATGAGGCCACCCTCAGGGTGGAGGAGCAACACTTTATATTCCACCTGGGTGGTCACCAACCTGATGGCATGAATATAAATTTCTCCTTCTGGTTTAAAAAAAAATGTTTCCCTCACCCTCCCCTCTTCTATTCCCCTCTTCTCACCTGCCTGTACCCTCTTCCTTCCCTTTCTCCTGTGGTCCATTTTCCTCTCCTATCAGACTCCTTCTTCTCTAGCCTCTTACTTTCCTATCCACTTGGCTTCACCTATCACCTTCTAACTATCCTCCCTTCCCCTTTCAACGCCCCACCTTTTTATTCTGCTGTCGTCCCCCTTCTTTTCCAGTCCCAAAGAAGGGTCTCAGCCTGAATCGTTGACTGAGTATTCATTTCCGTTGAGTTCCTGCAGCAGTTTGTGTGTGTTGCCTAGGATTTCCAGTGCTTGCAGAATGTCTTGTGTTTAGGATTAATTATTCAGCTAGTGGCAGCCAGTGAAGGTTTCAGTTTTGGAACTGCTGTGGGAATCAGAAGCATGCGATTTGCGAGGTGTTCGTGCAACTTGCATGTAGGACCTTTTCTTCACACCTTAACGGCAGTGTCATGTCTTCCCCCCAACGCAGACCAGGACGAGGTTCAACCCTGCACACCGACGTCCATGAGGGTGTGTCAATGCGTTAACGGTTTCCACTGCATCGATCTCTCTGGCAAAACGTGTAACCAGTGCCGGAAACATACCGAATGTAAGGAGGGTTACGGTGTTGTTGAGAAAGGTACCATCAGATCCTTTTTTATTTGGGGGGGGTGAGGGGTTAATTGGGATTCTTGAGGGTTGGATGTTCCTGCAGAGTTTAACTTTGTGTTTGTGAATTCCAGGAACGAAAGACAGTGACGTGAAATGTGAGCGATGTGCTCCAGGAACATTCTCGGATAAAGTATCCTCCACTGAACCGTGCAGACCCCACACAGTGTAAGTGGCTCCTTGTGTTAGAAACTGAACTTATCTACCAGGACATGAACGGGCTCCTGAGGATTAGCGTCCTGCTCCTTGTGGACACTGAGGTAACAAAACATGCGTCATGGGCTGGTTAGGCAAATCTCCTCCTATGCCAATGCTCCCAGGACATGCAGCTTGGGTTAGATATTGAGAGAAAGGACACACACAGGCATGTGCACATCAGAAAAGAGGCACACGTGCAGCAAAGTGTTTGAGTGCGGGGAATATGGAAGAAGAAAAAACACAGACACAGAAAAAGGAATAGACACTCATAAAATACACATAGGACACATAAATTCTGCATTCCTACGCGCCAAAGAAATGCCCATGCATGGGGAAAAATGGGCTCCGCTTCAGACAAAGAGACATACACAGAAGAATGAAGTAGTGTGTGAATTCAGTGAGGTGCATCAGCATACACCAA
The DNA here is from genome assembly GCF_030144855.1 of Hypanus sabinus. NCBI lineage: Eukaryota > Metazoa > Chordata > Chondrichthyes > Myliobatiformes > Dasyatidae > Hypanus > Hypanus sabinus. Next base: position 27,045,883 of record NC_082732.1, read on the forward strand.
CCACACACAGAGCCTCTCAAACGCCATTAAGATCACAACTTATTCTTCCAATTTCAAGTAGAGTCAGCCTTCTTAAACTTCTCCACTCATCCTTGGAGGGAACCCAGTGAACCTTCTCCAAGCTTCCACCATCACGTGTAAGACATCTAATAACTTTATGGAGGGTCCCCTCACCAGTGTCCAATAGAGTTACAGTAAAACTTCCCGTCTGACGTTTTCACCCCCTCTGAGTAAAGGCCCACATTCCATTTGCCTTCCTCATTACCTGTTGTGTTAGAAGGACACCCAGAACCCTCTGCAGCATTTAGTGTCTCTTCATTCAATCAATTTTTCTTCTTCTATGTATTTTTCCATTGAAGTAATAACTTTGTGTCTCTTGCCAAATGCTTGTTGGCAAGCTTATTTAATTTCTTTTCAGATTCTGAGTTCACCTCACACTTTGTATTCCGACCTGTCTTCAGGACATCAGCAAATTTGGCCACAATACAGCTGGTTCCTTGAATCATTAACGTAGGTTGTTATCTGTACTCTTGCGCTGATCCCCCTGGTACCACACTAATTGCAACTTATCATGTGGAAAAATTATCCATTTATCTCAACTCTTCATTTTCTGTTGATTATCTGATTCTTACCCATGCTAGTTTATATTCCAAACTCCTTAACTTTTAAAAAATCTATCTTGAAATTCAAATATCTACGGTAACTTTTTAACCACCCTGTCTGCTGTGTCCACAAAGTATCTTCGAAGTAACTAATTAAACATTATTTTCCTCTTACAAAATCAGACTGTCTCTGTTCAACTGTCCTATAATTTTATGTCTGTCCTATTAAATTTTCCATAATTATTGATTCTAGCCTTTTCTAAATGATAGATGCCAAGCAAAATTGTCCCTTTTCCTGCATTGGGGCAATTCTTAAAGTTTTTTAGTCCATTGGGAGTTTTCCAGAAGCTGGTACACTTTGAATCATCACAATCAAGGCATCCTCTATCTCTGTAGTGGCTTCAAATGAAGAGCCTGGGCATGAACTCTGGCATTAATGAATCTTCATGGCAGAGCAAAATAAGAATCAGGTTTATTACCTACTTTGTAAAATGTGTTGTTTTGTGGCAACAGAACAGTTCAAGATATTAGAAAATTATTGCAAGTTACAATAAAAAAAATACAAGAAATAAATAGTGCAGAAGTGGATTAGTGAGGTAGTGTTCATGGGTTCACAGACTGTTCAGAAACCTGATAGCAGAGGAGAAGAAGCTGTTCCCAAAAGCATTGTCATAATTATAAGGAGTTGCTCCTCCACAGTAGAGGAGGCATGTCGGAATGGGAATGGGAAGTAGAATTGAAATGGGTGGCCACTGGGAGATTCCGCCATTTTTGGCGGACAGAGCGTAGGTGCTCGGCAATACAGTCTCCCAATCTACGTTGAGTGTCACCAATGTACACCGGAAACTCTGGATATAGTAGATGACCCCAGCAGAATTGCAGGTGAAATAATAATAGTGACTACACTCAATTCTGCCTCTTGACACTTTCAAATTTCTGGCATGCTGCTAGTGTCTTCCACAGTGAAGACTTATGCAAAATACTTATTCAGTGTGTCCTCCTTTGTTTTATTTCCCATTACGACCTCACCAGTAACATTTTCCAGTGGTCTGATGTCCACTCTAGTCTCCTTTACTCTTTACAAAACTGAATACATTTTTCTTAGTCTCTTATATATTATTGACTAGCTAACCTTTATCTCCTATATATTTTTTAAGTTGCCTTCTGTTTTTAAAAAGTTTCCCAATCCTCTAACTTCCCACTATTTTTTCTAAGTCATATGCCCTCTCTTTTGCTTTTATGCTGTCTTTGACTTCACTTGTTGCCTCATCCTCCCTTCAGAATGCTGCTTCTTTGGGATGAACTGATCCAGTGTCTTCCAGATTAATCCCAGAAACTCTAGTTATTGCTGCTCTGTGAGTGTCCCCTTTGGCCAGCTCCTCTCTCGTGCCTGTAGTAAAATTTACATCCCATTTTAGCTTCTCCCTCTCTCCTGCTCTCCACAGTACTTCTGTAGAAATTTGCTAAGTATCTGTGGTGACATACTAAATTTCCTCAAACTCCTAATGAAGTTTAGCTGCTGGAGTGCCTTCTTTGTGATTGCATCAATATGTTGGGCCAGGGATGTCTACACCCAGGAAGTTGCAATTGCTCTCACTTGCCACTGCTGATCCCTTGATTAGTGCTGGTGTGTGTTTCTCAACTTCCCCTTCTTGAAGTCCACAATCAATTCTTTAGTCTTGCTGACATAGAACATAGACATTGAGGGCATTTTTTTGTTTTTTGCGGTGACACCTCTCAACCAGCTGATCTATCTCCCTCCTATACGCCTCCTCATCACCGCCTGAGATTCTACCGCCAACGGTGACATCACTGGCAAATTTATAGATGGCATTTGAGCCATGCCTAGCCACACAGTCGTGGGTGTAGAGAGAGTTGTGCAGTTGGTTTAGCACGCACGCTTGAGGTGAGCCGGCCTCGATTGTTGGTGAGGAGGTGTTATTTCTGATCCGGACTGACTGGTCTCCCGGTGAGGAAGTCAAGGATCCAGTTGCGGGGTGGGGTACAGAGGCCCAGGTTTTGGCCAAGTTGATTAGCAGTGAGGGGATGGTAGTGTTGAAACACTCGGCTGTCTGGTGTAGGCATTGCTGTTGTCCACGTCCGAAGCTGAGCGGGGCATCGGTGACGTTCCATCCATTTGTGACAGTGCAATATTGCAGTGAGCCCAGCTCCTTGCTGAAGCAGGAGTTAACTCTCGGCACGGCTGACCCCTCAAAGGACTTTGTGCCACAGATGTGAGGGCTGGAAGGCCGCAGTCATTCAGGCAGCTCAGCTGGCTCTTCTGCGTTGTTTAGGCGTGGGGCAGGTGGGGAGGGACTGCAGCAGTGACAGGTTGAAGATGTCCTTGAACACTCCTGCCAGCTGGTTGGCACAGGTTTTCGGTACCTGGCCGGGTACATCTTGACACATTTTGAGGGTTATCCCTCTGACGCCAGTCCCCTGAGGCGAAGATCACTTAGTCACCAGATGCTGTGCGGTTTCGCACAGACGTAGCTTTAGTCTCCCTTCTCACGGTGTGCTTAAAAAGTGACAGCTAGCACCTGGTCGCCGCCCACCATCCTCCTCTGTCATTGGATCAGTGTTCCGAATTGTACAGCAGCACCTGGAAGGAGCAGAATGCGCAGAGGGCCGAGGATCTTCAAGCCCGTTATCAAAAGGGGCTTGGATGGGGTCCTCACAGGTAGAACTTTTAGATCAGAAACACCAGGTTGGAACCAAGATGGTGGTGGTTGGGGGATGTTGTAGGACATAGGGGCAGGCCCTTTAGTCCACAATGTTGTGTCAGATTTCTAGGCTGAACTCTAGATCTGCTGTCTGGGAGGAGTGGACTCTGGGTTTGGAAACCACTCAATATTGTGATACCTTTGGGAGTGTGTTAAAACTTCTGTTGACCTCCCACCTGCTGCTTTCAGCTGATGGCCTAGTCTTTAAGATCACAGGAGATAGGAGCAGAATTAGGCTATTTGACCCATTGAGGCTGCTCTGCCGTTTCATCGTGTCTGATCTAATTTCCCCCTCAACCCCATTCTCCTGCCTTCTCCCCATAACCTTTCATGCCCTGACTAACCAAGAACCTATCAATCTCTGTCTTACATAGACACAGTGACCTGGACTCCACAGCTACCTGTGGCAGTGAATTCCACAGATTCACCATCCTCTGGCTAAAGAAATTCCTCCACATCTCTATTCTGAAATGGACATCCCTCTGTTCTGAAGCTGTGCCCTCTAGTCCTAGATTCCCCTCCCCAAAAGGAAAAATCATCTCCACATTCACTCGATCTAGCCCTTTCAACATTCAATAGTTTTCAATGAGAACCTCTCTCATTCTTCTAAATTCCAGAGAGTACAGGCCCAGAGCCACCAACCGTTCCTCATATGATACTCTTTTCCTTCCCAGGATCATTTTTTGTGAACCTCCTCCACGTAGCAGTTTAGCACAGGAACACTCCCTTTGGCCCATGATGCTAAATTACTTAATTCCATCTTTCCTGCACGTGATCCATCTTCCCGTCCATTCACGTGTTGCCTAAGTGCCCGTTAGGTGCCATTATCATCTCTGCTTCCACCACTAGAAGAATTCACTATGTTTTCTATGGTGCTCCCTTTGCAGGTGTGCAGCGGAAGGCAGAAAGACTTCACGGGAAGGAAGCGACGTAGAAGACACAAAATGCAGCTCCGAATTTTTACCGGTACCCCCTGTTCCAAAATCTACGACCCCGTCTTCTAGTCTGACACAGGTACTAGCTCCCCATACTTGATACTGGTTGATATTGACACCGCCACACCATGTCTCACTGTGTTGTGGGGTGATCCATTCAGTGTGAGAAGGTGTCACGACCTTGCTTTTCGTGCTTTGCCATGGCATAACTATTGCTGTTAACCTTGTTGCTTCGCTGAGCAGGGCACGTATCAGACAAAGAAGGAAGAGCCAACTACAACTGTTTCTGTGACCAAGGAGGAGGAGACATCTGCTTCTATATGGGTGATACGTGAGTTTGAGAGTTCCTTTCTCTGTTCCTCAGTGCATGCCCTGCGTTCCCACACCCGGCCCAGTGTCCCAGCAGAGTCCGTTTCCTGGGAGGGAAGGGGCCTCCATTTTGGGTTATCTACATCCCCCCCCACCCCACCTCTCCCCACCTCTGTCCCTGGGCTACGGAAAGCTGGTTGGATCCTGTTACAACTTGGAGGCATGTTTTCCTCCAGCTTTGGCTTTGTAGCCTTATGACTTTCCTTCAAGGGTCTGCAAACCTCTTCCCTTGGGGGGTGCGGGGGATGTGACCCAGTAGCCTCTGTCCTGAGGCAATGGTACAAGATTAATCTCAGTCTTGCTCCCTCCCTGACTTCAATTTGTCTCAGTGTTAACATTAAATCTCCATCTCTTATCTTCCAGCAATATGTGTCGTGACTTTCATCCTACTCGTGATTGCGATAGCAGTCTGTTTTATTTGCAAGAGGAAAGGTACCGTGAGATTAACTTCCTTGTAATTTGTTGAATGAGTCATCATATTTCTGTATCTGCTCTGCCCCCTGGTGGCCACTCTGGCCTCTGTGTGTCTGAATGGATCTCCTGGCTTGCTCTGAGGTGGTGATTTCCCCTTCTGTTCTGTTCAGGTGGGGCAGCTAATGTGGCAGCGCAGTACCGCTGGAGAGCCACGTGCTTCACTGACGACATCTCCTCCCCTCGCCCGTTTCTGAGCTCTGTCACTGCAAGGTCGACTCCCAATTCCCATGAACACCCGGAGACCTTGGCCTCTGGGAGACCTGTCTGATAGACCACACCCTCCGTCATAATCCTGGGGACAAATCCACTGGTAATTTAATCGGCCCTGGGAGTTTGACACATGAAACCTCTTGGCATCGACTGTGACACAATCAAGGTTCTCCAGATTCTCAGCTACTGCCCTTGTTCAGCTGAATGAATTGCTATCCTTTATCTGCTGAACTCTACTTGGAAGAAGCAGTAAATGGGCTTTGGTTGAGGGACTCGAATGCCCTTTTACCAGGAGTGACTTGTCACTGGCTGGGGGTCCTGCTGCCCAGTAGGATCTGTCAGTGGAGAAAGGATAAGCATTTTCAACCTTGATTCACCAATCCAGCTGCATCGCTGGTAATCGAACACTGCACAGCCCTGTGGTGACAATGCCTTGTTTCCAAATGTGTGGCTAGGTCATTTCTAGCAACGTAAAACTGTGCGTGTGTGACCCTGTGGGCCATTTAAGGAATTGGAATTGTATTCCGCCATCTTTCCTTGTGACCCAGCTCTTGGCTCCCTGCAATGGCCGTCAAGCCAGAGGATTACTAGATCGCCGAGAGCCTTTTTGGTTCTCCCTTTGCCTGGCTGAGTGTTGCTCTGTCAGGGTACAAGGCGCTTGCCGCCCAGGACGAGGCAGGTCACTTGATTGACAATTAGATGTTCACTCTGTCTGTGCGAGTGCAAAACGTGTAGCAGCAACTGACAATACTTCAGCTGCAAGTCCAGCACATGGGACTGGGGCCTAACACATTTGCACGGTAACCTGCACTGCAGCTTCCCCTTGAAGTTATAACCAACCTCATCTGGGGTGGGGGGAAATTCCCCTTTTCTATATTACCAAAGTCCTGCAGCTCCCGAACTCCCGGGACCACAGCAACTCAACAATGTGACTCACCACCCACAAGGGGAATTCACGATTGGTTTGCCAGTGACGGCAACCTCCTATTCAAGAATAAATAAGTAATTTGGGAATTGGGAACGTTCTGTCACTGTTGTTCCTCCCTTCACCTACATGTGAGTTTAACCCTTAAGACCTCACTGTAATTCCTGCCTTTGAATGTACCCAGCTGGGACCCGGCGCGGTAGCATAGTGGTTAGCACAACACTTTATAGTAGAGGCGACTGGGGTTCAATTCCCGCTGCCTATGAAGAGTTTGTACATTCTCCCATTGGTTTCCTCCCATAGTCCAAAGACATGCTTTTTAGTAGGTTAATTGGTCATTGTAAATTGTCCCCTGATTGGGCTAGGGTTAAATGGGGGGGGGGGCGGGGGTTAAAGGGCCGGAGGGGCCTGTTCTGTGCTGTGTCTCAATAGATAAATACAAATAAATAAACTCGCCCTACATGATTAACTCTTTCTTTTCACTGTTTCTTTCTTAGGAAGGATGCGTGAACCAAAGGCTGAAGTGGTAAGTGTTGCAGTTACCTGACCGAGCCAAAGCCATGGAGTCAGAGTGTCCGGGAACAAGCCCTTCACCCCACTAAATCCACGTTAACCATTAACCCCTCATTTGCGCTAATCCAGCATCAACTCCATTTCTTCTATCTCCCCACATCCTTATCGGCTCCCCCACCCCAACGTTCTATTATTCACGGTAGAGGCTAGCTAACCCTCTGACCCTCATGTCTTACGGGTGTGTGTGTAGACCAGAGCACCAGGGGAAAACACACGTCATAACTTCGAGAGCGCGCATGCACCGCCCGGTCAAGGTGGGATCGGGGTCTCCCAGGTGCGTTGTTCGGTCTCCTCCTCGCGGGAGGCAGTGTGCAGCTTCACTCTCCAAGGATGAGTGCCGCGGGGGGGGATGGGAAGTTGCAACCACCAGCCCCAACAGAAGCGGGGGTGGGAACCAGAAAGTGCATGTCAGCTGAGCCTGGAGGAGGAGGCAGCGCTAGCTGAAGAGAAATTGTAACAATAGTGGATTAAAATACACGTCACTGAGTGTGTGCCATTGCTTACATGGTGGGGGGCTGATGCTTTTTGCTGGAGTAAGTGGGGAGGGGGTTGTTTCTTTTCCTGCTGCTTGTGTGTGGGAGGGGGGCTTCGAGGTTCTAATCTGTCATTCATTGGGCTTTTCCCCCCCTCTGTTTTACGGGTGTCTGTGAAGAGTAGGAGTTTCAGGTTGTATACTGTATATATTCTCTGATATTAAACTGAACCACTCCCTCTCTCTTGCTTGGTAACTGGGGGCTGCCCATTGTCGGGAGTGTGCTGGGGATGGGGGAGGGGGGGTTGACGTGTAGCAGTGGTGCGTAGGTTTCTGTTGACGCTTGTAAGGTTTCTTTTTGAACTGGTCCCTTTCTCTACCAGGCTGAGAAGGACGTCTGTCGGGTGGAGACAGTCTGTTTAATTGCTGGCAATGAAAGTAATCCAGTGGGAGTGGTCTCCGGGGACAGGAGCTGTGGGCAGAACGGTGGGCCTGCGCCTCTGGAGGGCCAGGTCCCCTCCTTGTTGAGGTCCGTCAGCAAAGAGTCGCGAGGTGTCAGGAGGAAGCTGGAGGCGGAGGGTGGCCCGAAGGAGGAGGATCAGCTCCAGAGCCACTACGCGCCCTTGAACAGTTACTCACAGGTGGATTGTCAGGAAGACCAGGGGTACATCAGCCGGGAGTCGCGACCCAGCTCAGGTAGGGCATCACCACGTTCGTCGGATTAACATCAGAAGCGCTAGAGCTCAGGGCTACTCTGAGCCTGAAACAGCACCAGATCCCCAAACCTGATCCAGGCCTGGCCTAAAATGTAACGGCATTTCTGAAAGTCAAGGATAAAGTGTCAACTATTTCTTCAGCTAGCAGAGATTACCTACTGGGCAAAGGAGCAAATGAGCCAGTATTCAGATCGCCAGTGTCCGCAAGCAAGTCCGACTTTCCGCAGTACCTGAAGAGGCTAGTTTATATAGACCATAGTATAGAGGCTAGTGTGTGCGCATATATATATATATATATTTTTAGGAAAAAATTATATAGATTTTATATAGAGATGTATAAAATGAATCTCAAGGTAGTATATGATAACATATTTGTGCTTTGATAATAAATTTATTTTGAACTTTGAACCCCAGTGGCTTGATCCAGTGCAGCCAGGGGAGAGGTGTGTCTGTTTATCGAGTGCTGCTGGATCCAGTGGAATGACAAATTACCCCTCTTTCCCCACCCCCCACTTAAACTCCTGGTGATACAGTAGCTTCCAGTGAGAGGTTGCGACACCGATCCTTTTGGAGCCCTGACTGATGTGGTATCCTAGAATCCGTTGTTCCCGCTGACAGCCCATTTCCCTGGATCCAGAGCTGTATTGATTGGGGGGGGGGGGGTGTGGTTTGGGTTCTCAACACTGACCGGTGTGTGTTTGTTCAGGAACCCCTTCACCTGTGATCGAGTTCAGTGGCAATCCGACCGTGAGTGTGACGATAAACACCAGCAGGTACTTTGTCAACTGCTACCATCACCCAGAAGACAGATCTGCCGAGCCAGGAACGAGTGAGGAGCAGTATCGTGCTCCGGAGGCAGAGGAGGGAGCAGAAGTAGATGAGGGGTTTCCGGTTCAGGAAGAACAAAGGGATTCAGACTCGGAGACGTGGAAAGAGGATGGAGGCTCGGTGAAGAAGGATCGTTGGTGGTGTAAACCAGTGCTGCATCAGGAGAACGGGAAGGAGTCACACCTCCCAGTCCAGGACACTTCCGGGAAAGTTTACTGAGTGAGGAATGGAGGTCATGGAATGTCCCGTGCCCTCATACTGAAGGCAGCTTGTGCCCCGTTGGGCTTGTGAATGAGGCTCCTGCTTAATCTACTGATGTTCGACTCTCCTGTGAAACTCTTGAAATGTCACCCATTTGAACGTGAGCCAAGTAATGGGTTTTGGAGAATTCCTGGGGATCTCCAGTTCAGACCTCAATACCTCACTGAAACATGCAGTAGTTTTTATGATGATGGCAATCCAGCCCAGATTCCATGGGTTGTTATTGAGTTCATTAAGTGCTGAGTGTCTCTAAATGCTGAGTCATTTCACGACATTACCAGGCAAATCAGGGAACTGACCTCCATCCAGTGTGACCCTTTCTATATCACAATATGTAACACTAGCTTCCCCACTCAAAACCTCAGGAGGCTACAAATAGAGGGAAACTTCCTTTCTCATTGCTCCTGCTTGTTGCCAGTTGAGGAAGAACAAGCCTGAATTTCCTGGAATACCTCCCTCCCTCCCTCATACAGGGCAATGTTCCCCACACAGTCTTGCTCGTGCATTGGTGCTCACAGCCGAGTCTTCAGACTGTTACAGTGCTGCTCAGTTCCCCAAAGAAAAAGTTGTGTATCATTTAAAGATCCAATGCAAATCTGATCCTGGAAAGCTTAAGAACCCCATCCTTCCCAATTCTCCAATCAACCAACTGAAGTGAAGTAGGCCTGTGTCTTGGAGATTGAAATAATGGGGTGATCTGATTGAAATACACAAGGCAGATATTGAAAGGTGGTTTCCCCTGGCTGGAGATCCTGAAATGATACTCAGGCAAGGAGCAGCTGTTTAAAACAGATGAAGAGAAATCTCTTCACTTTGAAATGTCCTAGTTCAGAGGATTGAGAACATTCATTTGATAGAAAGATGTATTTCTGGATTTTAATGGAGTCAATGAATATAGGGAAAAAAACAGGTAGACTTGAGGTAGGTTAAGGGTTGACGTGACCTACTGCTGTTTGAGACAGTCCATTCCTTCATTGCCCCATCTCAGACCACCCTGAGGTCTTTTCTCCCAACTGCAGAGTCCCAGCTCTGTTATACCTTAATCATTCTACCCCGTTCTCTCAGAGCTGCATCTGGCGATGTTCTGACGCTCAGCTAAAGTGTGGGAGTGCATTTCATGCATTTGGGCATGTTTGAATTGGAAGTTAATGAGCTTCTGATGGTTCATCCTCCCAAAACTAATATAACGTCATCAAACATCACCTTGGAGTGGCTTCCGCTGGTACCCCAAAATACACACTGGATTGAAAAAAAAGCTATGTAAATATGAATATTTACATCTATATTAATGTTTATTATTCAAAATTATTAACATAGTGAAAACAGCAACACCTTTTCACTTCACCTTGCCATGTGGCCCAATGCCTGTCTGCTCTTTCTGTCTCTCCCTGTTCTTCTTTACTTCCCATTCATTTTCCCAACTATTTATTCAATTTTGATCTTTTTCTTCCCTCTTCTAATTTCACCATACCCTGCTCTTTCTCTAGCCCTCTCCGTTCTCCCTCTCTAATTTTTTCTTTAATTCAGATGGAAGACTGGCAAACATATGAGGGAGGGTGGCACATGGTTGATGTGATTCCTTGTAAGTAAACATTTACATGTACAGCAGAACTGATAATAAACACTTTTGTATTTTTCTTGTGTGTCTTCTGTAAATAATGTGGCTTTGGAACAGTCCTCCTTTCATCCAACCTGTTCGGCAATGTTAAGATGAGGTGTAGTGAGTTTGTGTTGTGCGTATTGTGTAAAAACCTCGTGGGACTATGAGAATGCTATATAATATTGCTTATTTCATCCTTTCTTGGGAATTTGATGGGTGAGTGCAAACTGCCCAAAGGCTCCACCTGCAGACAGTGTGTTACTTGGGAGCTAGTGCTGACTAGGGAATCTATCTGTCGGCTTCTCTTTGGGAAATTTCACTTCACCTCCCCTGCAGGTGGAGTGTTGGATTGGTTGCGTGGGACTGAAGGCTGCAAACAGCGTTTAATTGGTGGAAGCCTTTGTATAAATAGCCAGACACTAGAGACGAAGCCTGAATGGGGCCTCCCTGTCACTGGATGTGCAGGTGAACCCTACAGCTGGGGACAACGTCATTGTAGGGCAAAAGCTGGTGAAGATGAGGGAGACAAGAACAGATATCTGGGGTGTGGAGGGGGTGGAGACCTTCAGCGTTACAAAGCTATGACAACAGGATCAGAAGTCATTTGACATGATTCATTGATTACAATACATCTCTGGTTGCCCCACTATAGAAGGGGTGTCAAGGCTTTGGAGAGGGTGCAGAAGAGGATTACCAGGATGTTGCCTGGATTAGAAAGCACGTGCAGCGGGAGGCTGGAAAAACTTGGATTGTTTTTTTTCTGGAGCCCGAGGGGAGTTCTGACAGAGGTTTATAAGATTGAGAGGCTTAGATAAAGTCAAAAGACAATATCTTTTTCCAAGGGTTGAAATGTCCAATACTGAAGGCATGCATTTAAGCTGAGAGGGGGTAATTTCAAAGGAGATGAGAGAGACTATTTTTTTTTACTCAGAGAATGATGGGTGCCTGGAATGGAATCGTTCAGATGGGCACATGGATATGAGGAAAATGGAAAGATATGGACATTGTGTAAGCAGAAGAGATCAGTTAGCCACTTGATTACTAATTTAATTGGTTCAGCATTGTGGGGTCTGTTTCTGGACTGTTGTTGTTGTTCAGTCGTTAAGTCGAGTCCGACTCTTCGTGACCTCATGGACCATGGGGCTTTCACGGCAAGATATGGAGTAGATCGCTAGGCTCTTTTTCCGCACAGATACTGCTGCTGCCCGGGTTGGGACCTGACTGGGCTTGAACTCAGGACCATCTGCCTTTGAGTCCAGTGCTGATGCCACTACACCACCGGTCTGCTTTGTATTCTATGTTCTCTATGAGGATGAAGAGAAGGGGATGAATTTTCCATCTGGTATAGGTGAGTGTGATTTTTTTTTTAATCAGGCACTTACAAAGAAATAGCTTTTTTTTAACCATTTGAGGGAGTAAAACATCTGCCACTGGGGAGGGGCATGACCATATTCAATTCTGCCTCAGTGCTTCCACGGTACTCCTTCCCCCCCAAAAAAAAATTATTCTGGCTCTGATTCTGATTAGACGGGCGGGGAGGGATAGAAATATCACTGTGTGATTGCAGCAAGATGGTGCTGAAGCCTGGTAGAGAAGCATGGAGGAGAGTTAGCTGGATAACAGGCCCAGTTGCAATTTTGATGAGTGCTGGAGCCGGGTCAGAAACTGGTGGCTGAATCCCACATTTCAGGAGTTATTGGTTAAGTACACAGACCACAACCGTCAAAGCTGCAGAACCAATGACTTCACTATCTTGAATTACCACAGGCTAGATTGTGAATCAATAGCACTTGTTCTTTGAACACCACGAGATCCAATTTTATTTTTACCTAGGGTAGTTCACATAGAAGATCATGCTTGGGTAATTCATTACCAGATGTGGAATTGTTCTGAGCACTTCAGTGTGCCATTCACGTGAATGCACTTGCTATTTTCCATGAAATGTTCTCACTCCAAGTGGATAAAAATCCACATAATCTAGATTATGGAATGGTTTCAGGAGAACTAGTAACACATTGAGCTTGGGTTTTGTTTTGTTATTGAAAAGCACTCCCTGCTGCCAATGGGAGATCTGACTGCAGGCTGCTGAGAAAATGAAAAGCCCACTTGGGACAGGAAGATGTCTTTTTTTTCACCCAGCATTTGGCTTTCGAAATACTGATTCACTGGCTGGTTCTGAGGTGACAGATTGGTGCTGGATCCCAAGAGAGGAAATTTGTTAGAACGCCCACAAGATGGATTTTCTAGAGCAGCTTGTGATTGAGCTCATGAGGGGGGGAAAGGATATTCTGGATTGGGTGATGTGTAATGAATTAGATTTGATTCGGGATCTTAAGATAATGGAACCCTTAGGAGAAGTGATCATAATATGATAGAATACACTCTACAGTTTGAAAGGGAGAAGATAAGTTAGATGTATCAGTATTATAGTGGAGTAAAGGGAGTTACAGATGCAAGAGAGAGGAGCTAGTCAAAGTTGATTGGAACAAAATATTAGCAGGGACAATGCCAGAACAGCAATGGCTGGAGATTCTGGGAGCATTTTGGAAAGCACAGTATAAATGCCTCCCAAAGATGAAGCAGTATTCTAAAGGGAGGATGATGCAACCACGACTGACCTCAGTGGTTGGGAAGATGTTGGAGTTCATTATGAAGGATGAGTTTTCTGAGTACTAAAACAGGCCAAAGTCAGCATGGTTTCCTTAAGGGAAAATCTTGCCTGACAAATTTGTTGGAATTCTTCAAGGAAATAACAAGCAGGATAGAAAAAAGCTAATCGGTGGATGTTGTGTACTTGGATTTTCAGAAGGCCATTGACAAGGTGCCACACCTGAGGCTGCGCAACAAGAGCTCATGGTATTAGAGAAAAAAATAGTAGCCCGGATAGAGAATTGGCTGATTAGCAGGAAGCACAGTGTGAGAATAAAGGGAGCCTTTTCTGATTGGCTGCCAGTGACCAGTGGTGTTCTGAAGGGGTTGGGGTTGGGACCATTTCTTTTTACATTATATGTCAATGATTTGGATGATGGAACTATTGGCTTTGTGGCCAATAGAGGGGCTAGTAGTGTTGAGGAAGCTGGGAGGCTGCAAAAGGACTTGGAGAGATTAGGAGAATGGACAAAGAAGTGGCAGATGGAACATAGTGTCAGGGAGTGTATGGTCATGTACTGCAGTAGAAGGAATAAAAGTGTAGATTATTTTCTAAATGGGGTGGAAACTCAAAAATCTGAGATGCAAAGGGACTTGGGAGTCCTCATGCAGAATTCTCTAAAGGTTAATTTGAGGTTGAGTCAGTGGTGAAGATGACAATGCAATGTCAGCATTTATTTCAAGAGGACTAGAATATAAAGGCAAGGATGTAATGTTGAGGCTTTAGAAGGCATTGGCGAGCTTTCACTTGAAGTATTGCGAGCAGTTTTGGGCCTATTATCTAAGAGGATGCACAAACATTGGAGACAGTTCAGAGGAGGTTCATGAGATTGATTCCTGGAATGAAAGCATTATCATATGAGGACTGTTTGGCTCTGGGTCTGTACTCACTGCAGTTTAGAAGAATGAGGGGGGGATCTCATTGAAATCAATCAAATGTTGAAAGGCCTAGATAGGGTGGATGTGGAGAGGATGTTTCTTATTGTGAGCAAGTTTCAGACCAGAGGGCTCAGCTGCAGAATAGAGGGATGTCCATTTAGAACGGAGAGGAGGAGGGGCTATGTATCTCGTAAGTCAGAGGGTGGTTGCCCCAGGCGGTTGTAGTAGCCAGGTCATTGGGTGTATTTAAGGTACAGGTTGATAGATTCTTGATTAGTCAGGATGTGAAAGATTATGCAGAGAAGGCAGAAGATTGGGATTGAGAGGGTGGCAGAACAGGCTTGATGGGCCAAACAGCCTAATTCTGCTCCTTTATCTTATGGTCTAATGGTGACTTTGTCACTGTGCCATTGTTATGTCAGTAACTGGTCACACAGTGTGCCAGGGAGCTGGAGACAGTTGGGAGAGACCTTGAGTTTTGAGAAACTATAGACTACTACAACTTATCTCATTGAACCTATATTCCCCAAACTGCTCAGGTTTTCCAATGCTTTCATTGTGTGGGAGTGTTAATTAATTGCTAGTGTTAAACAAAGCTATGTTTAGGCTCATCAAAAATAGATAGGAGTCCAATTTCTACACACAAAATGCTGGAGGTACTCATTGGGTCAGGTAGGATCAATGGAGGGAATTGAAGAGTCAATAAAACATTGAAATGGTAAAATGGTGGTACACTTGATTGCAGCGGCCTCTCTGAGTTCAAACAAAGGTGTGGTTGTTCATCCTTTGTGTGACCCCACAACAGTGCTGGATATTGGGAGCATTGAGTTCTGTGGGTCTGACCTCCGGCCAAGTTGCTCGGTGTGGTGGAGCTGGCCTTGAATGTTGCTGTCAGCCAAGGAGGCAAGCATCGGGGGTGGTGTGCGGTTCAACAACCGATGTTTTTCTCATGATTGCAAGACCCTGGTGGACATTGGTAATTGTTGTGTGTGTGCGCGGCGTGTATTGTGTTCCGTGCTCGTGCGTTGCCTGGGGGGTGTGTGTGTGTGTGTGTGTGCGCATCGTGTGTGTTTGAGGTGTTCGTTCTGTGTGTGGTGCATTCGTTGTGTGCATCATGTGTGTGTGGTGTGTTGTGAGTGGTGTGCGTGGATGTGTTGTGTGGGTGTTATGTGTGTTGGGTTGTGCATGTGTGTTCTTGTGCGTGTGCATGCGACAGACAATAGGTGCAGGAGTAGGCCATTTGAGCCTGTACTGCCATTCACTGTGGATGATCAGCCATGATCACAATCAGTACCCCGTTCCTGCCTTCTCCCCATATCCCTCGACTCCGCTATCTTTAAGAGCTCTATCTCTTTCTTGAAAGCATTCAGAGAATTGGCCTCCACTGCCTTCTGAGGCAGAGCATTCCACAGATCCACAACTCTCTGGGTGAAAATTTTTTCCCTCAACTCTGTTCTAAATCACCTACCCCTTATTCTTAAACTGTGGCCTCTGGTTCTGGACTCCCCCAACATCAGGAACATGTTTCCTGCCTCTAGTGTGTCCAATCCCTTAATAATCTTACATGTTTCAATCCGATCCCCTCTCATCCTTCTAAATTCCAGTGTATACAAGCCCAGTCACTCCAATCTTTCAACATACGACAGTCCTGCCATCCCAGGAATTGACGTCTTGAACCTACGCTGCACTCCCTCAATAGCAAGAATGTCCTTCCTCAAATTTGGAGACCAAAACTGAACACAATACTCCAGGTGTGGTCTCACCAGGGCCCTGTACAACTGCAGAAGGACCTCTTTGCTCCTATACTCAACTCCCCTTGTTATGAAGGCCAACATGCCATTAGCTTTCTTCACTGCCTGCTGTACCTGCATGCTTTATTCCAGTGACGGATGAACAAGGACACCTAGATCTCGTTGTACTTCCCCTTTTCCTAACTTGAGACCATTTAGATAGTAATCTGCCTTCCTGTTCTTGCCACCAAAGTGGATAACCTCACAATTATTCACATTAAACTGCATCTGCCATGCATCTGCCCACTCACCCAATCTGTCCAAGTCACCCTGCATTATCATAACATCCTCCTCACATTTCACACTGCCACTCAGCTTTGTGTCATCTGCAAATTTGCTAATGTTACTTTTAATCCCTTCATCTAAATCATTAATGTATATTGTAAACACTGAACTTTAACGGTCCCAGCACTGAGCCTTGCGGTACCCCACTAGTCACTGCCTTCCGTTCTGAAAAGGACCCGTTAATCCCTACTCTTTGTTTCCCGTCTGCCAACCAATGTTAGTACCCTGCCCCAAAAATACCATGTGCTCTATTTTTGCCCACTAATCTCCTATGTGGGACCTTATCAAAGGCTTTCTGAAAGTCCAGATACACTACATCCACTGGCTCTCCCTTGTACATTTTCATAGTTACATCCTCAAAAAATTCCAGAAGTTAGTCAAGCATGATTTTCCCTTCGTAAATCCATGCTGACTTGGACTGATCCTGTTACTGCTAAGCAAATGTGCCATTATTTCATCTTTTATAATTGACTCTAGCATCTTCCCCACCACCGATGTCAGGCTAACTGGGACAATTCTCCATTTTCTGTCTCCCTCCTTTCTTAAAAAGTGAGATAACATTAGCTATCCTCCAATCCTCAGGAACTGATCCTGAATCTATAGAACATTGGAAAATTATTACCAATGCGTCCACGATTTCTAGAGCCACCTCCTTAAGTACCCTGGGATGCGGACCTGGGGATTTATCAGCCTTCAGTCCCATCAGTCTACCCAACACCATTTTCTGTCTAATGTGAATATCCTTCAGTTCCTCCGTTACCCTGGGTCCTCTGGCCACTATTACATCTGGGAGATTGTCTGACAGATCCAAAGTTCAAATCGTCTGCCATTTCCTTGTTCTCCATAATAAATTCACCCATTTCTGCCTTCAAGGGCCCAACTTTGGTCTTAACAAGTTTTTTCCTCTTCACATACCTAAAGAAGCTTTTACTATCCTCCTTTATATTCTTGGCTAGCTTACCTTCGTGCCTCATTTTTTCTCCCCGTATTGCCTTTGCTGTAATCTTCTGCTGCCCTTTAAAATTAGTTTCCCAATCCTCTGGCTTCCCACTCGTCTTTGCTATGTTATACTTCTCTTTTATTTTTATACTGTCCTTGACTTCCCTTGTCAGCCCCCTACTCCCCTTAGAATCTTTCTTCCTCTTTGGGATGAACTGATCCTGCACCTTCTGTATTATTCTGCCATTGTTGTTCCACTGTCATCCCTGCGAGAGTATCCTTCCAGTCAACGTTGGCTAGTTCCTCCCTCATGGCTCCATAGTCCCCTTTGTTCAACTGTAATACTGACACTTCCAATTTTCCCTTCTCCCTCAAAAATTGTAGATTAAAACTTATCATATTTTGATCACTACCTCCTAATGGCTCCTTTACCTTGAGTTCCCTTATCAAATCCGGTTCATTACACTAGATCCAGAATTGCCTTCTCCCCGGTAGGCTCCAGTACAAGCTGTTCTAAGAATCCATCTCAGAGGCACTCCACAAACTCCCTTTCTTGGGGTCCAGTACCAACCTGATTTTCCCAGTCTACCTGCATGTTGAAATCCCCCATTACAACCGTAGCATTACCTTTGCGACAGGCTAATTTTAGCTCTTGATTCAACTTGCACTCTGTATCCAGGCTACTCTTTGGGGGTCTGTAGATAACTCCCATTAGGGTCTTTTTCCCTTACAATTTCTCAGTTCTATCCATACTGACTCTACATCTCCTGATTCTATGTCACCCGTTGCAAGGGACTGCTTTTTTTTGGGGTGTGTGGGGTGTGCTGTGTGTTCATGTGTGTGTTTACCAGAAGAGGGCAGCAGATACCAGGAGCAGATTACTTCATAGGCTGTAAGTGTTTGTGAACAAACCTGTTGAAAAACCCTTCGGTATCAGAACGACTGTAATGCAGCGTTGATTAAGAACAGCATCTGCTTCCATATTTTTAAAAGTCATATTTATCACCACGGAAATCTATATACAGATTAATCCAAAGACATGGAACACTTGGGACATTTCCCTGCAACCTGAGCCTCAAGTCCTTCAGACCCCACCTCTGCATAACCTCAAAACAGTGCCCGGGCCCCATTCAGAGTTTGCCTTCTGTGGCCTGAGTACAGTACTCTGAATGACTAACTGCAGGCAGCTCCTGGGGGGTGGGGTGAGACTTCCAATCCATGGATAAATCAGCTCTTGATAAACTACCAGAGACTTTGGGTCAGAGCGAGGCAGCTCCCAGGTATGACAGGACTCGGTACACAGAAGCAAGCAGAAAGACAGTAAGTCACTTACCACCTTGCTAGGTTTTTAACTTTCAGAGTCACGCAACCTTACTATATCACTGCATTTCCTCTTTACGCTACCTTTCCTCGTGAGGATCTGGACTGCAAAGTGGAACTAGTTTTGATAAATGAGCTCCCAAAGCAGGTCTGGACCCTGGACTGACTGCACCTCCGGCATTGACGACCCTCAGCAACGGCCACTTTGCCCTTGCCCCCTCCAAGTGCAGGGACTGAGTGCTCAGCTCACGTGACTGCCCTCAAGGTTTGCTCCTTTGGAGCAGCATGCATCTTGTTCAGGAATGGGAACTCCAGGTTCTGTAGCACTGCGTAAGTCAATCACTAAACCCCGCACCATAAAATCCAGGCTTCACCAACAGCTTTGGGCTGCAGGACTAACTGGGCTTTAGATTGAGGACCCCTGGAGTTATCTTTCCTGAATGTCAAACTTGATGTCATAGTGGTGTCAGGGAGAGTTGAACTAGTTGGGAAGTTTGGCTTTAAGTTCCTCTGCTAGACCTGCCAAGTTCATGATTTCCAAGGCCTGGTACAAGGACTCCATGGAGGCTGTTTGCTGCTGGCTCCACTGACGAAGCATCTCGTACTGCTGGTCTCGGGAATGGGTCACGTCCAGCTCAATCCGCTCGATTTCGCACTCCTTCAGCCTCAGCAAACGCATCAGCTCCTTCCATCTCCGCACGGGCACTAAGTTGATGATTTCATACAAGGTTCTTCCATCTAGGGGCATTGACACTAGAGGAAGAAAACTCCAGTCAGCTCCCGGCTCACACAGCCTGCCACAACGCACATACATATTGTTGTATATTTGCATTCCTTATTTTTCTGCAACGTAGGAGGTTTTTGTCCCATTGAATCTATATTGTCTCCTAGAGCAACCCATCAATCTATTCCCCCAAATTCCTTTCATCCATATCTCTCACACATACCCCTTCTGACTTTCCCACTCACTAGGGATAATTTACAGCAACCACAACCCATCAACCAGCAAACTTTGGGAATTGAGAGGAAGTCTGGAGGAGAACTTTGCTCTCTTATCAGATTCCTTCTTCACCAGCTCTTGACCTTTCCCATCACCTTTCAGCTAGCCTCCTTCTCCCCCCCCCACCCCACCTTTTCATTCTGGCATCTTCCCCCTTCTTTCTCAGTCCTGAAGAAGGGTCTTGGCTTGAACTGCCAACTATCTATTCATTTCCGTTGATGCTTCTTGCCTTGTTGGGTCCCTCCGGGGGTGGGGGGGGGGGGGTGTTGCTTTGGATTTCCAGCATCTGCAGACTTCCCTGCATTTAGGACAACTACATGGCTCCAGGACGAATGTGCTAACAAGGTCAGAATTGAGCTTGCAAGCTGTGAAACAGCTGCACTACCTGCAGAACTGTCCTGTTCCACGCACTCTCTGCCTACATCGAGACACTGTCTGCACATCCTGTTAGCTTGTCCACTTCCCGAAATAATGGATCAGATCCAGAGTAAATCTTTTTTCTAAGTTGTCCAATTAAAGAATCCCCTCGGAGCAACAGAGACCAAGTCCCTTACCATGTGCTTCGGGTTGGAGCCGTGATGCCTGTAGACTGGTCCCATAAATGTTGTTGTTTGCCAGAGGGTAGGTTGGGAAATCAATAGGAGGCCTGGATTTCCTTTCTGGAGCTGGAATCTCAAATGGCTGCCAGGAACAAAAAAAGTTAAAACACAAATTAAGTTCAAGCTGCATCCAGATTGAGAATTTAACAGTCGTCGCAGCAACCGGCAAAGGTTTCTGCGTGTGTGACGGATGCAGAGAGCACAGTGTGGCGAAATTCGGTGCTATATGGTTGTTGCGCGGGATGTGAGTGTCATGGTGAATCTTGTACATCTCAAACTGGCCTCAAAAAGGTGACAGTGAGCTTCTGCCTGGGATCCCTGCTGCCAGCTCCAGAATAGATTTCAGGAATTAGACACTGAACCCTGCAATATTTCCAAATCCTTGTATGATCTGGAGGGGACACTGCCATGGTGTCTCCAGTTTCCGGCCGAGCCCATCTCTGCGGTAGTTGAGGATTTGGAAGGTGTCGCTGAAGGAGTCTGCTGCACTTGACAGAGGTGCTGTCACGTTGCATCAGCGGTGGAAAGGATCACTGTTTAGGGCAGTGGATGAGATATCATTCAATTCAAGTGTCAGCTTTGAACTAGGACAATGAGCTGCCAACTGCGATATGTCTTGTGACGGAGGCGGGAAGGTAAAGACCAGACAGAGAACTTTACAACTCGACTGCTGCTGGAAACATGACCAAACAAACAGTCCTCAGCACTCACCAACTCCTTAACTTCACTCTTTGTCTCTTCACCCTCAGGAACTGAAGCACAGACATCAGGCCTGAGAACCCCTAGGCAAAATACACACAAATTATTGAGTGCAGAGTTTATTAAACATAGTTTCCACCTATCCCAACCACCCTCATAATCATGGCCACCTATAGGCATCCGTTAGTCTCGTGAGACCATAGATTTGTGCCTTGGAAGGTTTCCAGGGCGGAGGCCTGGGCAGGGTTGTATGGAAGACCGGCAGTTGCCCAAGCTGCAAGCCTTCCCCTCTCCACGCCACCGATGTTGTCCAAGGGAAGGGCGCTAGGACCCAAGCAGCTTGGTACCGGTGTCGTCACAGAGCAATGTGGTGTTAAGTGCCTTGCTCAAGGACACAAACACACTGCCTCAGCTGAGGCTTGAACCAGTGACCTTCAGATCACTAGACCGATGCCTTATCCACTAGGCCACGTGCCAACACATGGCCCACCATTCCCAGACTTAACAACATCCCTCATTTCTCCTCCCCCTTCACGCTGGTCTAAAAATGTCCATTAATTAGAACTCTTTCGATGAAAACCCCAGGTGTTCCACATGAACATGAAGACCAGGAGGATGATTTGACCAATCTGAAGTTGGGGAAGGTAGGGGAGGTCCTTAATGAATACCCTGTTTCAGTATTCCCCTGTAAGAGGACCTTGACAATGTGTGGACAGTGTAGAACAGGCTAATCTGCAGGAAGATATCGCTGTTAAGAAAAAGCATATGCTGGAACCTTTGAAAAACATTGGGATAGATAAGTCCCCAAGGCCAGATGGGATATATCTTAGGTTATTACAGGAAGTGAGGGAGAGATTTCTGTGCCATTGGCAATGATTTTATTTCCTTGCCACAGGAGTAGTACTAGAAGACTGGAGGGTGGCAATCCTGGGGATTACAAGCCATTGAGCCTTACGTCAGAGCTGCAGTATTGCACCTTATATTCCTTGTTCTGTGAACTCTGTTTCTACACTCAGCCAGCTCTGCTTCTATGCTGCGTTGGCCTCTTGGCTTAGGTTTGCCAACGTCTACCATATGATATTTTATCAAGTACCTTTTGAAAATCCAGTGAATCAGATCTCACCCCACCCCCCCCCGTGTTACCTCATCAAAACACATTGCGAACAAAATTTTACCTTTATGAGATCTACCTGCCTCTCACTTGCAAGTTAATGCTCATCCAAGCCGATGATCATTTCCACTCCTAGTAATGAACTGATTGGCCTATGACATTCTCCCCTTCAGTTTTAGAATGTGTAATGTTTTCAGTCTCCAGTCCTCTACCTCCTCCCCATGGTCAGCACCTTGTACCATTTTTATTCTTCACCATCCAAGGATGCATCCCGTCAGCTGATGAGCTACCTGTAGTGTCTTTAATAGTGTAAATATATTGCTTGATTAACCATTCTTTGTTTATATAGTTAATTATGAGTTATATGTAAGAAGTATGGGAATGGCATGCGTCACTCAACCACCACATCGTATGCGAGAGCATACATATAGAAAGGAAAGAAAACTATGTAGACAGGTATCCTGGCTCCCCTGTTTTACTTTCAATTAGTTTCTGGAGTTACAAAACAGAACAGTGGTGATGAGGAAGTTTTAAATCAAACCCAAGATGACTACCTGTTGAAGTGCAGTATGTTTTTCTTCAGAATGGGAGAGAGATGTTCGAATTTAAAAAAAGAATTAGTATGGCCACGGTGAGTAATAGGTGACAATGATAATAAACTTTTAAAAAAAAGCAGAAATAGCTGGCTACACTGGAAAGATAGATGTGTTTGATTGCACAACAGATAACTGGATGATGTATGATGAACTAATTGTGCAGTATTTTTAAGCAAATGAAAAATGAGTGGTAGTGCTGCAGAATGCAATGGGTGGAAAAGTATATAGTTTGCTTAGAAGTTTAAATTCTCCAGCCAAACCTGCCAAAAGTAACTTTGCTGATATTATGAACATCATGCAAGGATACAGGTTTCCCCCGCCATCCGAAGGTAAAGCATTTCTATGGAATGGTTCGTAAGCCAGAATGTCATAAAGTGAAGAAGCAATTACCATTTATTTATACGGGAAAAATTTGTGAACGTTCGCAGACCCAAAAAATAACCTACCAAATCATACCAAAAAACACAGAAAACCTAAAATAACAGTAACATAGTAAAAGCAGGAATTATATGATAAATACACAGCCTATATAAAGTAGAAATACTTTTCTGCAATCATTGTCCACTGCAGTGAAAATCTCACGCAAGCGCTCTTGCAGAAGTACTCTCTCCAGTAACCTTTAAGCTATGAAATTGCCAAATCATACCAAATAACACTTAAAAATACACAACCTTTATAAAGTAGAAATAATGTATGTACAGTGTAGTATCACTTACTGGGATCGGGAAGACAGTGAGGACACTGATGGTGTGTTAGGCGGAGTTGTCGGAAGTTGGGGTGGTGAGAGGTAGAGGAAACTCATCTCATCATCTGTTTCCATCAGGGCAGGCAGGTCATCTTCTATGTCTGCCTGCCTTGATGTTGAAGGTCAAGGTTGGTCATCTGCTGCGGCTGATGTGGAAGGTTTGAAAAACGACAGTATGCTTGACTGCTTAGACTCACGCATTTTTCTATCATACAGTTCTTAGTAAGCACTCAAACCATCCTGCAAATATGCCCTAAACCTACGTACCCTTTCAAAATTAAAGTCAAACTTTTCTGCAATCATTGTAGTGTTGTCAACTGCAGTGAAAATTTCACACAGTTGCTTCACGTTCAGTTCCTGGATGACTTCACTTTCGGTCCATTCGCTACTGTGTTCGGTTTTGATTGTTATCCTTTCCTCTTCCAATTGCATCAGCTCTTCATCATGGGATGCCAAAACCTCTTCAACATCATCTTCGTCAACTTCCACAAGCCAAACTCACTTTCTCCTTACTTCGTTCACCACAATTGAAATGCTTAATTATGTCTAGTTTTATGCTAAGTGTAACACCCTTACGAGCTCTTTTAGGCTTTTCCGATACTTTAGAACTCATCTTGCTAACGGATGCATGAAATAAATTGAGATAAAGCACAGATGCTCACAGGCATGTGCTTAAGCAATGGCAGGCTTGGCTGCTTTTTTTCGCGCGCTACCTTTTTTCATAACAGTGAAAACACCTTCTGTTAGCAAAAACAGGTAACTAAAATAGGTCTTCATAACAGCGAGGTGTTGTAAAGCGAACGTTTGAAAAACGGGGGGCACATGTATTTAGAACCAAAACCATTCATGATTGTAGAACACTTTAGGTTTCATAGGTGGAATCAAATGAAAGGGGAATCCAGTTGAGCTTATGTGACTGAATTGAAAACATTGTCTGAGCATTGTCAGTTCAATGACAGGCTTAATGATGCACTGAAAGATTGTGCAGTTTGTGGAATCTTACAAGAAAGCATTCAAAACGGCTCCTAAGCAAGCACAAATCACGCTTAAAAGAACAAAAATGAAAGGACTTTACAGAGAAGAGAAAAAGAAAAAAAAAAGTAAATTTCAGTTTCAAAAAGAGCACTAATCTGCATGTTGTTGATGAAAAATCTGATAATGATGGGGCTCTTGAACCAAGAAGGATAACTTCACTTGCCTCATCATTGAGATGATCACACAACCTGTGGACTTACTTTTAAGGACTCTTCATCTCCTGTTCTCAATATTCATTGTTTATTTATATATTATTCTTTCTGTTTGTACTTGCACAGTTTGTTGTCTTTGGCACTTTGGTTAAATGTCCAAGTTGGCGTGGTCTTTCATTGTTATTATTGTTATTCATGGTTATTATTGAGTATTGAAATATTGAGCACACCTACAAGAAAATGAATCTTAGGTTTGTATATGGTGACATATACAACCACGATAACAAATTTACTTTGAACATTGAACTTTGAGTGACACAGGACTGAGTAGCCTTGAGATTTACAATGTGAAAACTAATGAGACATAAGCAATATGACTTACACCAGAAGTGAATGGCAAATTAATTAAAATGGAATTGGACACTAGCTCAGCTGTTTCAGTCATTACGTAAAGTGAGTTTGAATGGCATTTCAAAGTTATTGAATTAAAACCTACAGATATCCAACTAAGAACTTAAACTGGAGAAAAGAAAACTCCTGTGGGAATGACACTTGCAACGGTGACACATTGGGCTTGGATGTGGGGAAAAAACAGGAGGGCCATCATTGTAGGCTGTGTTTGGCTGAGACAACTACAATTTGATTAGAGATCCATTCACAATTAGAATGCCACATGCCCTGAAATAGAGTCAACAGAAAGTGAATTAAGAAAGATAATGGATGATGCCTCAGCAGTGTTCAAGGATGGCATTGGTAAATTTGTACCAATAGTAAATTAGTGTTTAATGAAATACCACATCCATGCTTTACAAAGCTGGGCCAGTTCCTTATACAATCAGTGATAAAGTAGCCAGTGAGCTAAATTGCATAGACTGAAGGAATTCTTTCCAAAACTGAGTGGAGCCCACAGGCAATGCCAGTGGGACCAGTATCCAAGAAGAATGGGTTTGTCAGGATCTGTGGTGACTTTAAGGTCATCATGAAGTCAGTACCGAATGTAGATCAATACCCTCTGCCCAGGTTAGAGGATATCATTGCAAACATTTCTGGAGGGAAACACGTCAGCAAAGTGGACTTAGCTGAGGCCTACCTACAGATGGAGATGGAGATGGAAGAAGAGTCCGAAGTGTTTCTCACCATAGACACTCACAAAGGCACTCTGGCAAAAAACCATGGACCAGGTGCTGCAAGGCTGCCCAGACACTCGGTGTTACCTGGATGACACCACTGTAACTGGAAAGGATGACATGGAGCATATCCAAAAATCTCAAGGTAGTGTTAAAAAATTAGATTATGGGCTCAGACAAGGTGTGGATTCTTTAAATCAAGCATCACTTACTGTGGTCACACCATGAATGCACAAGGATTACAAAAATGTGCTGAGAAAATTCAAGCTCTGGTGAATGCCCCAAAGGACATGTTAAAGCAGTGGTCCTTTTTAGGGTTTGTCAATCACTTTAACAGGTTCTATAAGATGCTTCACCTTATGGTATAGAGCAGCTGCAATTATGTTACATGTTATGAGTGATGGAAGTGAATGCCCCATATCCTTTGCATCATGTTCTTTTACTTCTGCAGAGAAAAATTTATGCACAAATTGACAGAGAGGCCTCGAGTCTAGTTTGGGGTGTAAGACATTTCAACCAGTACTTGTATGGGAGCGAGTTTATCCTCATTACCGATCATCAACCACTAGTGTCTCATTTTCAACCCACAGAAGAGTGTTCCACTAACAACAACTGCGCAAGTGCAGAGATGGGCTCTTGGAAGACACAGTTACAAGACTGAATTCAAAAGGACAACTAATCTTGGAAATGACGATGGATTGATTTTCCTTTTTACTCCTGGGAAAAGAAATACCTGGAAAGCTTACAAAAGAGGGCACTCCTCTTGATGTATTCTCTCCAATGCACATTGAAATTCTCCTTATTAAGGCAGAGCTGGACCAAAGGGAAACCACACTGTTTCAGCTCTACATGGCCATCCAGAATGGCTGGAATGTGCAGCAGAAATGTCAGTTTCCCTGTTTTAATTAGCACCGGGGTGAACTTGCGTTTGATGGGGGTTGCCTTACGTGGTGATTGAGAGTTGTTGTACCGTCCAAGCTGAGCGCTAACATGTCAAAATAAGAACGTTGGCTCAAAGTTTTGCCTGGTGGCCTGGGATAGACCAGCAGACCGGGCTGCTTGCCATGTGTTGGGATGCCAACACATCCAGAAGATACCAAAAGCAGTGCCTCTCCATCCCTAGTAATGGCCTGCATTGCCTTGGCAGAGGATTCATGTGGGTTTTGCTGGATGATTGACAGGCATAAATTTCTAGGTGGTAATGGACGCAGCTACAAAGTGGCTGGAAGTGTTGCCAATAGCCTCCACTACAGCCTTACACACCACTGATGTGCTGAGAAGCTGCTTCTCAAGGGCTGCTGTTCCATATCACTTTCAGTGACAATGGACCACAGTTTGTTGCAGACCAGTCTCAGCCATTCCTGAAAATGAATCGAAGAAGACATATTACATCTGCACCGTACCGCCCAGTTACAAATGGCTTGACAGAAAGGCTTGTCCGGAGCCAAAAGAACTCACTGTGAGCAATGTCGGCAGAACACACTGCACTGAATCAGAAGCTTGCCACTTCCCTCTTTGCATTCTGCAGTGCGGCACACTCCACAATGAACAACCCGCCAGCTACGCTGTTCCTGGGTCGTCCCTTGCACTCACGCTCGGATCTCCACAAACCCAGTCTCAGAAGGAGCACGCAGAACAAATGGCTGAGACTAACCGAGAACTCCTCAAACAAGGAGGCTCACTGTCTCACTCCTGGACAAGCATTCACGGTGAAGGACTACAGAGGTGATCCAAAGCGGGTACATGAAATGATTAAGAATAGAGCTGGACCACTGCCCTACACAGTGGAGACTGTGTCTGATGTAATCTGGAAATGGCACATTGATCAGCGGAGGAGAGTAGAGTCCATTGTTTGAAAGGGCTGTTAGATCTACTTCCTGCGCTCCCAGAGTCAACTCCTATGACCACCATGGAGGGGACCCCAGAAGATGAGATTGTTTCACAGCCACAAGTCTCACCTGCCAGGCAGAGTGATCCCACTTATCAGGAAAAACGTTATCCCAGTACAGTAAGAAAGTCTCCACAGTATGTGACATACTTGAGTTGAGATGCATTCTATATTGAGCTGGAATTTATAGCTAAGCAGGGAAAAGTGTTGAGTATTTAATATTTGAGTAATATTGTAAATATAGTTTGATTAAGCATTCTGTTTGCTTATGTAATTCATTATGGGTGACATGTAAGAGTACGTGACATGTATGTGAACAACATACATCACCATGTCATTTGTCAGATCCTCACTAAAAAAAAATGAAAGAAAACTAAAGACTGCTGTGGTTTTCCTTCAATTAGTTTCTGGAGTTACAAAACATAACACTATCCGATGGAAGTGCTCCCGGATTTCTAGTATCTTTTTTTTTAACTTCACTGAGTATCCCAACTTATTTCTTGCAGTTTTGACAAACTTTTATTTGAGTGCAAGAGCGAATGTGAGCCTCTTTGCCTGAGGCTACGAATTGGGGGGGAGATGAGGGAACTCTCTGCCAGGAATAGTGGTACGTATGAAACCAGAGAGTCCCCTTGTCTCGGTTATGGTAACATTGGGAATACCTGTGCCTGTCAGGGTCTCCGGCTCCTCCACAGCAGATGTACATCGAAATTTGCAGCGCAGAAGTTGAACCATCACAAGCAGAAGGGAAAGTGATCCCAAAACACTTAGAACAATCTTCAGCACTAGAAACAAGAACAGGGTGAGTCAGTCACAATCCCCCGCTGGAACCCAGAATAAAGATCAGTCACGATCACCAAACCTCTTTTAGGACTGCTCATTAGCCTGGCTAAGGTGGTCATTATCAATTCTAGGGAGCTGAGGGATTTAGCAGGTCACTTGGTGTGTTTTCTTGCCTCACTTCCAAAGCTACACTTGCCGAAAGACCTTGAGGCTCACGTTATTGATATCCAATGTCATGCTTGAGACTACTTGATCTTCAGGCAGCCAATGAACTGAAACTGACACCCAAACCAAAATGCTGTTTAACTTGTTTTGATTTCCTTAATCTTTTGATATAATTTACAATTTATTGTTTATGCCCCTTTATTAATACCCCTCGTCAACTTGCCTATAGCAATACAAGGTTTCATGCCAGTCAGTAACGTAGATTGGACACACACTTTTCTATCACTGGCCATGCGTACGTCTTTGGGTTGAATTCCCTGCCTTCACCGGAACCCACTGAAATCAATGCTGACGACAGTGGTCTTTGATAAAAATCCAGCCTAGTGCAGGTCAGTGTGCAGTCAGTGATCACTTTCAACATCCGGATATCTTGCTCCCCTTTTCCTTTCTTACAGTAAGAACTGCTATCCTGAGATTGGAGACAAGAGATACCTGTGGCAAAATATGACTCGGAAATCAAGCATCCCAGCGCAGCAGGAGAGGATTCATTTGTAATTCTAAAAAAAATCAAAAGACACAGACATCAGCAATGTGTGCAGAAAATCATTTCAACCAAACTCCATAGTGGGTAAACAGGGTTGCTGGTCTAACTTCTGATAATGCCCCTCCTCCCCTTCTTACCCGATCCCTGACATATTTAGTTGTTTGCCTGTTCTCCATCTCCCTCTGGTGCTCCCCCCCACCCACCTCCTTTCTTTCTCCTGAGGCCTCCAGTCCCATGATCCTTTCCCTTCTCCAGCTCTGTATCACTTTCGCCAATCACCTTTCCAGCTCTTAGCTTCATCCCACCCCCTCCAGTCTTCTCCTATCATTTCGCATTTCCCCCTCCCCCCACTACTTTCAAATCTCTTACAGACTTTCCTTTCGGTTAGTCCTGACGAAGGGTCTCGGCCCGAAATGTCGACAGCACTTCACCCTATAGATGCTGCCTAGCCTGCTGTGTTCCACCAGCATTTTGTGTGTGTTGTTTGAATTTCCAGCATCTGCAGATTTCCTCGTGGTTGCTGGTATCTCTTCTTTTTGATCCCAGGGTCCAGAACTGCCTTCTTCCTCAACCAACCATTCAACTAGGGAGAAATACTGTACAGACTTTCATTTGAACAGCTTGGATTTCAAAGCTAGAGATTTATTCTGCTTCTTGCTATACGAAAACTGCCATTGAAGAGGTAACGTGCATATATTCTATACTTATTAAAGGCAGACATTGAATACATAGAGAGTAAAACTCTCTACACAGGCCCCTGAGATACAAGCAGGGCAGGTTAAACATTAATTAGGGATGAGCAAACTTCCCTTTACACCGCTCATCAAACTCTCAGCCAATTAAGATACAGAGAAAAGCTTCCTCTCTGCTGTGCCTTCAAACATTCCCAGGGTAGGTAAAATATGATTTGGACACAAAGTAAGGGGCCAGCTGCATTCTCTCACTAATATGCTCAAGTCTCAATCTCTTGAGTTGAGATTTTCACTTCAAGGTGTAGATTCAGCAGCAGACCCCAAATAGAGGCCCTAACTCCAACATGGAGCCACTTTTCCATTTGGGCCCTAGGGCATCCATCAGTGTTGGCTGGGATAGAGCCAGGTCCAAAGGTGAAGGAAGAGCATCCACCCCATAATATTGCCCACGTGTGGCAAGGAAATGTCAGGATCCTGTTCCTTTAAAACAGAGGCGACAAATTCATATTCTTAAATAACTCCAAGCTGACTCACTCAGGACAGGCTTTGCACTGGCCACCATGTTTGTAAAATCTTGGCAAGCACTCTCCGCATTGAGCGTCCTTCTGCTGCGAACCTGAAGTGATAGTCAATACATGGAACCAGGAGTCAAAGAGAGTTAAACAGGACCAGGTTTTTACTCTGCTAAACCTGTGAAGCAACCAACTGCAGTTGAACCCTGTCACCAGTGCATTGAGTCCCATGGCCAGGCAGGAGGAAAGCAAGTCCTCATCACAAAGTCAAAGTCATTGACACCTCGACTGGTCCTTAATTTCTAGTTATTTTCCAGTGGGCAGACTTCTTTTACTTTAATTAACTCCAATTATTCCCCTTTTTTGCTCTTGGACGCTAACTGCAGCTGGATCTCACCACCCAAAGTTCAAAGTGAAATTTATTATCAGAGTACATACAACCCTGAGATTTTCTTTTCTGTGGGCGTACTTAGCAAATCTATAGAACAGTAACTGTAAACAGGATTAATGGGCAACAAACTATGCAAATGCAGATAATAAATAAATAGCAATAAATAACGAGCATGATCTAACAAGATAAAAGAGTCCTTAAATGAGTTTAGTTATCCCCTTTTGTTTGAAAGCCTGATGGTTGAGGGGTAGTAACTGTTCTTGAACCTGGTGGTGAGAGTCCTGAGGCACCTGTACCTTCTACCTGATGGCAGCAGTGAGAAAAGAGCATGGCCTGGGTGGTGAGGATCTTTGATGATGGATGCTGCTTTTCTACGGCAGCATTTCATGTACATGTGCTCAATGGTTGGGAGAGCTTTTCCCGTGATGTACTGGGCCGAATTCACTATATTTAGTAGGATTTTCTGCACAAAGGAGTTGGTGTTCCCATACCAGGCTGTAATGCAGCCAGACAGAACGCTTTCCACCACACGTCTATAAAAGGTTTTTGATGATGTGCCGAATCTCCGTAGATTCCTGAGGAAGTAGAGGCACTGTCGTGCTTTCTTTGCAATTATCTTTATATGATGGGTCAAGGACAGGTCCTTTGAGATAGAGACACCCAGGAATTTAAAGATACTGACCCTCTCCACCTCTGATCCTCCGATGATTACTGGCTCATTGACCTCCGGCTTCCCTCTCCTGAAATCTAATATTAGTTTCTTGGTCTTATTGATATTGAGTGAGAGGTTGTTGTTATTACACCACTCAGCCAAGTTTTCAATCTCCCTCTCGTATGTTGATTCATTACCCACCTTTGAAACAGCCCACAATAGTGGTGTCATCAGCAAACTTATATATGGTGTTGGAGCTGTGCTTAGCCACACAGTCATAAGTGTAAAGCAAGTAGAGCAGGGGCTAAGTACACAGCCTTGTGGTCCACCTGTGCTGGTGGAGATTGTGGAGGAGGTGTTTTTATCAATCTGAACTGAGTGGGGTCTACAAATGCGGAAATCCAGGATCCAATTGCACAAGGGGATATTGAGGCACAGGTCTTGGAGATTACTGTTTACCCAGGCTGAACTTTGACTGAAGCTGGGCTCTGACCGCAGCCCAGCGCTGAACAGATTCACCAAGGAGCTGGTTGTGGACAACAGGAGGAGTGGAGACAGGCTAACCCCTATTGACATCAATGGATCTGTGGTTGAGAGGGTGAACGACTTTAAGTTCCTTAGCATACACATCACTGAGGATCTCATGTGGACTGTACATACTGGCTGTGTGGTGAAAAAAGCACACCAGCACCTCTTTCACCTCAGACGGTTGAAGAAGTTTAGCACAAGTCCCCAAATCCTGAGGACCTTCTACAGGGGCACATCTGTGAGCATCCTGACTGGCTGCATCATGGACTGGTATGGGAACTGTACCTCCCTCGATTGCAGCACTCTGCAGAGAGTGGTGCGGACAGCCCAGAGCATCTGTAAAGGTGAACTTCTCACTATTCAGAACATTTACAGAGACAGGTGTGAGAAAAGGGCCCGAAGGTTCATTGGGGGCCCGAGTCACCCCAACCACAATCTCTTCCAGCTGCTACCATCCGGGAAATGGTACCACAGCTTAAAAAGCCAGGACCAACAGGCTCTGGGATAGCTTCTCCCACCAGGCCATAAGACTGAATAATTCACACTGATACAACTGCATTTCTATGTTATATTGACTGTCCTGTTCTACATGCTATTTATGACCAATGATGATAAAGTGCACATTGCACATTTAGACTGAGACATAAAGAGTTTTACTCATGTATGTGAAGGATGTAAGAAATAAAGTTAATTCAAATTCAATTCAAGGTGACATGTAGGGTCACAGGCTGGGTAATACTATTCATGAGGGTAAAACACAGAATAGATGAGGATCTAAAGATAATCTCCCCCTTATAAGCAGAATTTCCAAACTTAAAGCAACCTAGTTTATCTCACCCAATCAAGCCAACAGTTGTATGACAAATTATATCCTCAACACATCACAACAGTAAAATCAATTAGGTCATACAGTGGCAGTTCCATAAACCTCCTTGAACTCCACCTCACAATATATGTACTTATTCACAAAACTCTTACAGTAAACCACCGCCTGTCACATTATGCCACGTCCCACAATAACTTGCATCATTAGCCCGAGCCCCCTCTCCCATTTCTCCCACCTCTCAATGGTACTCACAGGGTTTGATGACTGTTCTGTTGTCGCACCTGGAGCAGCTCGAGCAGTGGAACTGTGTGCATTTTCTGTTGTGACACTGCTGGTACCAGTCAGCCTTGCACATGCACTCTGTGTTATTGGTAGCAGTGCAGTTACGAATGGTTGTCTGCGTCACTGGATAAAAATGAGCACTTTTTTTTTGGATCCGACTACAGGTCTGTGACAGCGTGAGCGGAAGAGGTGTGTGACAAAGATAGTTTGAGGGACAGAGATGGGGAGAGATACTAAGGGAAGTTGTGAACTTGAGGGAGGGTGAGCTTCGCAGTGGGAAAATGATTCCCCTTTTTAACCCTCATTTGACAGGTCAGATACAGATATTTGGGCAAGGCAGTGATCAGGGAAACCCTGAAGGGTCTCGGCCTGAAACGTCAACTGTTTACTCTTTTACATAGATGCTGCCTGGCCTGCTGAGACCCTCCTGCATTCTGTGTGTGTTCCACAACTTAAATAAATTAATCATAGAGTCATGTGGCATGGAAAGAGCCAACTTGTTCATGCTAACAGTGTCGCTCAGTGAGTTAGTCACATCTGTTCACATTTGACCCATTAAACCTCCCCTATCCAGCTACTCAATGAGATGTTTTTTAAGTGTTGCTAACATGCCTACCTCAACCACTATTTACACCAGCTCAATCCAAATTCGCACCACCTTTTGCATGAAGAAGTCATCCCGATATCCCTTCTAAATCCTTTGCCTCTGACCTTGTTTTTAGCGGGGAGAGAGAGGCATACTGAGAGGAGTAATGCATACGGTGAGAGGCAAAGTGCAAGTGGAAAAGAGAAAGAAAGAGGCAAATAAAAGAGAGATCAAGAATGTAAAAAGGCTTACAGATATAGATCATGATTGAAATGTTGAGATAGCAAAATGGGTTAATTTTTTAAAATAAAACGATTACAAAAGATAGTAGGCACAAAATGCCTAACTCAGCAACTCAGCAAGTCAGGCATCACCTACAATCGACGTTTCTGGCCAAGACCCTTCATCAGGTGTCCCCTCCATAAATACTGTCTGGTTGTCTGGGAATTTCTCCAGCATTTTTTGTGCTTTTTTCGAGACTTCCTGCATCTGCTGAATCTCTTGTGTTTGTGGCGAGCAGAAGGTCACATTTGGCTACCATTTGAACTAGGCACAGCTGAGGAACTTAGAGGGGAGCTTGGGTCTTACTTACGTTTATCACACGTTCTGCAGATCTGACATTCACTTGAGTAATTTTCAAAAGCAAGGTAAGTACCCCGTGGGCAGGGCTCACAATGCGTTTGATCATCCTTTCCCTTGCATGAGGATTTCACATAGGAACCTGATAAAACAAGATCTTTAGACTATCTCATCATTCATTCTCCACATTAACAGGAATTACCTTGTTCCCCAATTTACATCATAGCATGAAGGAGCAAAATGTCGATAGGTACCACAAGGGAAGTTAAAGACTTTTATGTATTTTTATAGAAGAATCCAGCATAATAAAAAGAAAGTCATTCTGGATTTGTTAAAGACAACTTCTTAAAGTATTTGAGTGAGCTTTTTGAAGTAAAGGAAGATTGAGGAAGGTAGGTCATCAAAAATAAGTTACATCAAAAATGACCACAATATAAACTTATTAGCGACATGATTAAATTGGAAAAGGGGTGAGATGAAGGATTGTTTATTATGCTGGAAGTGTGTACAACTCTGGTCCCCAGCTCCGCTGCTCTTGCTGAATCGTATTAACAATTTGGATGTGGGTGCACAGCATATTATTTCAGTCAGTGAGCGAATTAAACTGAGGAAAAGCAAATGGTGAGAAGCACGGTACTGGACGACGTAGATTGATGAAATGAGCAAATACGTGTTTTACATTCGAAGCCGAGGACAGGAGATGGTAGAATCTTAAAGCGGGGTGGGCGCAGGGCAAAGAGACGGAGGGTTATGCATGCACACATTCTGTTGAAGACAGTAGGAAAAAACAGAAGAATGTCTAACGGGCTATTGGTCTTTGGGTTTATAAATAACATGCATGAAATATGGAAGCTGGGAGGTTTATGTTAATCTTTTATAAATCACTGGCTATGGTTCGGCTGTAGTACTCTATCCAAATTTGGGCACCACAATGATGTGAAGGTTTTAGAGTATGTGCCAGAATGGTACGAATGACACGAAACTTCAATTATATGGGAAGTATGAAGTTCTGATAAAAATCTTCAACCTGCTTTCCTCTCTCCACGGAGGTTCTTCACCAATTAGTTTTTCTGGAGTTTTTTTGGTTTTACTTGTAAAATGCCTGGGGTTGTGCTTATGACAGCAGAGGAGGTTTCATTAGGGCTTCAAGATGATGAAGGAGCTTGATAGAATAGATAAAGTGATGTTACTCCAGGAGGGGTGAGGACGTGGATTTATGGCAATTGGGTCATAAAATGAAGCTATGCCATGCATTGTACTGTTTGGAGTGGCAGTGGAAGCATGGTCAGTAGTAAATTTCTTCCTACAATGGTTTGAGGAAGAAAACCTATGATTTGGGCATAATTGAAAGGTCAAGTGGCCATCTTCGGAATTGTATTAGCCATGGTTCCATAGAGGTTGTACAGGACACCCACCTGCTGGACATTTTCTGCAGCAGATCTCAGCTTTTGGATCAAAATGCTGGTTGCTTGGGCAAAGTTTACTGCGTCTTTTCCTTCTTTTCTGGTCTTTATCATTCCAAATTCCGAGCCGCTTGGTCTCCCACATCAAGCTCTGCATGTTTTCTTCTGCGCGTGTCAAATTCCGGGAATCATCAGCTGTTAAACGATTGAAATTCCAGGAATCACCAGCTGTCGAACGACTGAGCACTCCAGAAGCAAATATCACGGCACAAAGCTGGGAAATGGAGAGTGTGAGCATTAGTCTGGGGATTGCTTGCCCTTGGCGAATATACACCAACACCAGCTTCCTAACAGACAAAACTCGGAGTCTAACTCCTCGTATCTGGATGTCACCATGGCTGGTGGGGCATCTATTTCAGCGCAATCTATAAATCCATGAGCCTGTATATCCTGCACTTCACGCACTACCAACAAGAAAGGGGGCAAGTGGAAGCAGATGGTGCCAAGTGCGGTACCAAATACACTTAAAAATGAAGTGCCAGCCTGTGATATCTTATCACATGCATACTGAATACAGTTGGACAAAGCGGTCCAACATTCCTATCAGTTGTGATGTCCAGATAGATCTAGTAATTTAAATCTAGAAAGATTCATTGATGCCTTTATCTTTAATGGTGACAGAGCCCAATGCACGAGAACAAGGGGTTAATAGTTCTGTAATCTCCTTCAGCCAGAATTGTCAATTGGATGATTAATTTCAACATTCTCTCCACAAGCCACATTGAATTGAATTGACACACATAAAATGCTGGTGGAACGCAGCAGGCCAGGCAGCATCTACAGGAAGAAGTACAGTCGACATTTTGAGCCGAGACCCTTCATCAGGACTAACTGAAAGAAGGGGTAGTAAGAGATTTGAAAGTAGGAGGGGGAGGGGGAAATGCAAAATGATAGAAGACAGGAGGGGGAGGGATGAAGCTAAGAACTGGAAAGTTGATTGGCAAAAGGGACACTGAGCTGGAGAAGGGAGAGGATCATGGGATGGAAGGCGTAGGGGGAAAGAAAGGGGGAGGGGAGCACCAGAGGAAGATGGAGAGCAGGCAAGGAATGATTGTGAGGACAGAGAGAGGAAAAAAAGGGGGAAAATAGATAAGTTAATAAGGGATGGGGTAAGAAGGGGAAGAGGGGCATTAACAGAAGTTAGAGAAATCAATATTCATGTCATCAGGTTGGAGGCTACCCAGATGGAATTTAAGGTGTTGTTCCTCCAACCTGAGAGTGGCTTCATCTTGACAGTAGAGGAGGCCATGGATAGACATATCAGAATGGGAACGGAACGTGGAATTAAAATGTGTGGCCACTGGGAGATCCTGTTTTCTCTGGCGGACAGAGCATAGGTGTCCAGCGAAACGGCTCTGGTGCTCCCCTCCCTCTTTCTATCTCTCTAGTCCTCCCGTCCCACAATCCTCCTCCTTCTCCAGCTGTGTATCCCTTTTGCCAATCACCTTTCCGGTTCTTAGCTTCATCCCACCCCCTCCTGTCTTCTCCTATCATTTCAGATCTCCCCTCCCCCTCCTACTTCCAAATCTCTTACAATCTTTTCTTTCAGTTAGTCCTGACGAAGGGTCTCGGCCCGAAACGTTGACAGTACTTTTTCCTATGGATGCTGCCTGACCTGCTGCGTTCCTCCAGCATTTTGTGTGCTGCTTAAATTTCCAGCATCTGCAGATTCTCTTGTGTTTGAATTGAATTGACTTTATTACTTACGTCCTTCATATACATGAATAAAAATCTTTGCGTTACGTCTCCATCTAAATGAGCAATGTGCAATTTATAGTAATTTGTAATAAACAGTATGTACAACCGGACAGTTATATAACATAAAAATACAGTTGTATCAGCTTGAATTAATCAGTCTGATGGCCTGGTGGAAGAAGCTGTCCCGGAGCCTGTTGGTCCTGGCTTTTATGCTGCAGTACCGTTTCCTGGATGGTAGTAGCTGGAAGAGTTTGTGGTTGTGACTCGAGTCCCCAATGATGCTTCCGGTCCTTTTTACACACCTGTCTTTGTAAGTGTCCTGAATAATGGGAAGTTCACATGCACTGGGCTGTCTGCATCACTCTCTGCAGAGTCCTGCGATTGAGGGAGGTACAGTTCCCCCATACCAGACAGTGATGCAGACAGTCAGGAAGCTCTCAATTGTGCCCCTATAGAAAGTTCTTAGAATTTGGGGTCCCATACCAAATTCTTCAACCTTCTGATGTAAAAATGGTGCTGTTATAATTTTTTCACCAGACAGCCGGTATGTACAAACCACATGAGATCCTTGGTGATGTGTATGCTGAAGAACTTAAACTTGTTCACCCTCTCAACCACAGATCCATTGATGTCAATAGGGGTTAACCTGTCTCCATTCCTCCTGTAGTTCACAGCCAGCTCCTTTGTTTTAGTGACATTGAGTGAGAGGTTGTTTTCTTGACACCACTGCATCTGGGTGATGATTTCTTTTCTGTAGGCTGCCTCGTTGTTATCTGAGATACGGCTAATCAATATAGTAACCTAATATTGTAGGTTTTCACAAATAAAATGGCGTGAGTCATTTTAAATTTAAGAAAAACCATAACAACTCATTTACTGTCCTCCAAACACGGAACATAAAGCACAGTGAAAAAAATCTTCACGTAATTATGTCCTCACGTCAGTCTAGCCTCTTAAAGTGGACCTCAAGTCAATGTTGGTGGTTGTGAAATATGCTTGTTTCCCACCATTACATTAGCCTACACTGTCACAGCTACACATGCACTTCAAAGTTCTAAGGTATACTACCCTGAAATTCATTTTCTTGCAGGCATTCAAAATACAATCGTATCAGTGAAAAACTACACAAAAACAAAAAGAGGGACAATGTTCAAAAGCGACAAACTGTGCAAATACAAAAAAAAAGTAATAAATAATACTAAGAACACAAGTTATAGTTTAATTTTGAAATGTACTTCCTGCTAATATATTCCAACACCTTTAATTAGCTTGATTCCTTATGACATCGAGAAGAAGCTGAGAGCACTGGATACAGCAAGACCTATGGGCCTTGAAAATAACACTGCTTCTGAAAAGTGAAAAGTTGAACTGGCTATGCCGACCGGCTGGCTGCTCAGGTGCAACTACAATACTGGCACATTTCCTACGTGTGTCCTGTTCATTGAAAAAGGAGATAGTCAAATTCAATCTAATTTTCACAGCCGACTTTCAATCCTCATGAAAGCCAAGTTGTCAGCAGTTCCAACCAGCAACACTTAATCACCAAAAATCCGTTATCAATGGTCATTTTGAACTCTGCCTTGACTACTTGCTTTTAACCCAGTTTAAGGACTTGAACCAAATTCAAGCAAAAGAGCTTAATTTCAAAGTGGGCTGAGGACAACTGACCTTAACGTAAGCTTATCATTTGACTAAATGTTATGGCCATGGATCCCAATAGTGTTCATGAAAATTAAAGAGTAATAAAACTGCCCACTAAGATACTTAGCATGAGAGTTGAGATGTTTGCAAGCTAATTAGCTCAGATCAGGCCCATGCTGCAGATGTTCCTCTGGAGAGTGTCCTTGACCCAACCATCATTAGCTTCTTCATTAGTGGTTTTCCTTTACTATAAAATTAGACATAGAAAACATAGAAACATGCAAAACCTGCAGCACAATACAGGCCCTTCGGCCCCCAAAGCTGTGTCAAACATGTTCTTACCTTAGAACTACCTAGGCTTAAAAAACTTACCCCTACCATCTCCTCTGTACCTACTTCCAAGCACCTTAAAACAATGCCCTCTCGTGCTAGCCATTTCAGCCCTGGGAGAAAGCCTCTGACTATCCACACGATCAATGCCTCTCATTATCTTGTACACCTTTATCAGGTCACTTCTCATCCTCCATCGCTCCAAAGAGAAAAGGCCGAGTTCACTCAGTCTATTCTCATAAGGCATGCTCGCCAATCCAGGCAACATCCTTGTAAATCTCCTCTGCACCCTTTCTATGGTTTCCACATCCCTCCTGTAGTGAGGCAACCAGAATTGAGCACAGTACTCCAAGTGGGGTCTGACCAGGGTCCTTTATAGCCTCAACTCTTGGCTCTTAAACTCAATCCCGATTGATGAAGGCCAATGCACTGTACGCCTTCTTAACCACAGAGTCAACCTGCATAGTGTCCAATGGACTCGGACCCCAAAAGCCCTCTGACCTCCACACTGCCATGAGTCTTACCATTAATACTATATTCTGCCATTATATTGGACCTACCAAAATGAACCACCTCACACTTATCTGGGTTGAACTCCATCTGCCACTTCTCAGCCCAGTTTTGCATCCTATCAATGTCCCACTGTAAGCTCTGACAGCCCTCCATGCTGTCCACAACACCCCCAACTTTTGTGTCATCAGCAACTTACTAACCCATCCCTCCACTTCCTCATCCAGGTCATTTATAAAAATCACAAAGAATAAAGGTCCCAGAACAGATCCCTGAGGCATACCACTGGTGACCGACCTCCATGCAGAATATGACCCACCTACAACCAGTCTTTGCCTTCTGCGGGCAAGCCAGTTCTGGATCCATAGACATAGGAATGTTTCTGAAGATTCTGTGTTCGGCTCTTACTTGGACCTCTTCAGATTGCTGAGCAGTCAAGGCCAAAGTCCAAATATACCTGCACAATTGACAGGCTTGGCTGATAAGTAGCAAACAATGGAAAAGAAATCATGGAAAAATGGAGCAGAATAGGCCCTTTCAGCTTGCTTTGCAATTGAATAGGATCATGATCTCCTTTTCTCCTCCATTGTCTAGGAATCCATTTTACTTTCTTGAAAGTGCTCAGCAAATAATGTTTGGGTTGCGTATTCATGCAACAGAGACCTCCAGCAACAGAAAACCTCAACACCTCTTCTTTGCTTTGTATTTAATAACTCACCCACCATCAAATCTTTGAGGAGAGAGAGAAAGGCGGTAATCATTGACCAGAGCGTAGTGTGGTCAGGCACGTCATGATCAGGAGGAAGAGATCAGATGCTGTGTCAGCTGTGGAGAGCGGCTCGCCTCCTTTCTCCCTTAGGAGGTGCAAAGGAGAACAGGCTGGGTGCTGGTATGCAACCAAGCTTTTAAAAAATAAAGGTGGAGCAAAAAGGGGCAAGAGGAGTCAGGAAGGGGACGAATGAGTCAGTAAAAAAAAATGTGTTTCACCTCACAGATATAAGGCACAAATATTATTTGCTACTTATCAGCCTGAGTCTGAATATTGTCCAGAGCTTACTGAAGGTGGACATGACCTACTTTTGTTATCAAAAGAGTTCCAAATGAAACTAAGCTCTGCAATTGTCAGTAACATTTTCACTTCCGACATTACGATTGAGGGAAAGAAGCTGATGGGGCATTAATCAGATTCTGATGATAAAGTACTAGGGAAATTTAAGAAGGCTAATGCTATCTAGAGCAAAGTGGTCTGACAGACACCACATCTTAAATACTTGGTTCCACTGCCACCAACACGTCATTGATGCACCGAGCACCTTCCATAAA
The DNA here is from genome assembly GCF_030144855.1 of Hypanus sabinus. NCBI lineage: Eukaryota > Metazoa > Chordata > Chondrichthyes > Myliobatiformes > Dasyatidae > Hypanus > Hypanus sabinus. The sequence continues at coordinate 27,086,890 of NC_082732.1, forward strand.
ATGCACAAGGCAACTTATTAGGGCTTTCCTGATGGCACATCATAAACTTCCAGCATCTACTACCAAAACAACAAGAGCATCTGTCCTATTGGAATATCTTCAAGCCTTTGACCATCCTGGCTTGGAAATATATCACTGTTCATATCTTATGACCAAAAACCTTTATCTCTTTACCAACACTACTGTGGAAGCACTTTTACCTCTCCAATGGCAATGAGTTTTGAAGGCAGTCAGTAAGATATTTGGCATTAACGTACACCAATAGCCATCATTTTGATTAATATGCACTAGGTCTTTGATCCCAGCTAATAGAGACTGGAGTGTATATTCAGATAATAGAGAGAAGAATGCTGGAAATAAAGGGTTTGATAGTTCCCTGATGCAGCCATTTCCATTATTCCATCCTTCCTTTGGAAATTAAAATCTTTGGACATTCCTCATTCTGCTAAAATGTTACCAACTTGAAAGCTTAACTTGGTGTTTCTCTCTGAGATGCCGTCAGATTTGTTCAGCATTTTCAGTTTTTATATCAGATTCATGGTAATGCTTTGTATCATTTGCTTGAGTTTGTTTCTCGGTGATGTGGCTAGCGAGATGGTGGAATCTGATCAAGAGATCGTGATAACTCATTTGAATGATCAGATTCCTCTTTGAATGCAGAATAGTTCCAGTTGCATTTGCACTTTGCTTTGCTCTGCACTGGCCTCCCATCCTTTATACCTTGCTCTCATTTTGATTAGGCTTGTTCCACTTCTCATCTGCCCCTTTCCACCAGCAAACAGCTACGCCACACATTAGAAATCAAGATGCTCTCAGTGCTTCATTTGCTCTGAGCTCCTCACTTCATTAGGGCATGAATTTACTCATCTAATCTTACTTGAAAAGCACAACTAATTTCTTGTTCCTCCTTTAGCAACTCTCCAGTAGTTGTTAGGTACAGGGAATTTTCCACAGGCTCATTTTACAGAAAGTTTCGAGAAACAATCGATTTTGCATTTGCAGATATTTGAACTTTCTTTCCATGATACCGTTTCTGAGAAGGTGCAAAAGGCGAGTTTTGGGGAAACAGTCTATTCACTTGCCCTCTGCTCCCTTCCATTGTATAACTCCGTCAGAACATGGTGCTGTCCCTGTCAGTGAACAGGGGTGATATTGAAGAGTAACAGATCACAGATCACACTTTATTTCTTGCAAAGTCTCTGGGAGTTTTCTGGAAATCCCCCTGTACTTTTTTTTAGGCTGCAGGTCCCACAACAGTTCATTGCAATACCTAGCTTCCAACAGGATTACCTGAATTTAGTACCAGGAATTTAGCACCAGCAAAATGCAAGTGGACTGTGTTCCTGGGAGAAAATAAAATGTATAGTCTGTATCACAAATGTAAGACTGTACCACAAATCTCAGGGTGCTGTAACATTTTGCGGTGCTTGCTCAACACACTCATGGCTCATAGGTAACAGCTTTGTGTCTTGGTAAGAACTTGTGGATTTGACACCCCTCCCATGACCCAAGCACACCAACATGCGGATTATAGAAAACAGATTAGGGGAAACCTTGCTCTGTAATGGTTAGCACTGAGAGGGTCTGCTCTCTCTGGTGGATGCAAAAGACCTCCATACCCCTTCTCCTCAGAGATAGATAGATTACAAGAACAGCGATAAACTCTCCAGCCACTGTTTCAAAGGAGAGCAAGGAAGTTCTTTCTCACTCCCTGGCAAATATTGCTCCAGGCGAGAGTTTGCTGTAAGTAAAATAAATCATGTTTTGAACATTTCAACGATTATTATAATTCAAATTATTTCAGTACTAAAACATTTCAGAAGAACAAGGATGTCAAAGCAAATCCTTCCTTATAAACTCTAATTATCCCTTCTCCAACACTGTACTCAGTGTTTATATCTGCACCACTCTTGGTTTCATAGCATCATACAGCACACAAACAGGTCCTTCAGTTCACTATTTCCATGCCTACTATTACCTATAAAAGACTTATCTCCACCATCCACTCCTCTTGCAGCACGTTACCTATTATAACCACTCCATATTAAAAAAATCCTTTTCAGGTCCCACCTAAACCTGCTCTCTTTATGCTGATGGCCCCTCTCATCTGGATCCCTGTTTACTTCCTTTCCACAATTCCAGCAATATTTCTTCCCGCATTGCCAGTTATGTTGCTAACCTCAAACTCCAGACTGCTGTTCGTTATGATCGCTTCATGTTTTCTACATTCACTGCTCTGAGGGGATTTGTGCTTTGGTTGGTTGGGAGCGTACTGTGTCGAGAGTCACGTGGGTGAAGAAGCAAATTTTGAGGCAGATACGGGGGGGGGGGCTATGTCATTGTGGGGATAGTTCTGTGTCTTGGGGAGGGATACGTCATTACAGGGATAGTTCTGTGTCTTGGGGAGGGATATGTCATTGTGGGGATAGTTCTGTGTCTTGGGGAGGGATATGTCATTGTGGGGATAGTTCTGTATCTTGGGGAGGGAAGTGTCATTCATGCGGGGTCAGAAACTTTGGAGTTGATCAATAATTCTGGGGAAGGAATCAGGTCCTCGGGACAGAAATTTATTACTTGTGGAATGGGCATAAATCAGCCTGGAACACCAGCCAACTTTAACACACCATTCTTTGGCAGATGAGGGGAAACTCTTGTTGAGTGAGGGCCCTTATCAACATCCTAACCGTCCCATACTCACATTCCTTCCTCACTAACTAACTTTCTCTCCCAACCTTACAACTTGCTTTCCTGATGAAGTACAACTGCATGGCTTGCCATATTGAGCTGGAAGCACAGATTATAGTATACAAGTAGCATACATGTATCACGGCCAAATTGCAGACAGCAGCAAAATCCGCTGCTAATAAACTAGGTCACAGCATTTTCCAGTGTGGGTTCTTTCCTTTCATAGTGCTGTAAGGACTTTATCTGAAATCTTATCTTCCTACAGAAACAATACTCAAGAAGTTATTGTGCAATCTTATGTTACTCACAAGCTGCTCTTCAGCAAACCTATCTCCTGTCTTTATCCTTCCTCTTCTCCGTTCCAGATATTGACTGATGTAGCAGTCCATTTCTATAATGTCAGTTGTTGTTCATGAACGTTAATATTTACCATTGTGGATGTCATAGCCAACCTTCATAAGAATAGAACTTCACAACCCAGTGGTTCTGAGGCCAATGGGAGTATGCCAAAGGGATAACACCATAGCCAGGTCTCTCAACCCCTTGGCCTCACATGTGGCAGGGAGTCTCCCATAAGGGAGCTAGAGCATGTTGTCAAATGTAAGTGTACAATGTACTGTGTATGTTAATCAAAATGGCTTCTTTGTTTGGTTAAGAGTAGGAATGCTTCTTTGTATGATAAAGTGCTTTCTCTCGCAGTTGTTTAGCGTTAGACTTGCTGATACTGGGATTGTATTCATTTGCTGACCAATGGGGAATGTTATTTTGTCTTGTGGGTCTGGGAGCGGGGGGGTTTCGCGGTCTTTTCGGGGAGTCGGGAAGAAGACGTCGAGGAAGGTGGACATGCGCTGCACTGCTCGGTCGACCACCCGGGTGGTCCCAGGTGCGAGGACGTGGAGGTCGGAGGAAAGTGACGAGGGGTCGAATGGTTCGATGGTTGAGCTCCAACGATGTGCACTAAACTGACTGAACTTTGATAAGCTGGCGCCTTTTACTTTATTTTCTTTTCCTTCATATATACTGTATTGCATAGTACTCTTTTAGTTTTAGTAAAATCTTTAAAGTGTATTCCATAATGGTATCCGTTGTGAGTTTGATATGGTGTGTGCGCGCACAGCATAAACTTGATTCTCACAGCACTTGCGTGTATGGGAGGTGGGGTTGGTGAGTGGCTGGATCTCCTTTTCCCCTAGACATATACCAGCCTGTTGGGCAAGTGTTACATGGGTTTATCTCTGTAACCACTGACTGTAGAATCAGTTGCCATGTAAACAATGGAGAGTGTCTGAGGAATAGAAAGCAGAAGATTTCACCAATTAGACACATCCTCACCAATCTCAATACATTGATGGTAGTCCCCCAGAAATTCCACCTTCCATCTTTATCATAATTCTTGCATTCTTACACTCAAGATAAGTGTGATCCCACTCCTCACTCACTCATTGACATTTATCCTCCTCCTACCCCACAATCTTAGCCCTATGAATCACATCCTCTTATTAACTCATTCTTGTCTACACATCGACTGCTCAATTGTTCCAGACATCTCAGTATTTCAAGTCTCATAACCAACTTTTCCAATTGTCTGTATAATGTAGAAATCTTCAAAACATATATGTGTCCAGTATTTATCGCTTATATTAAATTGTTCTTGAGCATATGACCATGAATATCAGTATTCCACACAGTGAAGATATTCCCCAAGATGAATTCCAGAAGTTTGATCTGGTAGTGAATTAACAGCAAGTCATAGGTAGCAATTAGCATGACCGATGCACCATCATTAACTCACTCTAAGATGTAAAGGCGAGATATCGGCTTTTATTGACTGGAAGAAGAAACAAGCAGTGAGTGACCACCATACTACATCCTGGAGACTGAGAGGCCGGGCTCAGGCCTCAATCGCCTTTATACCGGGGTCTGTGGGAGGAGCCACAGGAGCAGTCAGCAGAGGGCGTGTCCAGACAGGTATATGTAGTTCACCACAATGACGTTATTGCACCTTGGGGAGTTGGAGTTTGGGGCCCTATAAGGAGTTTGTACGTTCTCCCTGTGACCGCGCGGGTTTCTTCCAGATGCTCCAGTTTCCTCTCGCAGTCTGGATGTACGTTAAGTACGTTAGATAAACCCCCATTTGTATGACTGGGTGGTTCTCTGTATGGAAAGGTGGTGAGTGGCGCTAGAGACTGTCCTGCCTCCGTTTCTATTCACACTCTACACCTCAGACTTTCAGTACAGATCCGAGTCTTGTCACTTGCAGAAGTTCTCCGATGACTCTGCGGTGGTTGGGTGTATCAGAGACGGGCAGGAGTCTGAGTACAGAGGACTGCTGGACAGGTTTGTGGAATGGTGCGGGAGGAATCTCCTGCTCCTGAATGTGGCCAAAACCAAGGAGATGGTGATCGATTTTAGGAGGAAGAGGACTGTGGTGAGTCCTGTATACATTCTGGGAGAAGAACTTGGGTGTTCATCTCGACAACAGACTTGACTGGAAAACCAACACCAAGGCTGTTTAAAAGAAGGGGATGAGCAGACTCTATTTTCTAAGGAAGCTGAGATCCTTCAGTGTGTGTGGCAGGATGCTGGAGATCTTTTACCAGTCTGTCATGGCGAGTGCAGTCTTCCTTCTGGCTCAATGTTGGGGGAGCAGCATCGGTGCTGGTGAGGCAAAAAGACTGAATAAATTCATCATAAAGGGTGGATCCGTCTTTGGCTACAATCTGGACTCTCCTGAGTTAGTGGGGGGTGGGGGTCATTAAACAAACTGTTATCCATTATGGACAATCAGGTACATCGTCACCATGACTTACTGAACAGGTAGCGAGCACCTTTCAATCAGGCTCATTCAGCTCCACAGTCACAAGGATCGTTACAGAAAATCTATCTTATCAAATGCAATAAGCATATGCACCAGTTCATCTCTGTGCAACAGGAGAACACAGATTATAGTACAATAGTCACTGCTTTATTATTTTGCACGTTATTATTGCACATTGGCAAATTATTGTTGTGTATATTATTATTCAGTATTCTATTATTAGTTAAGTTTTCATACTGCTAAGTGTGTTTTTAAGTGTTGCTGCCGTAACAATAGAATTTCCCACTCAAGATCAATAAATTACTTTTTATTATTATTATTAATTGATCATTGTAAATTGCCCTGTGCTTAGGCTAACATTAAATAGGTGGGTTACAGTGTGCTATGCCTTGCTGGGCTAGAAGGGCCTGTCCTACTCGTTATCTAGAGCTGGCATTGTAGTGAAGAGAAACAGCACTGGCACTCCTATCTAACAGTTTACCTAATCCAGCCAGGTGACTGAGAATGCAGCTTGCAAGGTGCTGTGGAAGTAATCTTGGGAACCCACAACAGTTATGACCTCAGGATCCTGAATTTGATTCCTACTCTAGTAATGGAATAAAAAGTATCTTCAGTCACCTGTCTGGGATTAGACTTCTACTGAACTGAAACTTCAGGAACATAAGAAACAGGAGGGGGAGTCGGCTGTCTGGCCCGTCCAGCCTGCTCTGCCATTCAATAAGATCATGTACCTGCCTTTTCCCCGCCCTTAAATCCCTTACTATGCAATACCTATCCAACTGATAGAGTCATTTCAAAAAACAACTTGTCCGGACTGCAAAATGATGACGTTGAGCACTGAGCCAGTGTTTCTCTAAAACAGGGCAATCAGGTAAACTGACTACTGAATTTTGTGTTTAATCACTATTGAACCTTCTGTGCGAATGAATCCAAATAGAAGACATAATCTGTCCAGGAAGTATTTAGTATTTTGTTTACTGATCTGTTTTTATTCCTGAATTTGTACGTAATATTTACTGAAATTATGTGAAGACCTAAAACCCCAGCATTAACAAGTGGAAATTGGTGTGGAATTATATTTAAATGTTGAACAGGATGGTGGGCTGATGTGAGTCATGGTTAATAATTCAGGAAACATATTTCTAAATACTGACCTACAAATTCTTCTAAAGCTTATGATAAAATGTTTCAAACCAGACCACAATTTTTAATGAAGACAACATTCTAAGTAGCAGTTTAATAGAATCCTGTAATGTGGGTTTCTATGAGAGAGACCATGTCTTTAAGTTCAATTGTATCTCAATCCTTATTCAACTGTCCAATATCCTTAACAAATCCCATGTTTTAAATTACTTCAGGTGCAGACCTTACACTTTTTGTTTGATTGACCCAGCATAATATTGTCTTCAACTGGCTCTGCTTAAAGGTATTTGAACCAAGAACAAGGGAGAGAACTAGATAAAGATTCTGAGTTACCCAAGTCTTGGTGAAAACCTGTTTTGGACTCCATGTCCCCTGGGGAACCTGTTTATTGCCAAAAGGAGGGTATCTATAGCATCCTGCTTTATTAAAAGCTGGCCAAGATTAACACAGTAGGGTTTTAATTTAATGAATTCTAATTTGTTAATTAGATAATTATCTTATTGAGAATGAGCTGTACATTCAAATTAAACATGTGTTATTCAAATCAAGAAAACCAAATATTTTTTAAAGTTCTAGGGTTTAAACACAAAACTAACCACAGCAGAGGAGGCAATCATGAATTCAGTGGTTTATAAAACTACATGAGGGAAAGGACTAAACTCAAACTCAGTCAAAGGGGCAGGCCCTGACTAACACCAAGCCTACAAGTACTGCCCAGACCCCAACCCAACCTGTCACTGGGACTCAGAGCAATATTGCAGTCCAGTACCAAACCTGGCCGCTGAGATGAGGACAAAGACTTGCAAAGCTCCTTAGACTGGAATGCCAATCTACATGGTAACTATGACCAGGACTCATACCCCGAAGACTGGGTCACAGACTCCTACCTAGTTCTTAAGATGAGGGTCCAGACTCTCACAGTCCCTGAATGTGGGCTCCACATTCACACCAGTCCTGAGCTGCAGAGCCACTCTAACACCTGGCTCACATTGCAATATAACCAGTGCCCCAGACATTCATTCCCACCACCACACCACTAGTACAGAGTGTGCCATCTATAAAACGTGCAGCAGTCACCTGCCTGGCTATTCCAGCACTACCTATAATCCATGAGCTCTCCAATCAGAAGGGTAGGCTGCAGCATGCCAAATGTCCGTTCTCCCATCCCAGCCTGATGTGGAAAGATATCCAGGACTGATTGATCCGGAGATTTCCTAATCAAACGGCACTGTGGAAGTTTTCCGCCCAGAGGACCATGGCAATTGAAGAAAATGGCTCACTGGTACCTCTTCAAGGACAGTTTGGACAGTAAACGCTGGCCTTGCCAGAGAAGCTGACATACAAAAAAATTAACAATCATAAGCTTATATCCTGGGCCCTACGGATTGGGCTGCACTTCTCATGAACACAATCCACCTACTAGATCAACATGACCCAATTCAAGTTGTAAGTCATGAACCCTAAAGAATTAATATTAAGCAGTCAAACAAGACTTTCAATTTACACTGAATTTATCACTATGAAGAAAGTAGTTTACAACTTTACATAATGAAAACTGCTGATTCAAACATTTCACAACTTTAAGCAATTAAAATGGAGCTTTCTGTTTTTAAGCAACTCACCTGAATATGAATGGAGTTAATAGGGTCCGATTCCACCTGACATTCCGAGTTCTTTGTAATATTTGCTGCTCACGTGTTTGCATAATCATCTCTCTGCACTCAGAGTCAACAGAGAAAGGAGGACTCCATCCTTTTTGATGGAGTTACTCAGCTTAGCACTTGCTGTTGCTAGGAGATAAGTATTCCATTTTGTCAAAAGTTTAAAGCCGAGTTTTCACATTAACTTCATCCTCACCTCAGCATTAAAGCATTCCCCTCACAATCCAGGCCAGCCAGAACTATTAGGAAGAAATAGTGAGCACCTATCACAAAGTTAAAGGCATTTTAAGACAGCTTCCCTTTTAACATTTGACAAAATGGTGACAAAACATAATTTGATCACAGTTTAGATAGTAACGGGAGTAAAATCATTACACCCATCCACAACATACAGAGATTATTGGGAGAGTAGGGAGCTACTCTGACTGTAAACCTGTTGAAACATTTAAAAATGAATCCAACGATGAAAGTTATTTTGTCAGTTTGTCAGATGGTCTTAGTGAGCACTCCTAGTTAGGAATATGTTATTTTAGATTATGCTACCTATTCAGCCTTAGTAACTCACCCCAATCCTGATCCACATCCAGCACTGCGTCCTGGTCCCTGTCCCCATCTTCGCGATATGGAGCCTCAACACTGGCTTCTGACCGACTCTGAACAGTCTGGGTAAAGCTGTTTTAATTCCAGCCCACACACTTTACTGTCATTTACACACCGAAATTCAAATAAAGTGTCAGTGAGTGCGGAGTGGAAACAGGAACAGGCAGAACCACAGCCTGAAACACTGAGTGATTTAATGATAGTGACAGGGAGTGAGAGTGAGAGTGAGAGTGAGAGAGAGAGAGAGAGAGAGAGAGTGTGAGTGAGTGAGTGGGGGGGAGAGGGAGAGAGGGGGGAGAGGGAGAGGGGGGAGAGGGGGAGAGGGGGGAGAGGGGGGAGAGGGGGGAGAGAGGGGGAGAGAGGGGGAGAGAGGGGGGAGAGAGGGGGGAGAGAGGGGGGAGAGAGGGGGGAGAAAGGGGGGAGAGAGGGGGGAGAGAGGGGGGAGAGAGGGGGGAGAGAGGGGGGAGAGAGGGGGAGGGGGGAGAGGGGGGAGAGAGGGGGGAGAGAGGGGGGAGCAGAAGAGGAGCGGGGAGAGGAGAGCTAAAGAAAAAAAGCGGACGGGGACAGAGAAAGAGGGAGAGAGAGAAAGAAGGGGGAGAGGAAAAGTGTGAGAGAGATTGAGTAAGACAGGTCAAGAGAAGACAGAGACATAGACTTCAAGATCGTAATACAGGGATATTCTAAGGAAAACATCCTTATCATTTAAAGGATATTGGTGAAAATGCTGAAGAGGTCCACCAACAGATTCAATAATAAAACTCAGACGCAATGTAAAATGCTTAATAAATATGAAACTTTATACATTAATAAGGAAAGAACATTGTTGCTGCTTTAAGGGAAGCAGAGAAAGAAAACAGCATTCCCAAATCACAGGAAAACTTTTGCTGTCACTGGTTTGGTAAAAAGGTTTTCAGCCTGGTTGGAGCTCTGAGGATTGGGTTATCTTAGGCCATTTCAGAATATTAAACTTGTGAAGAAGATTCTGTTGTAGGAGCCTGAACAATAGTTGAACATGGTGCAAACTTCAATAAAGATCAGACTGCGCAAGAACTCTGGTCAGTTCTTCCCTCACTGGAAATTGCAAGCCATTCTCCTAGTGGAGCAGAAGTTAAATGCTTGACACAGAGCTTTGGGCTTGATGCCTCCCAACTCTATCTAAGCCTCACTTTGAAACAAAATCCCTTTGTCTAACTTGGATTCAGAGTGGAGATGATTCGCTACATCAGGAACAAGACCCACGAGCGCTGCACAGACAGGCAAGTTCACAACCATCTAGCCTCATTGTTCATACCAGCTCAGATCATAAGGGGATGTGGATGGGAGAAGGAGGGATGGTCCATGAGAGGTAGAAATGAAGAGGGGAGAGAGGCAAAGCTGGAGGGGAAGAGGTTCAAACAAGTGGAGGGAGGGAAGCGCGAGCAGGAGAAGAAAGGAGAAGAGAAAAGTTTGGAGAAAGGAAAGTAGAGAAGGAAAACACGGGGAGAAAGGGCAGCATCATTAGGGGAGGAACCTAAACTTTAATATTTAAATTCTATTCCGCGGCATATGGCGGTGTTGGCAGGCCTGCTGATGGCTGAGTGACAACTAACAGGTTAAACTTTTTTGATTTTCAGGAATCATTGGGTAAAGTCACCAGCCTGCCAAACATCTTTCTCACTCCTGCAACAGTGGTTCCACATGTACAGCATCCCGATCGCTCACTGCCCTTTCCTCCCACCGATCACTCAGTCCTCAATGAATCCACGAATGTCAACATTGTTCTCAGTCCTCTTTGGAGCACATGCAGAGATGCCCAGCGGAAAGTAATGACGGGCACCTCAGAAGGTCACAGTCCTAGTTCCATAATGGTTCGCCCAATGGAATTCCAGGTCCCACTGATCATGTCTGCTAAAGGCAACTCTAGACTTTCCTGTTAATGAAGAACAAAGAAGGGTTTAGTTCAGAACAGCTCTGCATTATATACTTAAAAAACAAAAAAATGGAGGGCTATCAGGAATAGGACAGTGAAGGAGACTAATTGGGTAATATTTTCCAATGAGTCACAATAGTTTCTAAGAAGCTCCTGTACTGTAAGAAGACTCTGCCTGAGGGAAACACTTGAAATGGATGATTAAGTTAGTGCTTAAAGGGACAAGTGGAGTGGCCATTGTGTGACTAGACCTGTTTAAGAGTGGGGAGGCTTTGGCTCACTAGGCTCAGGTAAGAATAGGCTTGGGTGAGGTAAATACCTGATGAGTTTCTTCTTCTTCTTCATTCCATCTGCTAGGGCAGAGTTCGAGCAGTGGGAGTGGCTGCAGGGGCTGCGTTGTGTTCTTTGTGAGGGATGTGGGAATTCTGGGAGACCTCCAGCCTCCCGGAAAACCACAACTGCACCAGGTACTCGGTAATCAGTATACTATTTTGGATTCTGTTGAGGGGTGTGTAGGCCTCCGTTAGTCTTAATAGATTATGGATTTTGTGACTTGGAAAGTTTCCAGGGTAAGGTTTTTTTTGGAAGACCGGCAGTTGCCCAAGCTGCAAGTCTCCCTTCTCCACGCCACCGATGTTGTCCAAGGGAAGGGCATTAGGAACCATACAGCTTGGCACCGGTGTCGTCGCAGAGCAATGTGTGGTTAAGTGCCTTGCTCAAGGACACACACGCAGCCTCAGCCAAGGCTCGAACTAGCGAACTTCAGATAACTAGACGAATGCCTTAACCACTTGGCCATGCACCAACACGAGTTGAGGGGTATGATCTACTGGAGGCGGGTGGGGAGAGCCGCAGCGACTGGGTCTCTGGCACTGTGGCTCTGAAGGGGAGGGAGAAGAGGACTGCAGTAGAGATAGGGGTTTCCATAGTTAGAAGGACACGAGATTCTTCAGATGCAGTAGACACCTAGATGGTACGTTGCCTCCCAGTTGCCAGGGTCAGGAACGTCTCAGATTAATCTAAAAGGGGAGGGTAGCCAGGATGTGGGCTACAAATGACAACGGGAGGTAGAAAAGGCATGTCAAAAGGGCAATGTTATGATAGCCATGGGGGATTTCAATATGCAGGTAGACTGGAAAAATCAGGTTGATGCTTTATCCCAAGAGAGAGAACTTGTAGAATACCTAGATGATGGAATTTTAGAGAAGCTGGTGGTTGAGCACACTTAGGGACCAGCTATTATGGATTGGGAGTTGTGTAATGAACCAGATTTGATTAAGGAGCTCAAGGTAAAGGAACCATTAAGAGGCAGTGATCATAATATGATAGAATTCACCCTGCAATTTGAGAGGGAGAAGCTATCAGTCGGATGTATCAGTATTACAGAAAGTAAAGGGAATTATAGAGGTATGAGAGAGGAGCTAGCCAAGGCTCATTGGAATGGGACATTAGCAGAGAAGACGGCGTAGCAGCAATGGCTGGAATTCCTCAGAGCAATTTGGACAGCGCAGGATTTGTAGGTACATCCCAAAGAGTAGTATTCTAATGACAAGATAACATAAAAACAAAAGAGAGGGCATATAATAGAGCAAAAACTAATGGGAAGTTACAGGGTAGGGACAGAAATCAACAAAAAAAAGCCATCAGAAGGGAAAAAATGAAGTATGAAAGGTAAGCTAGCCAGTAATATCAAAGGTTTTTTTCAAATACAATGCCTATAAAAAGAATTCAACCCCTTGGAAGTTTTCATGTTTCATTGTTTTATAACATTAAATCACAATGGGTTTAATTTGGCTATTTTGACACTGATCAACAAAAAAAACTCTTGTGTCAACAAAAGTGATATAAATTAGTTACAAATATAAAACATAAAATAATTGATTGTTGAAGTATTCACCCTCTTCAAGTCAGTATTTAGTAGATGCACCTTTGATTGCAATTACAGCCTTGAGTCTGTGTGGATAGGCCTCTATCAGATTTACACATCTGGACACTACAATTTTTCCCCGTTCTTCTTTACAAAACTGCTCAAACTTTGTCAGATAGCATGGGGATCGTGAGTGAACAGCCCTTTTCATGTCCAGCCACAAATTCTCAATTGGATTGAGGTCTGGACTCTGACTTGGTCACACAAGGACATTAACCTTGTTGTCTTTGAGCCATTCCTGTGTAGCTTTGCCTTCATGCTTGGGGTCATTGTCTTGCTAGAAAACAAATCTTCTCCCAAGTTGTAATTCTTTTGTAGACCGCATCAGGTTTTCCTCCAGGATTTCCCTGTATTTTGCTGCATTCATTTTACCCTCTCCCTTCACAAGCCTTCCAGGGCCTGCTGCAGTGAAGCATTCCCACAGCACGATGCAGCCACCACCGTGCTTCATGGTAGGAATGGTGTGTTTTTTAAAGTCTGGTGGTCAATAAGCTTAATTTTCGTTTCATCAGACCATCACACAGTTTTTGTGCGCGCAGTCTCTCCCATTTCAGCCACTGAAGTTTGTAATTCCTCCAGAGTTGTCATTGGTCTCTTGGTGGCCTCCCTCACTAGGCCCCTTCTTGCACGGTCAATCAGTTTTTGAGGATAGCCTGCTCTAGGCAAATTTACAGCTGTCATATTCTTTCCATTTCTTGATTATTAACTGTACTCCAAGGGATATTCAGTGACTTGGAAGTTTTCTTGAATCCAGCTCTTGATTTATGCTCTTCAATCACTTTTTTGTGGAGTTTCTTAGTGTTTTTTTATTTTGTCTTCATGCTGTAGTTTTTGCCAGGATACTGACTCACCAGCAGGTGGACCTGTCAGAGACAGGTGTACTTATACTATAATCAATTGAAACACCTTGACTGCACAAAGGTCTCCAAAACCAGGAAGTCCATTTAACTAATTATGTGACTTCTAAAACCGATTAACTACACCAGTGATGATTTGGTGTGTTGTATTAAAAACGGGAGGGGGGGGGGTTTGAATACTTATGCAATTGATTATTTTGTGTTTTATATTTGTAATGAATTTAGATGACTTTGTAGAGATCTGTTTTCACTTTGACACAAAGAGGTTTTGTTGATCAGTGTCAAAAAAGCCAAAGTAAATCTACTATGATTCAATGTTGTGATACAACAAAACATGAAAATTTCCGGGGGAGGCGCTGAATACTTTTTATAGGCACCGTCACAGAAAAGTACAGGACTGAAACAGTCCCTTCAGTCCCTTCTGTGCCAAACCATGCCTACTCCCATTGACCTGTACCCAGATCACAGCTCTGCACATTTCTACCATCCATGTCACTCCACTCTTTAAGAAAGGAGGAAGGCAGCAGAAAGGAAATTATAGACCAGTTAGCCTGACCTCCAAGTACTATCCAAGTGTTGGGTAGTACTTGGAGTCAGAGGACGAGATCAGCGTGGTTTTCTTTAGTGAAAAACTTGCCTGATGAACATGTTGGAATTCTTTGAGAAAATTACACATAGAATAGATAAAGGGGATGCAGATGGATATTTAGACTTTCAGAAGGCCTTTGACAAGGTGCCATACATGATGCTGCTGACTAAGTTAAGAGCCCATGGTATTACAGGAAAGTTATTGGCATGGTTAGAACTTTGTCTGATTGGTAGGAGGCAGCAAGTGAGAATGAAAGGATCCTTTCTGGTTAGCTGTCAGTGTCTAGTGGTGTTCCGCAGGGGTCAGTGTTGGGACCACTTCTTTTTATGCTGTATATTAATGATTTAGATGACAGAATAGATAGCTTTGTTGCCAAGTTTGCAGATGATACAAAGATTGGTGGAAGTGCAGGTAGTGTTGAGGAAACAGGTAGGTGCAGAAGGACTTAAGACAGTATAGGAGAATGGGCAAAAAAAAAATGGCAAATTAAATGCAATGTTGGAAAATGCACAGTCATGCACTTTGATAGTAGAATTAAATGTGCAGACTATTTTCTAAATGGAGAGAAATCCAGAAATCTGAGATGTATAGGGACTTGGGAGTCCTTGTGAAGTACAACCTAAAGGTTAACTTGCAGGCAGAATCAGTGGTGAGGAAGACAAATGTAATGTTAGCATTCATTTCAAGAGGTCTAGAATACAAAAGCAGGGATGTGATGCTGAGGCTTTATAAAGGCACTAGCGAGGCCTCACCTTGAGTATTCAGGGTTCAAAAGAGGTTCACAAGGATGATTCCAGGAATGGAAGAGTTATCATACGAGGAACATTTGAAAGGTCTGGGTCTGTACTCGCTGGAATTTAGAAGGATGGGGGGGGGGGGGGATCTCATTGAAACCTTTCGAATGTTGAAAGGCCTAGAGAGAGTAGATGTGGAAAGGATGTTTCCCATGGTGGAGGAGTCTAGGACAAGAGGGCACAGCCTCAAGAGAGAGGAGTGTCCATTTTAAACAGAGATGCGGGGAAATTTTTTTAGCCAGAGGGTGGTGGATTTGTGGAATTTGTCGCCACAGGTCACTGGGTGTATTTAAGGCAGAGCTTGATAGGTTCTTGATTGGAGATGGCATCAAAGATTACCAGGAGAAGGCCAGGGAGTGGGGCTGAGGAGGGGAAAAAAGGATCAGCCATGACTGAATGGCGGAGCAGACTCGAGGGTCCAAATAGACTAATTCTGCTTCTATGTCTTATGGTTATGTACCTATCCAAACTTCTCTTAAATCCTGAAATCAAGGTTGCAAGCACCACTTGTACTGGCAGCTCATTCCACACTGTCACAACCTGAGTGAAGAAGTTTCCCCTCATGTTCCCCTTAAACTTTTTACCTTTCAACCTTAATACATGACCTCTGGTTGTAGTCCCACCCAACCTTAGCGGGGAAAACCTGCTCACATTTACCCTATTGATACCCCTCATGCCTCTATCAAATCTCCTCTCAGTCTTCTATGTTACAAGAAATAAAGTCCTAACCTAGTCAATCTTTGCTTATAACACAGGTCCTCCAGTATCAGCAACATCCTTGTAAATTTTCTCTGTACTCTTTCAAATTTATTTACATCTTTCCTGTATGTAGGTAACCAAAACTACATACAATACTCCAAATTAGACCTCACCAACATATTATATAACTTAAACATAACATCATGCAAGAGTAGATATTTGACCATTGGAAAGTGATACTGGAGAGATAGTAATGAGGGGACAAGGAAATGGCAGATGGACCGAGTAAGTATTATGATGCATCAGCCTTCACCGTGGAAGACACTAGCTGTATAACATAAGTTTGAGAATGTCAAGAGGCAGAAGTGATTGCAGTTGTTATTATTAGGGAGAAGGTGCTTGGGAAATCTCAGGGATCTGGAGACAGCTGGATCAAGGGTTGGTGTTGTTGGGGGGGTGGGGTTGGCAAATGCAATGTTAGAGTCTTGTCCACATAAAATGAATGGAACCATTGCGCTTGCTGTCCTCACTACCGATTCAACTTGCAAATTAACCTTTAGGGAATGCTGCACAAGGATTCCCAAGTCCGTTTGCAGCTGGGATTTTTTGTATTTTATCCCTACTTAGAAAATAGTCATGCTGAGGCTTTATAAGGCACCTGTGAGGTGTCACCTAGAATACTGAAAGTAGTTCTAGGCCTCTTATTAAAGGAAGGATGTGCTGACATTGGAAGGATTCAAAAGAGGCTCACGAGAATAATTCTGGGAATGGAAGGCTTATCATTTGAGGATCAACAGATGGTTCTGAGCCTTTATAACATATAACCATATAACAATCACAGCACGGAAACAGGCCATCTCGGCCCCCCTAGTCCGTGCCGAACTCTTAATCTCACCTAGTCCCACCTACCTGCACTCAGCCCATAACCCTCCACTCCTTTCCTGTCCATATACCTATCCAATTTTACCTTAAATGACACAACTGAACTGGCCTCTACTACTTCTACAGGAAGCTCATTCCACACAGCTTTCACTCTCTGAGTAAAGAAATGCCCCCTCGTGTTTCCCTTAAACCTGCCCCCTAACTCTCAAATCATGTCCTCTTGTTTGAATCTCCCCTACTCTCAATGGAAACAGCCTATTCACGTCAACTCTATCTATCCCTCTCAAAATTTTAAATACCTCGATCAAATCCCCCCTCAACCTTCTACGCTCCAATGAATAGAGACCTAACTTGTTCAACCTTTCTCTGTAACTTAAGTGCTGAAACCCAGGTAACATCCTAGTAAATCATCTCTGCACTCTTCCTAATTTATTGATATCTTTCCTATAATTCGGTGACCAGAACTGTACACAATATTCCAAATTTGACCTTACCAATGCCTTGTACAATTTTAACATTACATCCCAACTTCTGTACTCAATGCTCTGATTTATAAAGGCCAGCGTTCCAAAAGCCTTCTTCACCACCCTATCTACATGAGACTCCACCTTCAGGGAACTATGCACTGTTATTCCTAGATCTCTCTGTTCCACTGCATTCCTCAATGCCCTACCATTTACCCTGTATGTTCTATTTGGATTATTCCTGCCAAAATGTAGAACCTCACACTTCTCAGCATTAAACTCCATCTGCCAACGTTCAGCCCATTCTTCTAACTGGCATAAATCTCCCTGCAAGCTTTGAAACCCACCTCATTATCCACAACACCTTCTACCTTAGTATCATCGGCATACTTACTAATTCATTTTACCACCCCATCATCCAGATCATTTATGTATATTACAAACTTTACTGTATGGAATTTTTAAAAATTGAGGGGGATCTCAGTGAAACTTACCACATGTTGAATGGCCTAGAGAAAGTAGATGTGGAGAGGAGATTTCTTATAGTGAGAGAGTCGAGGACCAGAAGGTACAGGCTCAGGTTCAGAATAGAGAGACAGCTATTTTGAATGGAGATGAGGAGGAATTTCTTTAGCCAGAGGGTGGTAAATCCATTGACACAGGCAGTTATAGAGGCCAAGTCATTGGGTGTATTTAAGACAAAAGTTAATAGGCTCGTGATTAATCAGGGCATGAAAGGTTATGGGGCAAAAGCATGAGAATGGGATTGAGAGGGAAATAAATGAAATGTCGGAGCAGACTCAGTGGACCAAATGGGCTAATTCTGCTCCTATAACTTATGGTCATAAAATGATAGGGGAATGGTATTGAGGGAGGAGGCAGATGAAGTGCAGCAGCAAGAGGCATGTTCAGACTTGTGTGTTGAACATCACCGTGAAGGGGCAGATTGGGTTAGACATTAAGAGAGGGAGAGAGCCTTTGGAAGGCAATGGGAAAGTTGAGATAAGACATTTCTGGATGTTGAAGCCAGGAAGAGGGAACAGGGAAGGATACAAAGAAAGGGGAGAAACTGGAAGTGGGACAGAGGCTTGGGTGATGATGTGAAGTCAATGGAAGGAGAGAGGACTGGGAAGGGAGATACAGCAGTACTAAGTCTAGATGGTGAATGAGGTGGGAGTCGAAGAGACAGACTGATCTGAGATGTGACAGGGGTAGTAGTGTTGGGTAGCCATTGACAGGTTGTCAGGGATAAGGAAAGAGGGGTACCAATGGTGTGGAAGATACCAGGAGTCAAGGGAGAATGGAAGATATTAGTAGAGGTTGAGACACATCTTTGTTCAGGAGACGGGCACTGGATCCTGGAGACACCCGAGGTTAGGAGTTAGGGACAGGTACTGGGGAGTTCTTGGTAATAGATGGTAGAAGAATTGGGCCTAGAGTTAGAAATTCAGATAATTAATAGAAAAATCTTTAGGTTGAGGAAGTTGAGTGTGGTTAAATAGGAAGGGTGTGTGTGTGTGTTTTGCGATAGCTAAGGAGTAGATTGAGATGGTGGGGGGGGAGAAGGGAAGGGTGAGGAGGAGGACAGAGTTGGAATCTGAGGATAGTGGGAAACAAGTCTGACACTGGTGGGTGGGATGTCAGTAGCAGAATAGACACTAGAGTTGAGCCACTAAGGCACAGGGACAAGGTTGGATCAGTAGGGGACACAAGGGAGGAAGGGGCTGAGGAGAATAGGGAGTGGATGGAGGTAAAACCCAGTGGTTGACTGAGACATTAAACCATAAGAAATATGAGCAAAATTAGGCCATTTGGCTCATCAAGTCCACTCCATCATTTCATCATGGCTGATCCAATTTTCCTCTCAGCTCCAATCTCCTGCCTTCTCCCCATATCCCTTCATGCTCTGACCAATTAGGAACTATCAACCTCTGCCTTAAATTTACCCAATGACTTGGCTTCCACAGCCACCTGTGGCAACAAATTCCATAGATTCAGCACTCTTTGGCTGAATAAATTCCTCCTCATCTCCATTCCCTCTATTCTGAGGCTGTGCTCTCTGGTCCTCTCCACATCCATTAAATCAAGGCCTTTCAACATTCAGTAGGTTTCATTGAAATCCCACCCCCCTCAGTCTTCTGAATTCGAGCGAGTAGAGACCCAGAGCCATCAAACACTTCTCATATGACAAGACTTTCAAACCTGGAATCATTTTCATGAACCTCATTCGAACCCTCTCCCATGTCAGCACATCCTTTCTTATATAAGGGGCCTAAAACTGCTCACAGGGCAGTTTTGGCCTTATAAAGCCTCAACATAGCATCCTTGCTTTTAGATTCGAGTCTTCTCAAAATGAGTGTGAACACTGTATTTGCTTTTCAAGGTGACTACGTCAGGCAGCTAGGTGCTGGATGTGAGAACCCATAAAAAGCAGGGCGGCGAGCCAGAAATAATGGGGGAGGAGATAAGACACCACCAACTAGTGACCTCCCCATTACCCCTCTCCTACTCATAGAGCAATGACGTACGATGCAGTCAATGTAGAGTTCAGGAGCATGGTGGTTCGGATCCTGTGGAGTTGTGCCAGGGTCAGTCTGCGATGCTGTACAGACCGAGGGTCCGGCATTATCTGCGTTGTTGATTCTGAGGTGCTGATCCGACTCAGATGCTGCTCCGTGACGTCCTCTCCTTGTTCACAGTGGGCTGTGACTTCGATTGCAACACAGTGAGAGCTCGGTGCTGCCTCACTTTTGCAGCCGGATAAGCTGCAGGGCTGCGGATCAGGCTCCAGGCTTGCTCCGTCGGCAGGGGAGGTGCTCTGAAGCACAAAGTCCAGCTCCTCCACCTCTGAGAGCTCGCTGTCACTGGAGCTGACAGCTTCGGTGTCCACGTCCTTCCCGCTCCGCCCCTGGGAGTCAGAGTACAGAGCTGCTCTCAGCTGCTGAGCCTCTGCTCGCTTCAGGGTGTCCATCACCTTTGTGCTTGTAGCAGAGTGCAGACTGGGTGACGTGCACGCTCTTGGCACTCTCTCGTCGGAGGCAGACGGCAGAATCTCTTCAGAGGGCACACTGATCTCACTCAGGCTCTTGCTCAGTGATGGCCGATTTGTAATGTGGGAGCCTACAGACGAGGACATGAGCTGGAGAAGACTGGTCTCTGATTTAGATTTGTAGATGCTGCTTTTGCTTTGCACAGATTGTACTGAACACTGCTGGCGAATCTCAAGCGAGCTTAACTTCAGGGGAGGTGTTGATGCTTGACATTCATTCATCGACTCCTGTTGCTGTACCCCAAACTCTTGAACGGAGCATGGGAAAGGTGCCATATGCACTGTCGACGGAGGCTGACGGGCAGCCATTGCTCTCCAAAGCCAGGCCTTGGCATTTGGAATAAGGAGGCCTGAAGAAGCCACATCATGACCAAGCAGTTCTTGAGTTGTCGTGTTGGAGGACAACAGACTGTGAAGAGAAGCGTCATCAGATTGAGAAGCAAAGGTAGCAGTCTCGTCCGAGGAGAAGAGTTCTTCGTTCACATCAGTGATCGCAATGGAAACTGTCTCTGATACACTGCCTGACGGACTGCAAAACAAAACAAACAGATAAGGAGGCAAAGGGAGAGAGACAGCACGAGGCAAAGGCAAGAGAGAAACAACAGTAGAAATCACCAGACGGAGTGAGACAGAG